>NC_136494.1:3470779-3690779 GCF_053919585.1 Euprymna scolopes | reverse complement strand
TCAGTCAAGATAAAAACGAAATGTAATAAGTCCCCAGCCGTACCCCTCCACCATACTGTATACCGATACTCCATGGCTGACTGGGATAGCTTCTGTACATTCATATCTGATCTACCTCTGCATTCCATGTTTAAAAAGGATGTGTCCTCTATAGTATCAGACCTAATCGAATGGTTAATTGTAGGGATAGACCGATTCATACCATCCAAAAAATTCCAACAAAAACCTAACAGCCAGCTATGGTTTTCCCCAGAATGTGCTGCTGCCATTGTGCATAGAAATCACTTTTTCCATAGCTACCAACGTAATAGATGCACTGAGACTAAAGTTGCTTTCAGGAACGCCAGCAACCACTGTAAAAGAGTAATAAAAAATGCAAGAGAGCTATATGCCCAGTCTGTTAAATCCAAAGTAGCTGATCAGCGGCTTGGTTCCCACCAGTTTTGGCAAATAACAAATAGGATCCTGAACAGAAGTGTGCGTTCTATCCCAACCATTATCTATGGACCAGAGGTCATCTCGTCAGCATCAGACAAGGCCAAACTATTTGCAAAGAACTTTGCAGCTAATTCTACCCTATGCGGCGAAGGCCATCAACTCCCCATATTTCGTCCTATAACACAAAACACGCTAGGTAATATACAAATATCTGTGCGTGAGGTCGCCAAGCTAATCAAGAACCTTGATTCAAGTAAAGCAACTGGCCCTGATGGCATCCCAATTATAGTGTTAAAAAAGCTTCAACCTGAACTTTCTCCCATACTTACAAAACTGTTTAAGCGTTGCCTTAAGGAGAAGTGCTTTCCAACACCCTGGAAAACCTCATCAGTATGCCCTGTATTTAAGAATTCAGGTGATAAGTCCTCTCCCTCTCAGTACAAACCTATAAGTCTCCTGTGTGTCATAAGTAAGTTGCTGGAATCCATACCAAATAGAGAAATAGTCAACCACCTCAGCAGAAATAACCTCCTTAGTGACACGCAATATGGTTTCCATTCTGCAAGATCTACAGCAGATGTGTTAACAGTTATATCTCATAGGATTAGCGAATCTCTTGACAAAGGCTTCCTTTCTAGGGCAATTGCTCTCGACATATCAAAGGCCTTCGACAAGGTATAGCATAAAGGCCTACTTCACAAGATTTCCAGCTACGGTATAACTGGAAATGTTTTCTCAATAATTAAATCATTTCTCTCTGCTAGGCTCATAAGAGTAGTGGTCGATGGACAAAAATCAGAGGCCTGCAGTATTAATGCTGGAGTCCCTCAAGGGTCAATCCTGGGCCCAACTCTCTTCCTGATCTACATCAATGATCTCCCTAAACACATACTTAAATCATTCGTTGACATCTATGCTGATGACACGACAATCTACGGCAACACATCAAAGGCAATAAATGACAAAGTTCTCTCTGATTCTCTCTCCTCTGATCTCGAGCGTGTAGTTCAGTGGGGGAAGACGTGACTGGTTACCTTTAATGCATCTAAAACCAAGCTCCTATCTTTACACCATCAACGCTCTGATCCTCATCTGGCATCAATTGAAATGGATGGCTTTCGCCTAGGAGAAGCTCCATGTTTTAACAAGCTTCTGGGCTTGACCTTTATTCCTGATCTGAAATGGAACACGTACATCAAGTCTGTTGCCAGGGTCGCTGGAAAGATGGTGGGATCCTTCTACCGCTCCAGAAGATATCTCACTACTGATGCAATTCTCTATCTATATAAAAGCCAAGTACGTCCAAGGATGGAATACTGCTGCCATATCTGGGCAGGAGCTGCTAAAAACAGCCTATCCTGCCTTGACAGAGTACAAAATAGACTTCGTGGCTTAGTGAGGGATGCCCTTTTCTCTTCCCTGCAACCTCTCTCCCACAGAAGAGACGTTGCGAGCCTATCTTTGTTTTACCGTTATTTCCATAGCAGGTGCTCGTCTGAACCCCAATCTCTGGTCCCCCCTCGCCAATCTTTTACGAAAAACACTCGTCTAGCTGAATCCACTGTGAAAAATTTCCCCCACTCTTTATCTATGCCTAAATCAAAACGTAGATTCCATGAACACAGCTTCTTTCTTAGAACAGCACGCCAGTGGAACTCTGTTCCATCTGCCTGTTTCCCACCTGACTACAACTTGGATGTCTTCAAATCCAACGCAAACAAATTCCTAATGAACCGCCCCCTTAAGTAGACACTATATGAAACCTCAACACTAACGTACAACGTAATGTACATGCAATAACCCTTATCCCTGAGTGGCTCCCGGGCCTTGATAAGTGGTGACCTCCTTGTAAAAAAAAAAAAAAAAAAAAGGTTGACGATGGCCTAGATATCTAGTTCCTTGCTAGCAGAGGCAAGGGTGGCTTTGTTGCAGGAGTCAAAGTTTGAATTCTTCAACTAGCGGCAATCGTCACTTCTTGCGCTGAAGATTGTGAAAGCCTGAAACACTAATGTTTGTTGGTGTAAAAAAAAATGTTCATAATCTAATATATAAAAGGCTATATATCTGTTTGTCTGTCTTCATATTTTCAAACTCCATCTCTTCCAAAACTAAAAGTGGGAGAGCGGCGCTAGGGGCCTCAAATGATTGGGTCTTTATGGGCCGTTATTTTATGGGTCTTTAGCCTGTAAAAATAATTGTTAAGGTGTCAAATTAAAAAAAATTGTTACACATTTTGTACATTCATCTTAGTTTATTTTTAATTTTTAATCAGTTCATATGCATGTCACGTTGGTCCAGTGGTAACGTCACCAGCTTTGAATGTTACAGTTTTGCTCTCAGTTTCGATTTTAGCTGGTAGCACCCAAATACTTTTTTTACTTTTGAAATCACAACTCCATCATAATATATACGAAATCTGGACAAATATCATATTTAAGCATATTCTATTACCGGGCAAAGCCCCCCCCCCCTGCTTGCTATATATAAATATATGTATACAGTAGGTTATTGGTATTCAAAACTGATGAATTTAACGAAGTTATTAAGAGTGCTCAATAAAAGAAGAGTAAGATATATTTTTATAAACAAATTTGGACATTTTTTAATTCAATTCTCACCCAAAAGAAGGCACAGTGCCACTTTGATGTAGGGAAGAGTTGCAGGGATATTATTAAGGGAGTTGAGCAGCAAGATGTCTGTTCACATTACACTTGAACTTCTGCATGTCAGTACAGTTGGGAAAACAGGTATCCAGAAGGGTGTTCTAGAGTCGAGCTATTATAGGGGACGAAGGCTTTCTTACATCTAAGCATCTCTACTATGTAGGGGTGGGATTTTGCTGTTTGTCGGGTGTGTTGGGAGTATTTACGTCGAGGGGGTACAAGGGCTTGTAGTTCGTCAGAGCATCCACCATTAAAATACTTGTAGAACAGACAGAGGGATGCAACATTTCGTCGATGGGACAGGGGTTGAAGCTTAGATGACAGTTGCGGACCTATCAGGTCGGCTCTCTTTTGAACCCTATCCAGGAGTAAGAGACTAGTAGTAGGTACACCAGCCCAAATGTGACAACAGTACTCCATACATGGGTGAATGGAGGCCTTGTAGAGGTACAGGATACTTTCAGGCGTAAGTAACTTTCTAGCATGGTAGAGAGAGCGCAACTTCCTCGCAGCGGCCCTGACAATACTCTCAATATATCTGTTCCAACTCATGTTCCCTGTGAACGTTAGGCAAAGGAGTTTGAAAGAAGTACTTTCAGGTAATGTATCTTTAGCCATAGCTTTTTGTGGTTGAGAAGGTTTCTTGTCATTATTGAAGGAAACAAGCTTAGTCTTGGCAGCATTGAATGTGACCATCCATTTTTGTCCCCATTCCACTACAGATCGGAGGTCTATCTTTAGTGTTTTGCCATTTCCTTAGATATGTATTCATTTGTTTTCCCCTCGTGCCTTTTATAGAACATGGTGTCATCAGCAAATATATCCATCTCAGAAACAATCTTATCAGGGATGTCATTTATGAATATTAGGAATAATAAAGGTCCAAGGATAGACCCCTGAGGTACTCCCGCATTTATATCATATTGTTTAGATGTACGACCATCGAGGACAACTTGGATTTTTCTCTTATTTAAGAAAGATTTAATTATGTTATGTATTCTTCCAGTGATACCATAAGATCTGATTTTCCTGAGAAGATCATCGTGCCAAACCCTGTCAAAAGCCTTAGATATATCTAGGGCTACCGCTCTACCCTCACTTGCTTTGTCCAGTGAATGGTGTTTGGATGTGTATGTTGAGCAAAAAAAAAAAAAAAAAAGTGGTAGTAGGAAGGCAGGCTCGAACCCGTACCGCAAAGGAGGAAAAGAACGGGGTAAAACCTAACGTTTATGCTGTTACGACCACCCCCAAACCGGAAGCGACATTTTTTAAAATTAAGGCTAGACAATTTAAAGGAGAGGATAACTTTAAAAAATATAGGCGAAAAAGGTGACCCCCCCCCTGTAGAAAAGTGCCTAGTTGCAGGGGAAGATATTAATGTTTTTAGCCAATTTTTCGATATTTGTCGTATGAAAGGGCGAACTTTAAAACGATTCTGATCTTGGTAAAATCCGTCGACTATTGAAAGTTTAAGGCAGATATGCAAACATACATACATTTATATATTGGCAACTAAACATTTTCGAACCAAACTGATGAAAAAGCTTGCCCTATCTCTGAATACCCTTTATGTAAAATTTCAAATATTTAGACCAGAAATTGTCTGAGTAATTTGGAAGAGACCGCAGAGGTCAATTTTTTTAAACTTTGACCCCTATTATGACCCCTTAAAATTTATTGTTTTGGGCTCAAAACAAGTTATTAAGTTAGATCCATGTCCAAGGAACCTATATCTAAAATTTCTAGTGTGTAGACCCAAAATCGTCGGAGGAGTTTGGTAGAGTTCTCAAAGGTCCAATCGTTGAACTTTGACCCCTTAATCGCCAAATTTCTGTCCGAAAACCGACACATAGATTTTCCCAAATCTCAGTAACCTGTATATCAAATTTCGAGTCTGTAGACTAAAAATTGACAGAGTTATTGCGTAGGGAAATGTACACAGACACACAGACACTCAGATACACAGATACACAGACACACGGACACTTTCACTTTTATATATATATATAGATATATAGATTATTGAAAGGAAGATTCCAATATTTTATCGATTCCATACTAAATTACTGATTCCAATTCTTTAAAAATCTCTAAATATTTAACGACATAGTTGTTGTTTTTCACAATTACCATAAAAAAACTTGTTAAATGTGAAAAAATTTTCTCAAACCTAAACACGCCTCATGGGCGAATGATCTATAGATTTTCGTTCTACTAATCACTTAAAATCAATAAATATTCATCATTATATCATCATTGCCATCAGCAGTGGGAGATTTTGCTTTAAAAATCAAATTAAAAAAAAATTAAAATCAAACAAGTGAAGCATGCATGGTCCCCCGTGAGTGCACAGTGAACGAGACAAAAAAGACCCCCCCCCATTTATCCCCAAATGTCCCCAGGGGATACCAAACCCGACGGTGAAACGGTGCAGTTTTAGTCCTTAACATATTTAAATTTGTAGTTCTGCACCATGTGAAACTGCTAAAAAAAAAAAACAGAAACGACTAAGTCCATCATTTGCAATCATGTTTTTCCTTTGATGTTAATGCCTTAGATATGAAGACATATTTGCTGCAAGGCTAAAAATTAAAATATAAACCAATAACTATTACGTTACGCATTCACATTTGTAATGCTGTCGTTCGACCTTCACCTGGCAAATTTCATTTCTTTAATTTTCACACACTTTTGTACCGATTTTCCTCGGTTAAAACCCTAATATAAAGTTTCACATGAGTTGAATACCCTATATATTAAGTTTCATGTCTGTAGACCAAAAACTGACAGAGGAGTTTGGTAGGCAAAATGTTTTAAACAAAAATATATATGTATACATAGATATATATAGAAAGAGGTTTGTGTTTACTATAACCATTTTATGCAAATATTACGCAAGTATAAATCATGTAGAATATCTGACTGAATATAATTGCACATAATAGTTAACTAAAGATGATCTTCCCATGAGAAAAAAAAAAAACTAATAAAGAATTAATTAAAATGAATGTTTAAAAGAATATGCAAATTAGCTAGATCTTTTGCAGATGAATACAATTCCACGATACTATATAACAAAGTTGTATTTTCTTTTTAAATGAATAGCAAAAAAGGAGTTTTAATATAAATATCAGCACACAAAAAAAAATTATAGAAGTATAGATGTATATCTTTTGACAGTAAAATATATATACTTTTAATGTATATATTCAGTAAAGATTGGTTTTTAAAAAATGCAAGATGTATTCAAACTCTATAAAAATTGATTGCATTTTCAGAGTGTATATATCATTTGTAAACAATTCCAGTATTACAATTATATTTAAATAACATTCATATTATTTCATTTGTTGTATGGTACGCCTTACACGTGTTTCATTGAATGGTATAGACTGACTAAACAACTCATCAGAGACTCATATAAATCTTAAGAGAAAATACAGTTTTTATATGGATCTCTGATGAGTTGTTTAGACAATCTATACCATTTAACGAAACACGTGTAAGGCATACCATACAACCAATGAAATAATATGAATGTTATTTAAATATACTTGTGGCACTGGAATTGTTCACACACACACACACACACACAAACACACACACACACACATATATAAATAAATAAAATAATAAAAAGGAAAAGGAAAAGGAAAACAAAGGAAGGTGGAGTTGGAAGTGGAATTTAATTTGGTTGGGATCAATATATAATTAACAATATCTATATTTGATTTTGGAATTTGCTTTTTCCTTGATTAGTAATTTCCCTTTCAAAACTTTTATGTTTTTTTTTCTGTGCAAGCGGATGACTAGTACCAGAAAATGGTAGAATAAATTCCAGAGGAAATATTTATCGCCAGGTGTATCTTGTCAAACTCAGGAATCTTTCTGTCAAACTTGGGATCTGCATTGAATTTCTAACAGAACCCAGTATTTAATCCACAACGGTAGCATGCTCTCGTATCAGTACTTTATCCACTATGCCACGCAAGGACCCGTGGCACAGTGGATAAAGCGTTTGGTAAAATTCAGTTGTAATCGTTCTGGAGGTTGAAGGTCCAATCCTCAGTTTGGACGACAGTCGAAATACAGTTGTGAATTGTGATGTCGACACAATTATGGCTGATGGAACGAGAATATACTACCCCTATGGATAAAATAAAGAGTTCCGTTTCAAATGCGATGCAGATTACTGAGTTCGACAGAAAGATTCCCGAATTTGGCAAGATACGCCTGAAAAAGGTTGGAGCTTACATTGACCGAAACTTTGTGAAAATAACACTGAAGATGAGAACAGTAGCCTCAAAAAATTAAAAATAAAATAAATAATCAATTCTTATAACGTAGACCGTTTCTGTTTTGAAAAACAAAAAACAAAAAACAAAAAACAAAAAACAAAACAAAACAAACAAACAAACAAACCTTATAATCCATCTAATATCTTCGATGACTTACGAAATGAAGACGCCGGTTTTCATTGTCTGGTGAATATGCTCAAGGGTCCCTTTCAAGGAAAGTACCGAGTTAGCGGAAGAGATCTATATGGCTGTGTGCACCATATTCGCAACTTTGTAATTTTTAAATAAATTCATTGTTGATGACTGCTGCAGGTTATATTTGTTTTGCGGATTTTTATATTTAAACGACGTTTTGGGGGGCAATATGGTATGACTGCGTTAAATTCTAGTGTGTTCGACTGTTATTAAATTACTGTGTGTGTTATTATTGTTATTAAATGGTTTATATGTCATATTTATATTTACCTTTGCTAACGGTGTTTACGTTTGCATGAAAAACATTTTAACTTATTTAAATTTATTAGTTAAGGGATGGCTTCATGTCGAATAAATGAGTTTATTCTTATCAATAGAAAATCTTGTGATATCAAATGTAGCGGACAGGTCATTATAAATTTGTTATTACCGAAATATACAGGATGAAACGATAAAATTGTCGCCTTAGAAAAGACGACATGATTCCAGTTCCGTTTGATGAAAACCGGTTTTCGTTTTTTGTTGCAGACCATCTACTAGTTAGCCAGTTGTGTACAAATCCCAAGAGCGATAGGAGCCTTCTATCATGTCTGAAAGTAACACGATGTTCAACAAGCGAGATCGGAGATGCGCCGCTGTACAACTTATGCTCTCTACCGATCAAAATTATGACAACAGGACCATTGCCAGCACCCTCAAAATACAAATCCAGACTGTTCAACATTTGATGGCACAGCTCAATGAAGCTTTCGGTCACGGTAATGGTCTTTGGTGTGTGTTCAAGTGAGGGCCACATCATGCCACCTCACATCTTTAAACTCGGCTTGCAAGTCAACACCAAAATGTACCTGGATGTGCTGAAGAGTATGGTGATCCCCTGGTGTAATCAGGTAGTCGCTGGCAGACCTTGGGTGTGGCAACGGGTCTCAGCGGTAGCCCACAAGTCCAAAGAGACTCTTAACTTCAGAAGGAGTGCTACGATTTTGTACTCTTCTCTCACTGCCCACCTCCTCCCCCGACCTGAACCCGCTGGACTATTTTTTTTTGTTGTACATCGAGAACATCACCAACATGACCTCCCACAACATAAAGCCAGTCTGATTGCCACCATCTGTTAAGTATTTACTGAGCTTCTGCTGGAACTTGCAGAAAAGGCATGCTCCCAGTTCTAGACTCGTATCGAAATGGTGATTAAGGCTGAACGCAACTACATTGAATAGTTACCTGAATTGATTTTCTCAATAAAGGCAACAACTTTATCGTTTCACCCTGTAGGTATTATAGGGATGTGAATGTAGGCTATATTTGGGTATGTAGGAGAGATTTAGAGGTGATATGTATGCTATATTAATGGAGGAAGGCAGGGAGGAGTTGTTAACTTGCATATAAAGAATTGAGTTAAACAACAAAAGTTTTATACTTGGAAAAATCCTGGGACGAGTGTATACATTTTTTTTTATTACTTGTTCAACTCCGTTTGATTTTTGCGCAGACTTTACTATATTGATCCTCAGACAAATGCAAGAGAAGTATCTTGGTAAGAAGAACAACCTGTATTTTGCTTTTGTCGTTTTGTAAACTCTTTAGAATGTCAAGAGTTGTTTTTCTAGTGAGTTTTACAATTTTATTCCCGTTTTAAAAAATTTTTTTTTTATGTTCAAGCTGAGGATGGAGCATATCAGCCAATACTAAACATTCACATCTCGTACATTTCAACCGAGATATCTTTTTAACATTCTAACTGTCCCTTTATGTGCAATTGTTTGAATCTCTCTTGCATTTGGTTCACCGGGTATATTTGGGGTAGTTTTTGAAATTCTTTTTCATGAGTCCAGTTGCTCTTGGGACACAAGTCAACACTCGGCCTACGGGCTCAGGGTTCAACTATGACAGAATACGAACACGTCAACATGTTTACCTCCACATGCGGTACAAACACATACTCTCTTTTTATCACAGGACTCTCTAATCTTTACATTAATGCACATTCCAACTACCAACTACAACACGTATACACTGAACACTCTTCTCTTTCAACAGATTTGTATAATCATCAACGTCTTTACTCAGAAACTCTTAACGGCTAACCCGTTTCCTATACAACCCGTCTCCTATACAACCCGTCTCCTATACAAACCGTCTCCTATACAACTCGTTTCCTATACAACCTGTTTCCTATACAACCCGTCTCCTATACAACCCGTTTCCTATACAACCTGTTTCCTATAAAACCCGTCTCCTATACAACCCGTTTCCTATACAACCCGTTTCCTTATACTTAATAACAACGATGGCCAATAAAGTTGTTTTTAAATATTAAAATAAGATTTCATGTCTTTTTATTCTACACATTCGCGACTCTCGACATGATGGCGAATCTAAAACGTTCGCCGACTTCTTATTCTAAAAATGAATGAGAGTGCCTGTAGAACAGTTGAGATAGTAAGGTCTGTTGAAAGACGAAATTTAAGGAAAACATTAGGAAGAATTTGAGAAAAATATGAATAAAGACGTTGCCAGGAAATATATTATTTTGGAAATCAATTTCTGAAAGCCGTACAACAGATGACTACACTCATGTAAAACAGATTTTCAACGGTGGTGGTGGTGGTGGTGGTGGTGGTGGTGGTGGTGATGATTGAATCTCAGAATTTTCTCTTTTGAAAATGTCAAAACTTAAACTTAAATCGGAATAATCGGATACAAGGTTTAACGTTGTACGTCAAATAAAACAGTGAAAGTTTTACAAATCATAATAAAAAGTTAATTCTAAATTCGTAGCAGACAATTATAAAATTCGTTTTATGGGAATAAGAAAAGGAGAAGAAGTGTGGGAAAAGAGAGAGAATAGACTCGAAATGGGGGAGAGAGCTGTACGCACGCGAGAGAGAAAGAGAGAGAGAGAGAGAGAGAGAGAGAGAGAGAGAGAGAGAGAGAGGGAAGAGATAAAAACTAGAATGAGGAAAATAAAGAGAAAAAAATGGAGAGAAAAAAGTCGAGATCTTCGTCAAAAAATAACGTTCAGGAAAGGACAGCTAATAAAAGTCTAATGAAGGAATCAAAACTACGTTTGCATCGGTTCAGGTTGAGCGTGTGTGGGAGAGGGCGGAGATTTATTGAAAAAATGTCTCAAAGAAGTTGGGGGGGGGGAGGTCAGTTTATCTTAACGAAACACATGTAGTCCATGTTATTCGACGCAGATGTAAGCATTTTTACTCAATTCAAAACATGAAAAGAAACCGAGATGAAAAGGGAAAATTTCTTTCCATACCGAATCGAATTAAGTCAGATATAATAAAGTTTGTTTTTCAAAGAATTGTGTGGAGGAAAAAATAATAAACATGTTCAAAATAAAATGAAATGAAATTAAATGAAAATGGAATCATAAATGGAAGTAAACGAATCGTGTGAAATCACCGGAAGTTCAAAATTGTCTTTACAGGAAGCTGTAAACAATGTTAGGTTTGAACGTCGGGAAAACTTGGTATTTTTCAAAAACTTTATTTGATTCATTTAGTTCATCATGTGGGAAGTTATGCTCCTTATATATATATATATATATATATATATATATATATATATATATATATATATATATATATATATATATGCACGTTTCATTAAATAGCACAGATAACTCTTGCTTGTTTTTCTTGTAATCCTCTTTTTCTCTTTGTCGAACCATTTTCCGAACGTTTTTCCGAGTGAAAAAAGAAATTTCCCATAATCGCAACCGTTTTCGACCGCCATTGGTCATCCTCAGGTGAGTGATAAAAAAAAAAAATGAAATTGAAAAATGAAAATAGCGAGATGAAATGAAAAGGCGATTAAAATCGCTTAAAATCATTAAAATACCCAAAAGCACTTGAGCGTGCCCTCCGTTTCGTTTTGAATCTGGTTAATCGTTGGTTTTTAATGTGGATTAACGATGCCTCATATATATATATATATATATATATATATATATATATATATATATATATATATATATATATATATATATATACTTCGGAATAGTTTTTATTTAACAATCAGTGGTTATGTAAACGTGAGATTGTAGGTTTACAAAATATTACTGGCAGTAATATTCTATAAGTTATCCCATCTAAACAAGAATTGCTCGATATGCAAGATAGAGCAAATAAATTAAATTGTAATTCAATGAATTTCAAAAAACTCTCATTGAAATGAAATGAAGTGGTTGAGTTTCATATCAAAGAATTTTTATTATTCTAAGCAAGACAAAGAATGTTTTAGAAAGTTTATCTCCTTATCCTATAGGGTTTCGATGTCTACCATCTCATCAGAGGAGTGAAAATATTAGCAAATAGTTATAAAGGTATGCACCCTATTTGCTAAAGTCAGTGAGACATTGTCTTGCTTAGAATAATAAAAATTCTTTGATATGAAACTCAACCACTTCATTTCATTTCAATGAGAGTTTTTTGAAATTCATTGAATTACAATTTAATATATATATATATATATATATATATATATATATATATATATAAGTAGTAGCGTTCGTGTGTGTCTGTGTGTACAACTACAATATTAAGTCCCATGTTAGGATACTTCTGTCAAAGGAGACATTATATTGTATACGGACTTTGAATATATAGCATTTTTCAAACCACATTTACATTATTGAATTACGGTCATTAACATATCACATTAAATTAAATGTATTTAAATAATTACCTCAATGACATTACTTATTTGACATAATAGCTTTGTTTCAACTGTACTAATTAAAAAAATAATTATTTAGTTTATTTAAATTTCAAATTATATTTGATTTAACTGATTTTATCTGAAATCTGAAACCGTTTTATTTTCAAACCAAAAACCAGAAAACCAAAAAGGGAAATAACTGTGATAGTTTAATTGAAACGGAGCATGTTATTAAATATTTGTTTTCATTTAAAAATATTATTCTAAGTTGAATTATTATTTTATTTTTAATTCGGAGGAATTTTTTTTCGCTTATTCTTAATTTTTAAGTAACTTTTTTATTTGTTAGAGAAAAATAATTAAAACTAATGTCCTCATTTACTTGCATCCTCACGAGGGCAGAGTTAGTCAGAGACACATATGAACAAAATCCATCATCCTCTGCTCTTTTTGTTTATAAAATTTAATCGGTGTTGCCCAGGATTTATTATAATAATTATACCATAGCAAGTGTGTTTAATTGCCTGCGAAACAGATTTTCTTTATAATTTATTTGATATCTTAAATTAAAAATGCTCATTTTTACGACGTGACCCAGCGTCGTTTAACCTCTAGAAAAAAATGGTCAATGTCAAGTTTCTTTCCAACTCCTCAAAAAAACTTGAAAATGACAACTTTTAATGGTTTTCGATGGTGCTGAAAACGAATATCACATTTAAATTTGGGGCAGATAAGTAGTTTTCATGATATGAAAAATTACTTTTTAAAAAAGTGGGGGATCACTTTCATATATAAATTTAACGTAAAATGGGCACCCACTTTTTAACCACCTAATAATTTCTTCATATCATAAACAAATTTAACTGTGATATTCGCTTTCAGCACCACCGAAAACTGACGCTGTTTTTTTACTAAGAGATTCGTTTATGTTTTCATAATTTAGGACGTAAATAATGCTGTCAGTAAGCTTACACGAGCGGTTTGAGGTGGGTATACAATTATATTATATTATGTATAGTTTTTACCAGGTGCTCCTGTACTTTACTTAACCGCCTCCTAATGTAAACAGAATTTTTGTGAAATGTTAAACTGCAGAGGCACCTGTTCACAATTATACAAGTCTACAATGAAAAAAAGAACGAAAAACAAAAGTATGCTTTTGTAAACTTACTAACAGCATAATTAGCGTCCTAAATTATGAGTTGAAAAAAATGAACGAATCTCTTAGTAAAAAAGAAACACCGCAAATTTTCGGGAGTGCTGAAAACAAATATCACAGTTAAATTTGTTTCATGATATGAAGAAATTACTAGGTGACCAGAAAGTGGGTGCACATTTTACGTTAAATTTATATAAGAAAGTGACCCCCCCCACGTTTGGCCCAAATTTAAACGTAATATTCGTTTTCAGCAGCACGGAAAACCATTAAAAGTCGTCATTTTAAAGTTTTGGGGGGAGTTGGAAAGAAACTTGACATTGACCAAAAAAATTAAGACCTGTTTTTTGTAATACGTTTAAGCAGTCTTTATAAATAATATGGAAGAAGAAATTTTGAAAAATAAAATAACCTTTTAGCGTGGGGGATAACTTTTCTATATAAATTTAACGTAAAATGAGCACCCACTTTTTGGCTACAAAGCGTTTAACCAGACATGTCATCTCTAGCATTTTTACAAGTTTGGCGATCGGGGGGGGGGGACAAAACATGACAAATACAAAACCTTTTAGTTTTTTTTATGGTGGGGACAGGAATTACATTTGAAACATAAAATAACGTTAAATTTAATTAATTTTTATGAAACCATTCTGTACTTTCACCTAACAATTTTATAAACAGAACGAACCACAAAATATGACAAATTCAGTTTTTTTTTGGAGGGGGCGGGGAGGAGAGGATTACATTAGAAATATAAAATGACGAAAAATGTCATTTAATTGTTTTTGGAATTAATTTTTGGTAGATCATTTTTTTTCTTTTTTTTTGCGATTGCACAGGCATTCCCTGCTATTTTTATTGAAACAAAAGTTGTAATGATTTATTTTTAATTATCTTTTCTTTGCAGCGGGGGGGTCTTTCCAGTGCTCAATATCCGGAGAATAGTTTATTCTCTTTGTAGCCCTTCTGCTGAAATATCTGGTGGAGAGGATATCACATACTTCTTTTTTGGGGCGATTACATTTACATGTTTTCATCCGTTCTTTTATTTTTGTTGTGGGGGGGGGGTATCCACGTTGGCCATGATGAAAATGGTTAGTATACAGGTGTCTTTCAAACAGAACTTCGTCAACCCAGGCAACGCTGGGTACCCATGCTAGTATATATATATATATATATATATATATATATATATATATATATATATATATATATACACGCACACACAGAGAGTAATGTAAGGAACACGTAAAAACCTTTTTCAAAGCTTTATGCAATTAAATTTACAGCAGTAACAACAAGGCAAGAGGCCCAAAACGTCTCTAAATAGAAAAAAGAGATAAAAAAAAGAGCGTATTAAATGGGGGGAAAAGAAAAGGGACAAACAGATCACGTTAGAAGAAATATTCAAAACCAGAAAAAGTCATGGGAACAAGAATTTTTAGCAAATTTCTTTTAACGAAATTATAACAATCTACCCTCATTTGAAACAGAGGAACGTTTTATAAATCCAACCGCTGGACCGATTTGCGAGCCCCGTTTGACCGGCGAAGAAGTAGAGTAGCACACCACTGAAATTCAGGTGACATCCTAGATTTTTTGGAAGGATGAATCTCAGGAGTCTGATTGACCGCATCATCTTTTGCAGAACTCGTGCATCGGGCGAAGGAATATTCGTCGAACTCGTGCATCTGGTGAAGAGGTCGGAGTATACGCTTGGTATAACGTTTTTAGCAGAATCTTGAGGTCAATCCGAGCGTGGAAAACGTGCTGAATGCCTCAGTCCTACAGAATCTTCCCGACCATCATGATGTCGAATTCTCGCATGTGTAAGGTTCCATTTCCACTGCATCAACGATCAGGTCATACTTGCTCCTGTCACCCGATTTAAAGCCAAACGGGTAATATTAGTGCCAGTGGAAGAGCTCCCTTCAAAATCGAACATACGTTCGTGGGAAGTGGCATTAGCGGTAGTAAATTGTACAGTGCGTGAAACATCTTGTAAAACGACCTACCAAGCGTAACTGTTGCGATTCCAAATCTAATAAAATAGTTTTTCTTTGAATGCCGTTATAGTGCTCACATTGCTTGTGATCTCTTGGGTGATACTGTGACCGTCGTAAATATAGATTCAGGGCCTTCCACTGAAAAATAACGTCATGATATGAAGTCCTAGCAAGCAAGATCTGTCGAACAGTCAGATTGTTGAATAATGATTTTTATGAAACCTTTACAGATTTTTTGCTACTATTAATATTATTAAATTCATGACCGTGTTTCTACTTTTTTTCTTTTCAGAAAAGTTGATCTTTCCTCAAATTTAAAAAAAATTACTTTTATAAATACGATAAAAAATGCATTTCATTTTTTACAAATTTCTTTCAATCTTAAAATCACGATTTTCCTGTTAAAACAAACTAAGAAGGAATCTTTACGCTTTTTTACTAATAAAAGTGACTTTTTTTGCATGTCAACATCATTTAAAAAAAAAACACTTTTTTACAAGCATTTGTGTGTATATATGTAATAGTGTCATAATACATTTGTGTGTGTATATATGTAACAGTGTCATAATACATTTGTGTGTATATATATGTAATAATGTCATAATACATTTGTGTGTATATATATGTAATAATGTCATAATACATTTGTGTGTATATATGTAATAGTGTCATAATACATTTGTGTGTATATATGTGTAATAATGTCATAATACATTTGTGTGTATATATATGTAATAATGTCATAATACATTTGTGTGTGTATATATGTAATAATGTCATAATACATTTGTGTGTATATATATGTAATAATGTCATAATACATTTGTGTGTATATATATGTAATAATGTCATAATACATTTGTGTGTGTATATATGTAATAATGTCATAATACATTTGTGTGTATATATATGTAATAATGTCATAATACATTTGTGTGTATATATATGTAATAATGTCATAATACATTTGTGTGTATATATGTAATAGTGTCATAATACATTTGTGTGTATATATGTGTAATAATGTCATAATACATTTGTGTGTATATATATGTAATAATGTCATAATACATTTGTGTGTGTATATATGTAATAATGTCATAATACATTTGTGTGTATATATATGTAATAATGTCATAATACATTTGTGTGTATATATATGTAATAATGTCATAATACATTTGTGTGTGTATATATGTAATAATGTCATAATACATTTGTGTGTGTATATATGTAATAGTGTCATAATACATTTGTGTGTATATATATGTAACAGTGTCATAATACATTTGTGTGTATATATATGTAATAATGTCATAATACATTTGTGTGTGTATATATGTAACAGTGTCATAATGCATTTGTGTGTATATATATGTAATAATGTCATAATACATTTGTGTGTGTATATATGTAATAATGTCATAATACATTTGTGTGTGTATATATGTAATAATGTCATAATACATTTGTGTGTATATATATGTAATAATGTCATAATACATTTGTGTGTGTATATATGTAATAGTGTCATAATACATTTGTGTGTATATATGTGTAATAATGTCATAAAACATTTGTGTGTATATATATGTAATAATGTCATAATACATTTGTGTGTGTATATATGTAATAATGTCATAATACATTTGTGTGTGTATATATGTAATAATGTCATAATACATTTGTGTGTATATATATGTAATAATGTCATAATACATTTGTGTGTGTATATATGTAATAGTGTCATAATACATTTGTGTGTATATATGTGTAATAATGTCATAAAACATTTGTGTGTGTATATATGTAATAATGTCATAATACATTTGTGTGTGTATATATGTAATAGTGTCATAATACATTTGTGTGTATATATGTAATAATGTCATAATACATTTGTGTGTGTATATATGTAATAATGTCATAATACATTTGTGTGTATATATGTGTAATAATGTCATAATACATTTGTGTGTGTATATATGTAATAGTGTCATAATACATTTGTGTGTATATATGTGTAATAGTGTCATAATACATTTGTGTGTGTATATATGTAATAATGTCATAATACATTTGTGTGTGTATATATGTAATAGTGTCATAATACATTTGTGTGTATATATATGTAACAGTGTCATAATACATTTGTGTGTATATATATGTAATAATGTCATAATACATTTGTGTGTGTATATATGTAACAGTGTCATAATACATTTGTGTGTATATATATGTAATAATGTCATAATACATTTGTGTGTGTATATATGTAACAGTGTCATAATACATTTGTGTGTATATATATGTAATAATGTCAAAATACATTTGTGTGTGTATATATGTAATAGTGTCATAATACATTTGTGTGTATATATATGTAATAATGTCATAATACATTTGTGTGTGTATATATGTAACAGTGTCATAATACATTTGTGTGTATATATATGTAATAATGTCATAATACATTTGTGTGTGTATATATGTAATAGTGTCATAATACATTTGTGTGTATATATGTAATAATGTCATAATACATTTGTGTGTGTATATATGTAATAGTGTCATAATACATTTGTGTGTATATATATGTAATAATGTCATAATACATTTGTGTGTGTATATATGTAATAGTGTCATAATACATTTGTGTGTATATATATGTAATAATGTCATAATACATTTGTGTGTATATATATGTAATAGTGTCATAATACATTTGTGTGTATATATATGTAATAATGTCATAATACATTTGTGTGTATATATATGTAATAATGTCATAATACATTTGTGTGTATATATGTGATAATGTCATAATACATTTGTGTGTATATATGTAATAGTGTCATAATACATTTGTGTGTATATATGTAACAGTGTCATAATACATTTGTGTGTATATATATGTAATAGTGTCATAATACATTTGTGTGTTTATATGTAACAGTGTAATAATACATTTGTGTGTATATATATGTAATAATGTCATAATACATTTGTGTGTGTATATATGTAACAGTGTCATAATACATTTGTGTGTATATATGTAACAGTGTCATAATAAATTTGTGTGTATATATATGTAATAGTGTCATAATACATTTGTGTGTATATATATGTAATAATGTCATAATACATTTGTGTGTATATATATGTAATAGTGTCATAATACATTTGTGTGTATATATATGTAATAGTGTCATAATACATTTGTGTGTATATATATGTAATAATGTCATAATACATTTGTGTGTGTATATATGTAACAGTGTCATAATACATTTGTGTGTATATATATGTAACAGTGTCATAATACATTTGTGTGTATATATATGTAATAGTGTCATAATACATTTGTGTGTATATATATGTAACAGTGTCATAATACATTTGTGTGTGTATATATGTAATAATGTCATAATACATTTGTGTGTATATATATGTAACAGTGTCATAATACATTTGTGTGTATATATATGTAATAGTGTCATAATACATTTGTGTGTATATATATGTAACAGTGTCATAATACATTTGTGTGTATATATATGTAATAATGTCATAATACATTTGTGTGTATATATATGTAATAATGTCATAATACATTTGTGTGTATATATATGTAATAGTGTCATAATACATTTGTGTGTGTATATATGTAATAATGTAATAATACATTTGTGTGTGTATATATGTAATAGTGTCATAATACATTTGTGTGTATATATGTAATAGTGTCATAATACATTTGTGTGTATATATGTAATAGTGTCATAATACATTTGTGTGTATATATATGTAATAATTTCATAATACATTTGTGTGTATATATGTAATAGTGTCATAATACATTTGTGTGTATATATGTAATAGTGTCATAATACATTTGTGTGTATATATGTAACAGTGTCATAATACATTTGTGTGTATATATGTAATAGTGTCATAATACATTTGTGTGTATATATGTAACAGTGTCATAATACATTTGTGTGTATATATATGTAATAGTGTCATAATACATTTGTGTGTATATATGTAACAGTGTCATAATACATTTGTGTGTATATATGTAATAGTGTCATAATACATTTGTGTGTGTATATATGTAACAGTGTCATAATACATTTGTGTGTATATATGTAACAGTGTCATAATACATTTGTGTGTATATATATGTAATAGTGTCATAATACATTTGTGTGTATATATGTAACAGTGTCATAATACATTTGTGTGTATATATATGTAATAGTGTCATAATACATTTGTGTGTATATATGTAACAGTGTCATAATACATTTGTGTGTATATATGTAATAGTGTCATAATACATTTGTGTGTATATATATGTAATAGTGTCATAATACATTTGTGTGTATATATGTAACAGTGTCATAATACATTTGTGTGTATATATATGTAACAGTGTCATAATACATTTGTGTGTATATATGTAATAGTGTCATAATACATTTGTGTGTATATATGTAACAGTGTCATAATACATTTGTGTGTATATATATGTAACAGTGTCATAATACATTTGTGTGTATATATGTAATAGTGTCATAATACATTTGTGTGTATATATGTAATAGTGTCATAATACATTTGTGTGTATATATGTAACAGTGTCATAATACATTTGTGTGTGTATATATGTAATAGTGTCATAATACATTTGTGTGTATATATGTAATAATGTCATAATACATTTGTGTGTATATATGTAACAGTGTCATAATACATTTGTGTGTATATATATGTAATAGTGTCATAATACATTTGTGTGTGTATATATGTAACAGTGTCATAATACATTTGTGTGTGTATATATGTAATAGTGTCATAATACATTTGTGTGTATATATGTAATAATGTCATAATACATTTGTGTATATATATGTAACAGTGTCATAATACATTTGTGTGTATATATATGTAATAGTGTCATAATACATTTGTGTGTGTATATATGTAACAGTGTCATAATACATTTGTGTGTGTATATATGTAATAGTGTCATAATACATTTGTGTGTATATATGTAATAGTGTCATAATACATTTGTGTGTATATATGTAATAGTGTCATAATACATTTGTGTGTATATATGTAATAGTGTCATAATACATTTGTGTGTATATATGTAACAGTGTCATAATACATTTGTGTGTATATATATGTAATAGTGTCATAATACATTTGTGTGTATATATGTAACAGTGTCATAATACATTTGTGTGTATATATATATGTAATAATGTCATAATACATTTGTGTGTGTATATATGTAATAATGTCATAATACATTTGTGTGTATATATATGTAATAGTGTCATAATACATTTGTGTGTATATATATGTAATAGTGTCATAATACATTTGTGTGTGTATATATGTAATAATGTAATAATACATTTGTGTGTGTATATATGTAATAGTGTCATAATACATTTGTGTGCATATATGTAATAGTGTCATAATACATTTGTGTGTATATATGTAATAGTGTCATAATACATTTGTGTATATATATGTAATAATTTCATAATACATTTGTGTGTATATATGTAATAGTGTCATAATACATTTGTGTGTATATATGTAATAGTGTCATAATACATTTGTGTGTATATATGTAACAGTGTCATAATACATTTGTGTGTATATATGTAATAGTGTCATAATACATTTGTGTGTATATATGTAACAGTGTCATAATACATTTGTGTGAGTATATATGTAATAGTGTCATAATACATTTGTGGGTATATATGTAACAGTGTCATAATACATTTGTGTGCATATATGTAATAGTGTCATAATACATTTGTGTGTATATATGTAATAGTGTCATAATACATTTGTGTGTATATATGTAACAGTGTCATAATACATTTGTGTGTATATATGTAATAGTGTCATAATACATTTGTGTGTGTATATATGTAACAGTGTCATAATACATTTGTGTGTATATATGTAACAGTGTCATAATACATTTGTGTGTATATATGTAACAGTGTAATAATACATTTGTGTGTATATATGTAATAGTGTCATAATACATTTGTGTGTATATATGTAACAGTGTCATAATACATTTGTGTGTGTATATATGTAATAGTGTCATAATACATTTGTGTGTATATATGTAATAATGTCATAATACATTTGTGTGTATATATGTAACAGTGTCATAATACATTTGTGTGTATATATATGTAATAGTGTCATAATACATGTGTGTGTATATATGTAACAGTGACATAATACATTTGTGTGTGTATATATGTAATAGTGTCATAATACATTTGTGTGTATATATGTAATAATGTCATAATACATTTGTGTGTATATATGTAACAGTGTCATAATACATTTGTGTGTATATATATGTAATAGTGTCATAATACATTTGTGTGTGCATATATGTAACAGTGTCATAATATATTTGTGTGTGTATATATGTAATAGTGTCATAATACATTTGTGTGTATATATGTAATAGTGTCATAATACATTTTTGTGTATATATGTAATAGTGTCATAATACATTTGTGTGTATATATGTAATAGTGTCATAATACATTTGTGTGTGTATATATGTAACAGTGTCATAATACATTTGTGTGTATATATACATGTAATAGTGTCATAATACATTTGTGTGTATATATGTAATAGTGTCATAATACATTTGTGTGTATATATGTAATAGTGTCATAATACATGTGTGTGTATATATGTAATAATGTCATAATACATTTGTGTGTGTATGTATGTAATAGTGTCATAATACATTTGTGTGTATATATGTAATAGTGTCATAATACATTTGTGTGTATATATGTAATAGTGTCATAATACATTTGTGTGTATATATGTAATAGTGTCATAATACATTTGTGTGTATATATGTAATAATGTCATAATACATTTGTGTGTATATATGTAATAGTGTCATAATACATTTGTGTGTATATATGTAATAGTGTCATAATACATTTGTGTGTATATATGTAATAGTGTCATAATACATTTGTGTGTATATATGTAATAGTGTCATAATACATTTGTGTGTATATATGTAATAATGTCAAAATACATTTGTGTGTATATATGTAATAATGTCATAATACATTTGTGTCTATATATGTAATAGTGTCATAATACATTTGTGTGTATATATGTAACAGTGTCATAATACATTTGTGTGTATATATGTAATAGTGTCATAATACATTTGTGTATATATATGTAATAGTGTCATAATACATTTGTGTGTGTATATATATAACAGTGTCATAATACATTTGTGTGTGTATATATGTAATAGTGTCAAAATACATTTGTGTGTATATATGTAATAGTGTCATAATACATTTGTGTGTATATATATGTAATAATGTCATAATACATTTGTGTGTATATATGTAATAATGTCATAATACATTTGTGTGTATATATGTAATAGTGTCATAATACATTTGTGTATATATATATGTAATAGTGTCATAATACATTTGTGTGTATATATGTAATAGTTTCATAATACATTTGTGTGTATATATGTAATAGTGTCATAATACATTTGTGTGTATATATATGTAATAGTGTCATAATACATTTGTGTGTATATATGTAACAGTGTCATAATACATTTGTGTGTGTATATATGTAATAGTGTCATAATACATTTGTGTGTATATATATGTAATAGTGTCATAATACATTTGTGTGTATATATGTAATAGTGTCATAATACATTTGTGTGTATATATGTAATAGTGTCATAATACATTTGTGTGTATATATGTAATAGTGTCACAATACATTTGTGTGTATATATATGTAACAGTGTCATAATACATTTGTGTGTATATATGTAATAGTGTCATAATACATTTGTGTGTATATATGTAATAATGTCATAATACATTTGTGTGTGTATATATGTAATAGTGTCATAATACATTTGTGTGTATATATATGTAATAGTGTCATAATACATTTGTGTGTATATATGTAATAGTGTCATAATACATTTGTGTGTATATATGTAATAGTGTCATAATACATTTGTGTGTATATATATGTAATAGTGTCATAATACATTTGTGTGTATATATGTAATAGTGTAATAATACATTTGTGTGTATATATATGTAATAGTGTCATAATACATTTGTGTGTATATATGTAATAGTGTAATAATACATTTGTGTGTATATATGTAATAGTGTCCTAATACATTTGTGTGTATATATGTAATAGTGTCATAATACATTTGTGTGTATATATATGTAATAATATCATAATACATTTGTGTGTATATATGTAATAGTGTCATAATGCATTTGTGTGTATATATGTAATAGTGTCATAATACATTTGTGTGTATATATGTAATAGTGTCATAATACATTTGTGTGTATATATGTAATAGTGTCATAATACATTTGTGTGTATATATGTAATAGTGTCATAATACATTTGTGTGTATATATGTAATAGTGTCATAATACATTTGTGTGTATATATGTAATAGTGTCATAATACATTTGTGTGTATATATGTAATAGTGTCATAATACATTGTGTGTATATATGTAATAGTGTCATAATACATTTGTGTGTATATATGTAATAGTGTCATAATACATTTGTGTGTATATATGTAATAGTGTCATAATACATTTGTGTGTATATATGTAATAGTGTCATAATACATTTGTGTGTATATATGTAACAGTGTCATAATACATTTGTGTGTGTATATATGTAATAGTGTCATAATACATTTGTGTGTATATATGTAATAGTGTAATAATACATTTGTGTGTATATATGTAATAGTGTAATAATACATTTGTGTATATATATGTAATAGTGTCATAATACATTTGTGTGTATATATATGTAATAATATCATAATACATTTGTGTGTATATATGTAATAGTGTCATAATACATTTGTGTGTATATATGTAATAGTGTCATAATACATTTGTGTGTATATATGTAATAGTGTCATAATACATTTGTGTGTATATATGTAATAGTGTAATAATACATTTGTGTATATATATGTAATAATATCATAATACATTTGTGTATATATATGTAATAATATCATAATACATTTGTGTGTATATATGTAATAGTGTCATAATACATTTGTGTGTATATATGTAACAGTGTCATAATACATTTGTGTGTATATATGTAATAGTGTCATAATACATTTGTGTGTATATATGTAATAGTGTCATAATACATTTGTGTGTATATATGTAATAGTGTCATAATACATTTGTGTGTATATATGTAATAGTGTAATAATACATTTGTGTGTATATATGTAATAGTGTCCTAATACATTTGTGTGTATATATGTAATAGTGTCATAATACATTTGTGTGTATATATATGTAATAATATCATAATACATTTGTGTGTATATATGTAATAGTGTCATAATACATTTGTGTGTATATATGTAATAGTGTCATAATACATTTGTGTGTATATATGTAATAGTGTAATAATACATTTGTGTGTATATATGTAATAGTGTCCTAATACATTTGTGTGTATATATGTAATAGTGTCATAATACATTTGTGTGTATATATATGTAATAATATCATAATACATTTGTGTGTATATATGTAATAGTGTCATAATACATTTGTGTGTATATATGTAATAGTGTCATAATACATTTGTGTGTATATATGTAATAGTGTCATAATACATTTGTGTGTATATATGTAATAGTGTCATAATACATTTGTGTATATATATGTAATAATATCATAATACATTTGTGTGTATATATGTAATAGTGTCATAATACATTTGTGTGTATATATGTAATAGTGTCATAATACATTTGTGTGTATATATGTAATAGTGTCATAATACATTTGTGTGTATATATGTAATAGTGTCATAATACATTTGTGTATATATATGTAATAATATCATAATACATTTGTGTGTATATATGTAATAGTGTCATAATACATTTGTGTATATATATGTAATAATATCATAATACATTTGTGTGTATATATGTAATAGTGTCATAATACATTTGTGTGTATATATATGTAATAATGTCATAATACATTTGTGTGTATATATGTAATAGTGTCATAATACATTTGTGTGTATATATGTAATAGTGTCATAATACATTTGTGTATATATATGTAATAATATCATAATACATTTGTGTGTATATATGTAATAGTGTCATAATACATTTGTGTGTATATATGTAATAGTGTCATAATACATTTGTGTGTATATATGTAATAGTGTCATAATACATTTGTGTGTATATATGTAATAGTGTCATAATACATTTGTGTATATATATGTAATAGTATCATAATACATTTGTGTGTATATATATGTAATAGTGTCATAATACATTTGTGTGTATATATGTAATAGTGTCATAATACATTTGTGTGTATATATGTAATAGTGTCATAATACATTTGTGTGTATATATGTAATAGTGTCATAATACATTTGTGTGTATATATGTAATAGTGTCATAATACATTTGTGTATATATATGTAATAGTGTAATAATACATTTGTGTATATATATGTAATAGTATCATAATACATTTGTGTGTATATATGTAATAGTGTCATAATACATTTGTGTGTATATATGTAATAGTGTCATAATACATTTGTATGTATATATGTAATAGTGTAATAATACATTTGTGTGTATATATGTAATAGTGTCATAATACATTTGTGTGTATATATGTAATAGTGTCATAATACATTTGTGTGTATATATATGTAATAGTGTCATAATACATTTGTGTGTATATATGTAATAATGTCATAATACATTTGTGTGTATATATGTAACAGTGTCATAATACATTTGTGTGTATATATGTAATAGTGTCATAATACATTTGTGTATATATATGTAATAGTGTCATAATACATTTGTGTGTGTATATATGTAACAGTGTCATAATACATTTGTGTGTGTATATATGTAATAGTGTCAAAATACATTTGTGTGTATATATGTAATAGTGTCATAATACATTTGTGTGTATATATATGTAATAATGTCATAATACATTTGTGTGTATATATGTAATAGTGTAATAATACATTTGTGTGTATATATATGTAATAATGTCATAATACATTTGTGTGTATATATGTAATAGTGTCATAATACATTTGTGTGTATATATGTAATAGTGTCATAATACATTTGTGTGTATATATATGTAATAGTGTCATAATACATTTGTGTGTATATATGTAATAGTCATAATACATTTGTGTGTATATATGTAACAGTGTCATAATACATTTGTGTGTGTATATATGTAATAGTGTCATAATACATTTGTGTGTATATATATGTAATAGTGTCATAATACATTTGTGTGTATATATGTAATAGTGTCATAATACATTTGTGTGTATATATGTAATAGTGTCATAATACATTTGTGTGTATATATGTAATAGTGTCATAATACATTTGTGTGTATATATATGTAATAGTGTCATTATACATTTGTTTGTATATATGTAATAGTGTCATAATACATTTGTGTGTATATATGTAATAATGTCATAATACATTTGTGTGTGTATATATGTAATAGTGTCATAATACATTTGTGTGTATATATATGTAATAGTGTCATAATACATTTGTGTGTATATATGTAATAGTGTCATAATACATTTGTGTGTATATATGTAATAGTGTCATAATACATTTGTGTGTATATATATGTAATAGTGTCATAATACATTTGTGTGTATATATGTAATAGTGTAATAATACATTTGTGTGTATATATATGTAATAGTGTCATAATACATTTGTGTGTATATATATGTAATAGTGTAATAATACATTTGTGTGTATATATGTAATAGTGTCATAATACATTTGTGTGTATATATGTAATAGTGTCATAATACATTTGTGTGTATATATATGTAATAATGTCATAATACATTTGTGTGTATATATATGTAATAGTGTCATAATACATTTGTGTGTATATATGTAATAGTGTCATAATACATTTGTGTGTATATATGTAATAGTGTCATAATACATTTGTGTGTATATATGTAATAGTGTCATAATACATTTGTGTGTATATATATATGTAATAGTGTCATAATACATTTGTGTGTATATATGTAATAGTGTCATAATACATTTGTGTGTATATATGTAATAGTGTAATAATACATTTGTGTGTATATATGTAATAGTGTCATAATACATTTGTGTGTATATATGTAATAGTGTCATAATACATTTGTGTGTATATATATGTAATAGTGTCATAATACATTTGTGTGTATATATGTAATAGTGTAATAATACATTTGTGTGTATATGTGTAATAGTGTCATAATACATTTGTGTGTATATATGTAATAATGTCATAATACATTTGTGTGTATATATGTAATAGTGTCATAATACATTTGTGTGTATATATGTAATAGTGTCATAATACATTTGTGTGTATATATGTAATAGTGTCATAATACATTAGTGTGTATATATATGTAATAGTGTCATAATACATTTGTGTGTATATATGTAATAGTGTCATAATACATTTGTGTGTATATTAGTAATAGTGTCATAATACATTTGTGTGTATATATGTAATAGTGTCATAATACATTTGTGTGTATATATGTAATAGTGTCATAATACATTTGTGTGTATATATGTAATAGTTTCATAATACATTTGTGTGTATATATGTAATAGTGTCATAATACATTTGTGTGTATATATATGTAATAGTGTCATAATACATTTGTGTCTATATATGTAATAGTGTCATAATACATTTGTGTGTATATATGTAACAGTGTCATAATACATTTGTGTGTGTATATATGTAATAGTGTCATAATACATTTGTGTGTATATATATGTAATAGTGTCATAATACATTTGTGTGTATATATGTAATAGTGTCATAATACATTTGTGTGTATATATGTAATAGTGTCATAATACATTTGTGTGTATATATGTAATAGTGTCATAATACATTTGTGTGTATATATGTAATAGTGTCATAATACATTTGTGTGTATATATGTAATAGTGTCATAATACATTTGTGTGTATATATGTAATAGCGTCATAATACATTTGTGTGTATATATATGTAATAGTGTCATAATACATTTGTGTGTATATATGTAATAGTGTCATAATACATTAGTGTGTATATATGTAACAGTGTCATAATACATTTGTGTGTGTATATATGTAATAGTGTCATAATACATTTGTGTGTATATATGTAATAGTGTCATAATACATTTGTGTGTATATATGTAACAGTGTCATAATACATTTGTGTATATATATGTAATAGTGTCATAATACATTTGTGTGTGTATATATGTAACAGTGTCATAATACATTTGTGTGTGTATATATGTAATAGTGTCATAATACATTTGTGTGTATATATGTAATAATGTCATAATACATTTGTGTGTGTATATATGTAACAGTGTCATAATACATTTGTGTGTGTATATATGTAATAGTGTCATAATACATTTGTGTGTATATATGTAATAATGTCATAATACATTTGTGTGTGTATATATTTAACAGTGTCATAATACATTTGTGTGTGTATATATATAATAGTGTCATAATACATTTGTGTGTATATATGTAATAATGTCATAATACATTTGTGTGTATATATGTAATAGTGTCATAATACATTTGTGTGTGTATATATGTAATAATGTCATAATACATTTGTGTGTATATATGTAACAGTGTCATAATACATTTGTGTGTATATATATGTAATAGTGTCATAATACATTTGTGTGTATATATGTAACAGTGTCATAATACATTTGTGTGTATATATGTAATAGTGTCATAATACATTTGTGTGTATATATATGTAACAGTGTCATAATACATTTGTGTGTGTATATATGTAATAATGTCATAATACATTTGTGTGTATATATGTAACAGTGTCATAATACATTTGTGTGTATATATATGTAACAGTGTCATAATACATTTGTGTGTATATATGTAATAGTGTCATAATACATTTCTGTATATATATGTAATAATGTCATAATACATTTGTGTGTATAGATGTAATAGTGTCATAATACATTTGTGTGTGTATATATGTAATAATGTAATAATACATTTGTGTGTGTATATATGTAATAGTGTCATAATACATTTGTGTGTATATATATGTAACAGTGTCATAATACATTTGTGTGTATATATATGTAACAGTGTCATAAAACATTGGTGTGTATATATGTAATAGTGTCATAATACATTTGTGTGTATATATGTAATAGTGTCATAATACATTTGTGTGTATATATGTAAAAATGTCATAATACATTTGTGTGTATATATGTAATAGTGTCATAATACATTTGTATATATCTATTCTATATTTTTATAAAGTAATAGGGTTCGTGTGTTTCTGTCTGTGTGTACAGCTCTCCATCATCCACGAAATATAAAGGAGGTAAGAGGGTAGATCTCTCCTGGTAGAGAAACATTAGAACCCATTTTAGGATGTTTCTGTTATAGGAGACATAAGAATCTATGCCTAATTTCTTTCTATACTAGTCTACAAACCACCCCCATATCGAATGACTTATGCTCATTTGCATATCACATTATATTAAATCTCTTTAACTAATTACCTCGACCTTATTACATATCGGAAATATTCTAATCATTTCAACTGTACTATTTACAAAATCTATTTAACATTTAATTATTTAATATATTTTCATTTAATTTTATATTCGATTTATTTCACTTTACGTATATTATCAAAACAATTCATTGGCGAGCAAAGCTTTATGTTTTGGGATTGTATTGAAAATGTAATGGAAATTTCAATTTCGTTCCGTTTTAATCTTTTATATTTTACTTGCCAATATAATTGAAAGAATACAATTCAACTATCGTAATTTTATATAAATAAACAAAAACAAATATTTTAAAATAAAACTTTATTAAAAAATAAATAATTTTATTTTTAAATGAAAAAAATCAATTTAGTAAAATAATTGTATTAAACACCCCCAGCCTTGTCAGCAAACCTGTAAACCTATAAAAGTTAACATTTCGAATGTAAACAGTGATTTTTCGATTTTGTTAGCGCTTGCCGCAATTAAACACAATTAAAACGGAACTAACTTTATTTCCATTCTATTTTTTAAACAACCCCCAAAACATAACGCTCTCTTCCAGTTATAGCCAATTTTTTTTAATTAAATAAAACAGGTCAAAATAAACAGATAAGCGCATTTTCTTTTACATTTTTCTTACAACCATTGTCATTTAACCAACTGCAGGATATCGTTACTTTTGTGGGGTTGTTTTGAAAATGGCACGGAGATTATAATTTCGTTCCAATTTAATCTTTCTGGTCGAGCCTATTTCGAAAGCCTGTTTATCATAGATTTGAACTACAAATAATTTATTACATTTTGATTATTACTATCTTAAGACTTAAAGCTTATATTTATTTCATTTTTCTATTTATATATTGAATTAGTTATTTCCAGTCTTATTTAAACTTAGTGCTTTCTTTAAACCGGATGAAACTTTTATAAAAATATGAGTTTAACGTAAAGAACACGAACAAGGTTTTATTCAACTGAATTTCTTCCAGTTTACTAACAAAATATATAAATTTAAAAGAGATATAAATAATAAAATAAAAAGGTTATGTAATTTAAAAGAAATACACGTACTCACAAAAGCAGAACTTTTTTTTACACATTTTTTTCTTTAAAACCATAACAATGAGACTAACAATTACCTAGATCTTAGTAATTATTTGTTTTAATAGAACTGTTTTAATTGTACTGTTTACTTAGTTAACCTAAGTTGGTATTACATTTATTTTACATTTACTTTTTTTTTAATTATTACTTTTAGACTGTGACGTTTACACCCGGAAGTAATGAGTCACACGTAGGTCGCTTTTATTCATTCCTTTTGGTCAAGATCAAAGTGTAGTATCTGTTCTTCAGATGCTGCACTTCATTTTCTTGTTCTCTTTCGGTGGAGGAGAAATCCTTCACGACTGAGACAATTTTTATTTTTGTACCTTTTCTCCACGTTAAAAAACGACCCTGGTGTCTAACTCTGTCCCGTGGGGAGGCATAATTGTTTATAATTGTACTATTCAGAAATATTATTTATAGTTCGTCCATTTCAGTTAGTATACATTTCCTTTACGCTTAATTAATTTACAATCATTAATATCGTTAAACAATTCCGTTTAAAACCGAAATTATGCCACCCAAACGAAGTAGAAACGAAAGTGAGGAAGAAAGAATGGAAAGATTGGAAGCTAATAGACTAAGAGTTGCTGCAATTCGCTCCAATGAAAACAATTCAGATAGAGAAAGACGTCTAGAACTTAACAGGATACGTCAAAGAGAAAGGAGAGCAAGACTGTCAGATTTGGAAAGAGAAACCCAACGTGAAGCTGACAGAACTAGACATGCTGTAAGGCGGTTAAATTCATCACAAGATGAAATTCAAGAAAGGCAAAGATATGCACTGGAAAGAGAAGCAATATTACGATCGAATGAATTATATGAGGTAAGTAGACGTACACAAGGTCAGTTGAGAGTGGCTCAACGACATCAGAATGAATCGGAAACCCAACGAAGCTTTCGCCTATACCAAGGGCAACAACGAGAGGCTGCATGGAGAGAGAGTATGACTTTGCCCCAGCAATTGACAGAAAACGAGGCAGCTAGACAACGAATGACTGCTTTGAGACACCATGAAATAGAACACTGCAATAGAAAAGGATTGCTCTACAACAAAAATGACTCTCTCACTACAGCTGATATAGGAAAAATGGACAAAGTATGTCAACATTGCTCAGCTGTAAAATTTAAAGGAGAAACCCCTGGTTGTTGTTGTTCTTCTGGCAAAGTTGTGCTTGATAGCTTTCCACCACTGCCTCAGTTGCTTCAAGATTTGCTCTCCGGCAATGGTCCCATCTCTAAAGATTTTCTGCAAAATCTACGCAGTTATAACAATTGTTTTGCAATGACATCATTTGGTCACAAAATTGCGGCAGTACATGGGTGGAATCCTTCTTTTAGAATTCGAGGCCAGGTTTGCCACCAGATTGGGAGTCTTTTACCACCTGAAGATGAAACAGCAAAGTTTATTCAAGTCTACTTCTTGGATAGTCTGGAAGAGGAACTACATAATCGAGGACGTGACAGTAGACTCAATAGAGACATTCTCCAAAGTCTGACTGAATTTTTACATGAGAACAACAGCTTTATTTGTCAGCTGAAAACAACAAAGGAGAGGATTGAAGAAGAACACTTGGTAGAACATAAAGTTGTCATAAGGGAAGACCGAAGGCCGCAAGAAGAGCATCCACGGCGATTCAATGCTCCAACAACAACGTATGAGATTGGAATATTAATGAAGAATGAACCAACAGCTAACCGGGATATTGTCTTGCGTTTTAGAAATGATACATTAAAATGGATCTCCGAACTACATCCCCTCTACGATACTTTAATGTACCCGTTAATGTACCCCTATGGTTCTCCATCTTACAACATCTACATGAAGGCATCCAATGGGCGAAAAGTTACCCAACAGCAATTTTATTCGTACCATTTAATGACTCGGCCTGGAAACTATTTTCTCTGGTACCGAAGGCTATTTCAACAATGGCTGGTGGATGTGTACTGCAAGATTGAAACAGAACGTTTACAGTTCCTGAGGCGTGAGCAACAGACCCTGAGAGCTGACAATTATAGCAACTTGAGAGATTCAATTCTTAGGGAGGATGGGAATCCAGAACAGTTTGGTCAACGAGTTGTACTTCCGGCAACTTATACAGGAGGCCCTCGATACATGTTTGAGCGTCAAAGTGATGCCATGGCATATGTTCGGCGAATGGGCCGAGCCGACCTCTTCATCACGTTCACAACAAATCCAAAGTGGACAGAAATTACAGAAAATTGTCTTCAAGGGCAAGACCCTCAGGATCGTCCAGATATTGTTGCCACGGTTTTCAGGCAGAAGCTAAAAAAGTTACTTGAATTTATTAAAAAGGGAGGATTTGGCAGGTTGAGGGCTTTCCTGTACAGTATTGAATATCAAAAAAGAGGACTGCCGCATGCACACATCCTCACCTGGCAGGCCCCAGAGGACAAACTTCTACCAGAAAAAATGGATCTCTGCATATCTGCAGAGATCCCTGACAAAGAGGAAGATCCTGATCTTCATGCTAAAGTGATGGCACATACGGTGCATGGACCTTGTGGACCATTTAATCCAAATTGTCCATGTATGATTGACAACAAATGTTCCAAAAAATACCCAAAAGAATTTCTTCAGTGTACCAAGCAAGGCCAAGACTCTTACCCCAAGTACAGGCGAAGAAAACCAGAAGATGGAGGCCAGACTGGTACAATAAGGATGAAGAGAAATGGTCGGTATGTTAATCAAGAAATAACAAACCAGTGGATTGTTCCGTACAACAAGGTCCTCCTTCAGCAGTTCAACGCTCACATTAACGTAGAAATTTGCAGCTCAATCCAAAGCATCAAATATGTCCTCAAATACGTGAATAAAGGATGTGATCAAGCAGTGTTTGAACTACAAAGAACTGATGGAGCAGCTAACCAACAAGGCCAAGTGCAAAGTCACATTGTGGATGAGATCCAGCAGTTCCAGAATGCAAGGTATGTCGGCAGTTCAGAGGCAGCCTGGAGGATATTGGAACATCCCATCCATGAACATTTCCCCCCAATTGTACAACTTTCTGTTCATCTTGAAAATGGGCAGCGTGTCATGTTCTCAGCTGATACTGCTCTGGAACGAGCCCAAGGTCCACCGCCTGCCACAACTTTGACAGCATTTTTTCAACTCTGCCATGAGGATGACTTTGCAAGGGGTCTCAAATACGTAGAAGTCCCTGAGTTTTACACTTGGAACAAATCGACAAAGAAATGGATGAGAAGAATGCGTGGGGTACAAGTTGAAGGTACTTAAAATGATGATGTATGGAAGGCACCATGCATTGGGAGAATCTACACGATTAGTCCAAAAGCAGGGGAGTGTTATTTCTTACGCCTGTTGCTCAATGAGGTTGCTGGTCCAACTTCATTTCAAAATTTGCGAGCATACAATGGTCAGGTGTTTGAAACATACAGAGCAGCGTGCCTTGCTCGAGGCCTTCTAGAAAATGACCATCACTTGCATCAAGCAGTAGGAGAGGCAAGTGCCACTCAATCACCTTCAAATTTGCGAAGCCTATTTGTGATAATTTTAACAGCCTGTGAGCCAAGAAATCCTCTTGAGATCTGGATGGCTTTTCGTGATGTAATATCTGAAGACATTCTTCACAGATACAGGCAAGAAGTTAACAATCCAGAAGCAGATTTTAATGAGGACATCTACAATAAAACTCTTTGTCTAATTGAAGAAAAAGTTCTCCTTATGTGCGGTCAACCATTGGCAAGCTATGGATTACCTGCACCAATGCAAGGGAGAGATGAAAGACTCGCGAGAGAGTATCAACGTGAAGTTACTTATAATCTTGAAGAACTTCCCTACAAGCAGAAAATATGCAAGAAAAACTGACCGATTCTCAAAGAGAAGTTTACAATTCATTCATGGCAATGTTGGAAGCACAAGGTGAAATGAACAAAAACATGATGTTTCTTGATGCTCCAGGTGGTACGGGCAAGACTTTTGTAATCAATTTGATCCTTGCAAAGATTAGATCCATGAGAAAGATTGTGCTTGCAACAGCATTCAGTGGCATTGCTGCTACTCTACTACAAGGTGGCCGCACTCTTCACAGCACTTTTAAAGTACCCTTGGATACTCATCGAATGGATCAGCCAGTTTGCAAAATTACTGGTAACTCAGCCTTGGCAAATGTAATTAGAGACACCTCTGCAATCATTGTAGACGAAGCCCCAATGACGCACAAGAGTGCTTATGAAGCAATTGACCGAACACTGCAAGACATCACAGGAAACAAGAATCCCATGGGTGGCATTCCAACCTTATTTTGCGGTGATTTCCGTCAAATCCTCCCAGTGGTTAAAAATGGCACAAGGGCTAACATTGTCAATGCAAGTTTGAAACAATCCTATCTCTGGAGGCACGTTATAGTGAAGAGACTGACTACTAATATGAGAGCCTATATCTCTGATAACACAGCTGCAGCAGACTTCTCAAAATTGCTTCTCCAAATCGGTAATGGTCAGTTTCCTATCACTTCTTCACCTGACACAATTAAGATTCCAACTGCGCTTGGTAAATGTGTCGGTAATCAGAAGCAACTGAAAGACAAAGTGTACCCAGACCTGCAAAACAATGGAAAATCACCGGATTGGCTTGCTGAGAGGGCTATTATTTCGCCATTAAACAGCAATGTGAATCATTTGAACAATTCAATAATGGATGAATTTCCAGGAGACACAAAGCAATACAAGTCAGTTGATTCAGCTACTAATGAATATGAAGCTGTTCACTACCCTGTGGAGTTTTTAAACTCTTTGGAGATATCTGGAATGCCTCCACACATTTTAAATCTCAAAATTGGATCGCCAATCATGATTCTTCGATCCTTGGAACCGCCAAAAACAACAAACGGAACCAGATGAGTTATCACCAGATTGCACACCAATGTACTTGAGGCCACCATTTCCTGTGGTCCCTACAAAGGCGAAACCGTTCTACTGCCAAGGATCCCCTTAGTTCCATCGGACTCAATACTTCCATTTAAATTCTGGAGACTCCAATTTCCTGTGAAGGTGTGTTTTGCAATGAGCATAAACAAAAGTCAAAGTCAGACATTTAACACCATTGGCGTAGACTTGACATCAGATTGCTTCAGTCACGGTATGTTCTACGTCTCCATCAGCCGGACAGGAAGTTCAGAAAAACTCTACATTCTGGCTCCAAATCAAAGCAGCAGAAATGTAGTTTACCCTGAGGCTCTTTAGTGAAAAGTTCGAGAAATGGATATGAGGAAAAACTGACATGATCTGATTGTGGTAAGTTTTTAGTATTGAATGTGCAAGATAAAATTTAAGCAAGAGTTGAAAATGACTTCAATTAAAAATTTACTATGTAACATCAAGTAACCTTCCTTTTTGATGAAAATGTTTTGTGAAGTTCCTGATTGAATTTCAGTCACTACAAGAGGTAGTTAAAATGTTAATCACCTTATGCAATCGTTGCTCTTACAACATCAACTTACTGGAAAGGTGCCCACAGATTTTGGTACCCGAGTGCGCAACAAAGCTCCGTGCGAAGCACGGGTATATTTGCTAGTATATGTAATAATGTAATAATAAATTTGTGTGTATATATGTAATAATGTAATAATACATTTGTGTATATATATGTAATTGTGTCATAATACATTTGTGTATATATATGTACTAGTGGCATAATACATTTGTGTGTATATATATGTAATAATGTAATAATACATTTGTGTGTATATATGTAATAATGTAATAATACATTTGTGTATATATATGTAATAATGTAATAATACATTTGTGTATATATATGTACTAGTGGCATAATACATTTGTGTGTATATATGTAATAATGTAATAATAGATTTGTGTGTATATATGTAATAATGTAATAATACATTTGTGTACATATATGTACTAGTGTCATAATACATTTGTGTGTATATATGAAATAGTGTCATAATACATTTGTGTGTATATATGTAATAATGTAATAATACATTTGTGTATATATATGTACAAGTGGCATAATACATTTGTGTGTATATATATATGTAATAATGTAATAATACATTTGTGTGTATATATGTAATAGTGTCATAATACATTTGTGTATATATATGTACTAGTGGCATAATACATTTGTGTGTATATATGTAATAATGTAATAATACATTTGTGTATATATATGTACAAGTGGCATAATACATTTGTGTGTATATATATATGTAATAATGTAATAATACATTTGTGTGTATATATGTAACAGTGTCATAATACATTTGTGTATATATATGTACTAGTGGCATAATACATTTGTGTGTATATATGTAATAATGTAATAATACATTTGTGTATATATATGTACTAGTGTCATAATACATTTGTGTATATATATGTAATAGTGTCATAATACATTTGTGTGTGTATATATGTAATAATGTAATAATAAATTTGTGTGTATATATGTAATAATGTAATAATACATTTGTGTATATATATGTACTAGTGTCATAATACATTTGTGCGTATATATGTAATAGTGTCATAATACATTTGTGTGTATATATGTAATAATGTAATAATAAATTTGTGTATATATATGTAATAGTGTAATAATAAATTTGTGTGTATATATGTAATAATGTAATAATACATTTGTGTGTATATATGTAATAATGTAATAATAAATTTGTGTATATATATGTAATAGTGTCATAATACATTTGTGTATATATATGTAATAGTGTCATAATACATTTGTGTGTATATATGTAATAGTGTCATAATACATTTGTGTGTATATATATGTAATAATGTAATAATACATTTGTGTGTATATATGTAATAATGTAATAATAAATTTGTGTATATATATGTAATAGTGTCATAATACATTTGTGTATATATATGTAATAGTGTCATAATACATTTGTGTGTATATATGTAATAGTGTCATAATACATTTGTGTGTATATATGTAATAGTGTCATAATACATTTGTGTGTATATATATGTAATAATTTCATAATACATTTGTGTGTATATATGTAATAGTGTCATAATACATTTGTGTGTATATATGTAATAGTGTCATAATACATTTGTGTATATATATGTAATAATTTCATAATACATTTGTGTGTATATATATGTAATAATTTCATAATACATTTGTGTGTATATATGTAATAATTTCATAATACATTTGTGTGTATATATGTAATAGTGTCATAATACATTTGTGTGTATATATGTAATAGTGTCATAATTCATTTGTGTGTATATGTATGTAATAATTTCATAATAAATTTGTGTGTATATATGTAATAGTGTCATAATACATTTGTGTGTATATATATGTAATAATTTCATAATACATTTGTGTGTATATATGTAATAATTTCATAATACATTTGTGTGTATATATGTAATAGTGTCATAATACATTTGTGTGTATATATGTAATAGTGTCATAATACATTTGTGTGTATATGTATGTAATAATGTCATAATAAATTTGTGTGTATATATGTGTAATAATTTCATAATACATTTGTGTGTATATATCTAATAGTGTCATAATACATTCGTGTATATATATGTAACAGTGTCATAATACATTTGTGTGTATATATATGTAATAATTTCATAATACATTTGTGTGTATACATGTAATAATTTCATAATACATTTGTGTGTATATATGTAATAGTGTCATAATACATTTGTGTGTATATATGTAATAATGTCATAATACATTTGTGTGTATATATGTAATAATGTCATAATACATTTGTGTGTATATATATGTAACAGTGTCATAATACATTTGTGTGTATATATATGTAATAATGTCATAATACATTTGTGTGTATATATGTAATAATGTCATAATACATTTGTGTGTATATATATGTAATAATGTCATAATACATTTGTGTGTATATATATGTAATAATGTCATAATACATTTGTGTGTATATATGTAATAATGTCATAATAATTTGTGTGTGTATATGTGTAATAGTGTCATAATACATTTGTGTGTATATATATGTAATAATGTCATAATAAATTTGTGTGTATATATGTGTAATAGTGTCATAATACATTTGTGTGTATATATATGTACTAGTGTCATAATACATTTGTGTGTATATATGTAATAGTGTCATAATACATTTGTGTGTATATATATGTACTAGTGTCATAATACATTTGTGTGTATATATGTACTAGTGTCATAATACATTTGTGTGTATATATATGTAATAATGTCATAATACATTTGTGTGTATATATGTACTAGTGTCATAATACATTTGTGTGTATATATATGTAATAATGTCATAATACATTTGTGTGTATATATGTAATAATGTCATAATACATTTGTGTGTATATATATGTAATCGTGTCATAATACATTTGTGTGTATATATGTACTAGTGTCATAATACATTTGTGTGTATATATATATGTAATAATGTAATAATACATTTGTGTGTATATATGTAATAGTGTCATAATACATTTGTGTATATATATGTACTAGTGGCATAATACATTTGTGTGTATATATGTAATAATGTAATAATACATTTGTGTATATATATGTACTAGTGGCATAATACATTTGTGTATATATATGTAATAGTGTCATAATACATTTGTGTGTGTATATATGTAATAATGTAATAATAAATTTGTGTGTATATATGTAATAATGTAATAATACATTTGTGTATATATATGTACTAGTGTCATAATACATTTGTGCGTATATATGTAATAGTGTCATAATACATTTGTGTGTATATATGTAATAATGTAATAATAAATTTGTGTATATATATGTAATAGTGTAATAATAAATTTGTGTGTATATATGTAATAATGTAATAATACATTTGTGTGTATATATGTAATAATGTAATAATAAATTTGTGTATATATATGTAATAGTGTCATAATACATTTGTGTATATATATGTAATAGTGTCATAATACATTTGTGTGTATATATGTAATAGTGTCATAATACATTTGTGTGTATATATATGTAATAATGTAATAATACATTTGTGTGTATATATGTAATAATGTAATAATAAATTTGTGTATATATATGTAATAGTGTCATAATACATTTGTGTATATATATGTAATAGTGTCATAATACATTTGTGTGTATATATGTAATAGTGTCATAATACATTTGTGTGTATATATATGTAATAATTTCATAATACATTTGTGTGTATATATGTAATAGTGTCATAATACATTTGTGTGTATATATGTAATAGTGTCATAATACATTTGTGTATATATATGTAATAATTTCATAATACATTTGTGTGTATATATATGTAATAATTTCATAATACATTTGTGTGTATATATGTAATAATTTCATAATACATTTGTGTGTATATATGTAATAGTGTCATAATACATTTGTGTGTATATATGTAATAGTGTCATAATTCATTTGTGTGTATATGTATGTAATAATTTCATAATAAATTTGTGTGTATATATGTAATAGTGTCATAATACATTTGTGTGTATATATATGTAATAATTTCATAATACATTTGTGTGTATATATGTAATAATTTCATAATACATTTGTGTGTATATATGTAATAGTGTCATAATACATTTGTGTGTATATATGTAATAGTGTCATAATACATTTGTGTGTATATGTATGTAATAATGTCATAATAAATTTGTGTGTATATATGTGTAATAATTTCATAATACATTTGTGTGTATATATCTAATAGTGTCATAATACATTCGTGTATATATATGTAACAGTGTCATAATACATTTGTGTGTATATATATGTAATAATTTCATAATACATTTGTGTGTATACATGTAATAATTTCATAATACATTTGTGTGTATATATGTAATAGTGTCATAATACATTTGTGTGTATATATGTAATAATGTCATAATACATTTGTGTGTATATATGTAATAATGTCATAATACATTTGTGTGTATATATATGTAACAGTGTCATAATACATTTGTGTGTATATATATGTAATAATGTCATAATACATTTGTGTGTATATATGTAATAATGTCATAATACATTTGTGTGTATATATATGTAATAATGTCATAATACATTTGTGTGTATATATATGTAATAATGTCATAATACATTTGTGTGTATATATGTAATAATGTCATAATAATTTGTGTGTGTATATGTGTAATAGTGTCATAATACATTTGTGTGTATATATATGTAATAATGTCATAATAAATTTGTGTGTATATATGTGTAATAGTGTCATAATACATTTGTGTGTATATATATGTACTAGTGTCATAATACATTTGTGTGTATATATGTAATAGTGTCATAATACATTTGTGTGTATATATATGTACTAGTGTCATAATACATTTGTGTGTATATATGTACTAGTGTCATAATACATTTGTGTGTATATATATGTAATAATGTCATAATACATTTGTGTGTATATATGTACTAGTGTCATAATACATTTGTGTGTATATATATGTAATAATGTCATAATACATTTGTGTGTATATATGTAATAATGTCATAATACATTTGTGTGTATATATATGTAATCGTGTCATAATACATTTGTGTGTATATATGTACTAGTGTCATAATACATTTGTGTGTATATATATGTAATAATGTCATAATACATTTGTGTGTATATATGTAATAATGTCATAATACATTTGTGTGTATATATATGTACTAGTGTCATAATACATTTGTGTGTATATATATGTAATTGTGTCATAATACATTTGTGTGTATATATATGTAATAATGTCATAATACATTTGTGTGTATATATGTAATAGTGTCATAATACATTTGTGTGTGTATATATGTAATAGTGTCATAATACATTTGTGTGTATATATATGTAATAATGTCATAATACATTTGTGTGTATATATGTAATAGTGTCATAAAACATTGGTGTGTATATATGTAATAGTGTCATAATACATTTGTGTGTATATATATGTAATAGTGTCATAATACATTTGTGTGTGTATATATATGTAATAGTGTCATAATACATTTGTGTGTATATATGTAATAATGTCATAATACATTTGTGTGTGTATATATATGTAATAGTGTCATAATACATTTGTGTGTATATATGTAATAGTGTCATAATACATTTGTGTGTATATATGTAATAATGTCATAATACATTTGTGTGTGTATATATATGTAATAGTGTCATAATACATTTGTGTGTATATATGTAATAGTGTCATAAAACATTTGTGTGTGTATATATATGTAATAGTGTCATAATACATTTGTGTGTATATATATGTAATAGTGTCATAATACATTTGTGTGTGTATATATATGTAATAGTGTCATAATACATTTGTGTGTATATATGTAATAATGTCATAATACATTTGTGTGTGTATATATATGTAATAGTGTCATAATACATTTGTGTGTATATATGTAATAGTGTCATAATACATTTGTGTGTATATATGTAATAATGTCATAATACATTTGTGTGTGTATATATATGTAATAGTGTCATAATACATTTGTGTGTATATATGTAATAGTGTCATAAAACATTGGTGTGTATATATGTAATAGTGTCATAATACATTTGTGTGTATATATATGTAATAGTGTCATAATACATTTGTGTGTATATATATGTAATAGTGTCATAATAAATTTGTGTGTATATATGTAAAAATGTCATAATACATTTGTGTGTATATATGTAATAGTGTCATAATACATTTGTGTTTGCTTATTAAAAAAAATTGATGCCTTGGAATTTTATAAAACTTTCTGAAAAGTTGTAACTAACTGATTTCTATATAATTTTGCTTGCCTATACTTCGCGATAACTCTTGGGTGTGCCCCATGGGCTCTTTTAAGGCTAATAAAACACTCAATGTTTGGAACTATTTTACCATATTTGTCCAAAATTGTCTGTGTATGTCTATTTAGCAGTTTTGCATGGTGCTTAATTCAATTTGAATATGTTAAGGCCTTGGAGACTTTGGAGGCTAAATGAGGGGATCGGGACAAGTCATTTTTTATGCCTCGTTCACTGTGCACTCACGCGGGACCATGCATGCTTCACTTGTTTTTCTGTTTGAATTTCATAGATGAAGATGACTATGTTTTATGCATCCCCAAATCCCAAATATGGCCAACTTTCAGGAAAATTGTGATATATCAAATATAAAAATTATTTAAAATTTATTTAAATTTCCAAAAAGATATTAAAAACCTGTAAAAGACGTGTACAGAAAGTTTAATTATCTAAGGTGGTGACTCCTATATTCAAAAAAGAAAAATAGGAGTACAAATAAACTTGAAAGACCTTATTCCATGGAGTTTCGAAAAATGTAATTCTTCTCATCAGAGAAAAGAGGTTTGCAAAAAATACAATAAATTTTGCAGGTTAATGCATTAAAAGATATTCCAAATATGAAATGAATCATATTTGCATTAAGTTTTTAACAGTTTGTGAAAGTTTATAAAGATTCATAATGATTAAGAAAGCAGGAAAAAAAGGAAAAAAGGTTATGATAAAATCCCTTGAAAAAAGTAAAATCCAGGTAAAAACAGGATAAATCTGATTAAGATTATATATATATATATATATATATATATATATATATATATATATATATATATATATAAGAAATGAAATCAAAAGGATGTAGTGTTCACCTGATATACGCAATGGTAAACTTCAACCTAAATTTAATCCCAACCGAATAAAAAATGACATAACACTGGATTGAATTTTGGACTTCATTTTCTTTAAAGAATTACTTTCACCTTTCGGATTACCTTGAGAGAATCTTCATGCAAGCTGAAATATTATGTGCGGTTTGTTTTTATATATATTTTTTTACAAAGCCAACATTTTTTCACTCGTTTTTGCTTGGCAATTTATGACTATAATAAATTGTGGTTTCACTTACAAATATAATTCGCTGATTTCTTTCTGTCCTCTGATGAGAAAAATAACAAGAATACCATTCTTTGAAACTCCACGGAATAAGAACTTTGTAAATTGTTTTTTGGAGTATTCTGTCGAACAATTAATTTTGATTGTAAATTTGAACTTACAGTTTTATTTTTCTTTCTCTTATATATATATATATATATATATATATATATATATATATATATATATATATATTTATTAGTTTTACAGAAGTTCAGAAAAACATTGGTACCGTTGGTTTCAAGCCGGGCACCCAGGTTAGTCTATAATATAAATCTCACCTGCCTGTTTAAATGTATGTATGTATGTATTTTGTGTCAGTTCATGTCATATGCTACTGGTACCGGCGACTAAACTTGTTCCCCCACCAGACTTGTTTGTTGCGGAGGACAGCTAGTCTCCATGAAGGATTAAAAACAAGACCTTTCAAAGGGCGGGTGAACCCTTTTTCGGGGTCAACGGCTAACTAGCACCGTGTATATTTGTGTGTATGTATATATGTGTTGGGGTGGAGAGGGCTCCCGTAATCCGTGGTGAAGGCAGCCTTTCTAGGAGAAGCAAATCTCTGATTTAAAAAACCATAAAGCGGGAGACCAGTATCCGCATTAAGCTGGTCTGCAGTTTAATTTGTTGCTGGCTGTCTTGCTCTTGCTTGTTGCTGGATCGCAACATTTTGAACCGAGAGAAAGATTTAGCTGTCGTACAAAGCTAAGACTCTGTAACTTCATCTTTGTATATATACTCCCTCAGGCATTTAGGCTCATGGACTTTAAGTGTCCGAGAGAGTGGCACTCGTCTGGCAAGACGTTGCAATCACCATGTATGTATATATCGCAAAAAACTTTCGACAGAGGTTTTTTCACGAGATCGATATCATTTTGAAGCACGACCCTTCGGACGACAAATATTTAAAATTGTCCCCCCAAAATATTAATTCCTTTACTGAGCACTTTTCTACAGGGAGAGGTCGATTTTTTCGTCGATATTTTCGAAAGTCATCGCCTCTTTTCGATTTTCTAGCCTTAATTTAAACCTATGTCACTTCTGGTTTGGCGATGGACGCAACAGCTTTTTTTAACGTTCTTTTCCTCCTTCGCAGTACGGGTTCGAGCCTGCCTGCCTACCACCACTTTTTTTTTTGGTCAACACACACCTCCAAACATTCAGAAAACGTCGGCATCTAAGCTATTACATTATAAATAAACGGATAAAAATGTTCTTTGATACACCAGGGACGCGTAAGAAATTTGTTTGTTTTGAAACTGAAACATTTTTTTAATTATTTTTGTTCAAATCAAACAAGGCAATTAATACAGTTAAAAAAATTAAATCGTTGAATAATAATAATAATAATAATAATAATAATAATAATAATAATAATAATAATAATAATAATAATAAACTCATTTAAAATTTATTTGAAAAATAAATAAATAAATAAATTTTATTTATCGTTAAAAAAGCATTTCTCGTTTTAGTTTTCTTAAATTTTAATAAAAAACCTTGAAAAGAATATAAATATCTCTTATTTTACTGTATTCCCCCGCAATAAATTCTCTTTTAGTTGCACGTATTCACATGGAAATAATTTGTTGTATATATATATATATATATATATATATATATATATATATATATATATATATATATATATATATATATATATATATATATATATATATATATATTAGTATATTTAGGCAGCATTTTTTCTTTTATGCACGTTTCATTAAATAGCACAGACAACTCTTGCTTGTTTTTCTTGTAATCCTCCTTTTCTCTTTGTCAGACCATTTTTCGAACGTTTTTTCCGAGTGAAAAAAGAAATTTCTCATAATCGCGAACGTTTTCGACCTCCATTTGTCATCCTCAGGCGAGTGGTAAAAAATCAAAAATGAAACTGACAAATGAAAATAGCAAGATGAAATGAAAAGACGATTAAAATCGCTTAAAATCACTAAAATACTCAAAAGCGCTTGAGCGTGCCCTCCGTTTCATTTCTGAGAATGACCACTGGAGGTCGAAAAAATTATGGGAAATTTCTTTTTTCACTCGAAAAAAAAAAAAAAACGTTCGGAAAATGGTCCGATAAAGAGAAAAGAAGGATTACAAGAAAAACACGCAAGAGTTGTCTGTGCTATTTAATGAAACTGCATATATATATATATATATATATATATATATATATATATATATATATATATATATATATATATATATATATATATACACTTTATATATAGACACTTTTGGATAATTTCCGTAATTTCTCTCAGCAATTCGATATAACAGAAGGGAATAAAATTCGAAGATACGACCAGAAGAACTTCCGGTCGTATCTTCAAACTTTATTCAGCTTAACATCAGCTGGTTACATGACTCTAGTGCAAAGATTACATATATTTATGACAGTCACGGCAAATCTGCAGTTTAGTGGCCTGAACGTAATGCAATGAAAAATTGCGTGCAGACGATAAATAATGTTTTATCTTGTTTTTGTTAAATATTAGTAAATGCGGAACCATTTCGAGTTGGAATCTATTTAGTAGTACGCTTGTAATCTTAAGACATGCTTGAATCACGCACAACTGAACCACGTACATATAAAATAATCGCCATTACTTTTCTAACTTCCATTTGCATGACGACGCCATTTTTTTCTAGCGATGATTTCAGCATATGTACTCGTTTCAAGCGTGTTCTTCTGAAGATTACAATCTTAATACCAAGCATTACCTCCTCCTTTTCGGAAGTGTAGTAAATGTTCGTTCGTCAGCAGAACTATGCCACAACGAGGAGCATATTTCGACTTGGAAATGTAAGGGAGATAATTCTGAAATTACCCATATTCTGTTTCTAACGTGTAAAAACAACTTTAATTATTGAAAAACAAACAAAAATAAAACAAAAACAAAAACAAAAAACAAAACAAAGCAAAAATAAACAAACAAAAACAAACCCCACCAATAACCCCCCCCCCGAAAAAAACGAAACAAAATAAACAAAAACAAAACAAAAATAAAAAACAATAATAAACAAGCAAACAACAACAACAACAACAACAACAACAACAACAACAACAAACACAAGAAACAAACACAAGAAACAAACATACCTCCACTAAAATTGAGCATTAAAGCAGTACAAGTTAATCGAAAGCTTCTAGCGATTTATCTTTTTTAAATTCTGATTACTGAATATTCGCAACGATAGCTTCAATTCTAAATCCCAAACGCGCAAAAGTCATTCCCCCCCCCCGCCTCAGCTTTGTAAATCGTTGCACGCCGATAAAGTTGTTCCATCCCTTGTACGTTCTTATGTGTGTGGTTGACATGAAATGAATTAGAATGACTCAATGGGATGAAGACATAATGAAACAAGGGTGACATTTGTTTATTCGTTTGTATTTTTATTTTAAGGAAGAAGCGAATCTCTTACCGGAAGTCTAGGAATCCCCTAAAACTCCCCCTTTCTTTCTAGATTTATATAACCAGAGAAAGAGTCAAAGCTTTTTGAAGGTAAAAGAAAAGAGACTTCCACCCGCCTAATGGTTTGTTTTTTGTTATCCCGCCAGGCGAAAGATGATCTGGTTGAACAAGCTATAGGGTGTTTTAAATGGCTTCATTCCTGGCCTTCGCCCACCCACACAGCCGTAACCTTGAATCGCTCTGTCCGTACTTCAAACCGGATCCGAAGCTAAATTTCCGGTAATAATTCCATAATAGTTGCAGTGCCGCTCCTGGTTAAACGTCGCGTATTTTAGCAATAGTAACGTCGTTGAAAAGAGTCAACGAACATGGTATATTTATATCAACATTTATCAACATTTTAAAAAAGGTGTAAAATATACTTTGAAAGACCAAAGTTTATGGGGAAGTTTTAAAGTTCTTGAATAAGAAAAAGACAAGAGTCACAAACAGTTTGTTTCAAATTTTCATTTTTTTTCTTTTCATTTTATTATAACTGGCGATGCCATAATTCACCCATTATTTCATACATTCCAACCGAGAGATCTTTTAAAAATTCTAACCGTCCCTTTAAGTGCAATTGTTGAAATCTCTCTTAGACTTGGTTCACTAAGTATATTTGCCAGGTAATTTTTGAAACTTATTAAATTGGGAAATAGACTCCTGAATAACTGGAAATAACTAAGATTCCAGTTTCTTTTCATGTCGTACGTAAGACTTGGGTATTTCGTTATCTTTTCTGTTTCAGCTCTACTTAACTCAGCATCATTTGAGGACACTAATTTCTATTCAGGTTGCTTCTTCTGTAGGAATTGCATAGTCATAGTGGATGGTGAATGATTTATTTCCAACTGTTCTTTCTGGTAGACTTTCAGGACTTGCTGTTACATTCGATATTCAACATTTTACAGATCATCTAGTGAAGACATACATACACACTTTTTGTATGTGTGCGTTTGTGTGTGTGTGTGTGTGTGTGTGTGTGTGTGAATTTACCTTCTGGGTGAGCGAATCCATTGCATATATAACGGCAAGCCTCAAGGAATTTCATCGTAGGGAATAACCTTACTTCGTTCTGTCGGTACTTTAAACCGAACCCGAATGTCAGTGTCTGATAAAAATTTCACAATAATAATTGGTGATAGGATGATTCTAATATTTTCCCCGATTCCGATACAATCACCTATTCTGTTCTAAATTCCCGATTCCGATACAATTACCGATTCTGTTCTAAATTCCCGATTCCAATACAATTACCGATTCTGTTCTAAATTCCCGATTCCGATACAATTACCGATTCTGTTCTAAATTCCCGATTCCGATGCAATGACCGATTCTGTTCTAAATTCCCGATTCCGATACAATTACTGATTCTGTTCTAAATTCCCGATTCCGATGCAATTACCGATTCTGTTCTAAATTCCCGATTCCGATACAATTACCGATTCTTTTCTAAATTCCCGATTCCGATACAATTGCCGATTCTGTTCTAAATTCCCGATTCCGATACAATTACCGATTCTGTTCTTAATTCCCGATTCCGATACAATCACCTATTCTGTTCTAAATTCCCGATTCCGATACAATTACATATTCTGTTCTAAATTCCCGATTCCGATACAATTACCTATTCTGTTCTAAATTCCCGATTCCGATACAATTACCTATTCTGTTCTAAATTCCCAATTCTAATACAATTTAGGAAACTTTTGGAACATCTTGCTGTCCAACTCCCTACATAGTACCCCTGTAGCTTATGTCCCAGATAGTTATTTCGTAGGGAAATGTACACACACACACACACACACACACACACACACACACACACACACACACACACACTAAAAATGTATATGTACGCATGTTCAAAAGTTAGTCGATTTACCCCTGCCAAATGATAGTAGTCCCCCCCCCCACATCAAAGTGGCAACATGCCTTGTTTTGGGTGAAAATGTAATAAAAAGAAAAATTACGGATCTTAAAATTGTCGAAACGATTTACAAAATGCGAAACTTCATTTTTCTATCGGGAGGAGAATCCCCATCTACTTTAAAAATGTAGATATAATTTTCTTTTTGATTTAACAAACTTGTTTTACTATCATATATCGTATTAACCATTTTGATACACTCCTGACATTTTCATCGTTATTTTTCACCGGTGCCATCTTTCCAGTGCCATTTAAAACCTCAATTCGTTATTATCTATATAATTATAAAGTTGAGTTTTTTTCTCGCTCCGACATTAATATTAAAATCCTATTTTTATTTTTTTTTTAAATTATTAAAACGGGCTTCTTAATATACCCAGTCATGAATATGTGAGCGACTTCATGATGGTTAACTAATTTGTATATTCCTTAAAAAACGAACATCATTATACATTTGTATGGTTTATCATTAGATGATTGGTTTCATTTCACTATTACGCTGAATTCTATTATGCATAGTTTCTACATTCTGCATAAAGCGTAGAATTTAAAATGGAAACATTTTAGCACACGGATCTGTTTATATATAAGTGACCTTGCCTGTGTGTGTGTGCGAAACTTCTCCACCAATCTCCTCTCTGAATATTTGGTCAACAGACTTGAAACGTAATATATAGAGTATTTGGACATGGGAACACTTTCACTTTTGTTTAAAGCATGCAAAATAGCTTCTAAGGGGCAAAATTGAAAAAAAAAAGTCGACATTTGGTACGTATACATTTTTAGCGTGTATCTGTGTGTGTGTGTGTGTGTGTGTACATTTCCCTATGCAACAACTCTGTCAATTTTAAGTCTACAGACTCGAAATTTGATATACAGGGTACTGAGCTTTGGGAAAATCTTTGTGATCGTTTTTTGGCCAGAAATTTGGCTGTTAAGGGGTCAAAGTTCAACGATTTAACCTTTGAGAATTCTACCAAACTCCTTCTCCAATTTTGGGTCTAAACACTTGAAATTTTAGATATGAGCCCAAAACAATGAATATTAAAGGGTCATAATGGGGGTCAAAGTTTAAAAAAATTGACCTTTGCGGTCTCTACCAAATTAATCAGACAATTTCTGGTCTAAACATTTGAAATTTTACATAAAGGGTATTCAGAGACAGGGCAAGAATTTTAATCGGTCTAGGTCGAAAATTTTTAGTTCGCAATATATAAATGTATGCATGTATGTTTGCACGTCTGCCTAAAACTTTCGACAGAGACGACGGACTTTACCAAGATCAGTATCGTTTTGAAGTTCGACCTTTCATACGACAAATATCGAAAAATTTGGTTTGGTGGTGGTCGTAATACAAGTAAAATATATAAATACAACTAAAACATATGAATACAACTAAATATATGTAAATGCAACTAAAATATATGAATACAACTATAATATATAAATACAACTAAAATATTTAAATACAACTAAAATATATGAATACAACTAAAATATATAAATACAACTAAAATATATGAATACAACTAAAATATATAAATACAACTAAAATATATAAATACAACTAAAATATATAAATACAACTAAAATATATGAATACAACTAAAATATATAAATATGAATAAAATATATAAATACAACTAAAATAGAAAAATACAACTAAAATATATAGATACAACTAAAATATATAGATACAACTAAAATATATAAATATAAATACAATACATAAATACAACTAAAATATATAAATACAACTAATATATATGAATACACTAAAATATATAAATACAACTAAAATATATGAATACAACTAAAATATATAAATACAACTAAAATATATAAATGCAACTAAAATATATTAACACAACAAAAATATATAACTACAACTAAAATATATAAATACAACTAAAATATATGAATACAACTAAAATATATAAATACAACTAAAATATATTAACACAACAAAAATATATAAATACAACTAAAATATATAAATACAACTAAAATATATAAATACAACTAAAATGTATTAACACAACAAAAATATATAAATACAACTAAAATATATGAATACAACTAAGATATATAAATACAACTAAAATATATAAATGCAACTAAATAATATAAATACAACTAAAATATATGAACACAACAAAAATATATAAATACAACTAAAATATATGAATACAACTAAAATATATAAATACAACTAAAATATATAAATACAACTAAACTATATAAATACAACTAAAATATATAAATACAACAAAATATATAAATACAACTAAAATATATAAATAGAACCAAAATATATTAACACAACAAAAATATATAAATACAACTAAAATATATGAATAAAACTAAAATATATAAATAAAACTAAAATATATGAATAAAACTAAAATATATGAATACAACTAAAATATATTAACACAACTAAAATATATGAATACAACTAAAATATATAAATACAACTAAAATATATGAATACAACTAAAATATATAAATACAACTAAAATATAAAAATACAATTAAAATATATAAATACAACTAAAATATATAAATACAACTAAAATATATAAACACAACTAAAATATATAAATACAACTAAAATATATAAATACAACTAAAATATATGAATACAACTAAAATATATGAATACAACTAAAATATATAAATACAACTAAAATATATAAATACAACTAAAATATATAAATACAACTAAAATATATAAATATAACTAAAATCTATAAATACAATTAAAATATATAAATACAACTAAAATATATGAATACAACTAAAATATATGAATACAACTAAAATATATGACTACAACTAAAATATAAAAATACAATTAAAATATATGAATACAACTAAAATATATAAATACAACTAAAATATATAGATACAACTAAAATATATTAACACAACAAAAATATATGAATACAACTAAAATATATAAATACAACTAAAATATATAAATACAACTAAAATATATGAATACAACTAAAATATATAAATACAACTAAAATATAAAAATACAATTAAAATATGTAAATACAACTTAAATATATAAATACAACTAAAATATATTAACACAACTAAAATATATAAATACAACTAAAATATATAAATACAACAGAAATATATAAATACAACTAAAATATATGAATACAACTAAAATATATAAATACCACTAAAATATATAAATACAACTAAAATATAAAAATACAATAAAAATATATAAATACAACTAAAATATATGAATACAACTAAAATATATGAATACAACTAAAGTATATAAATACAACTAAAATATATAAATACAACTAAAATATATAAATACAACTAAAATATAAAAATACAATTAAAATATATAAATACAACTAAAATATATAAATACAACTAAAATATATTAACACAACTAAAATATATAAATACAACTAAAATATATAAATACAACAAAAATATATAAATACAACTAAAATATATGAATACAATTAAAATATATAAATACAACTAAAATATATGAATACAATTAAAATATATAAATACAACTAAAATATATAAATACAACTAAAATATATTAACACAACTAAAATATATTAACACAACTAAAATATATGAATACAACTAAAATATATGAATACAACTAAAATATATAAATACAACTAAAATATATAAATACAACTAAAATATATGAATACAACTAAAATATATAAATACAACTAAAATATATGAATACAATTAAAATATATAAATACAACTAAAATATATAAATACAACTAAAATATATTAACACAACTAAAATATATAAATACAACTAAAATATATAAATACAACAAAAATATATAGATACAACTAAAATATATGAATACAACTAAAATATATAAATACAACTAAAATATATAAATACAACTAAAATATAAAAATACAATTAAAATATATAAATACAACTAAAATATATAAATACAACTAAAATATATTAACACAACTAAAATATATAAATACAACTAAAATATATAAATACAACTAAAATATATGAATAATACTAAAATATATAAATACAACTAAAATATATAAATACAACTAAAATAGATAAATACAACTAAAATATATAAATACAACTAATATATATAAATACAACTAAAATATATAAATACAACTAAAATATATGAATACAACTAAAATATATAAATACAACTAAAATATATAAATACAACTAAAATATATGAATACAACTAAAATATATACATACAACTAAAATATATAAATAAAACTAAAATATATAAATACAACTAAAATATATAAATACAACTAAAATACATAAATACAACTAAAATATATAAATACAACTAAAATATATAAATACAACTAAAATATATAAATACAACTAAAATATATTAACACAACAAAAATATATAAATACAACTAAAATATATAAATACAACTAAAATATATAAATACAACTAAAATATATAAATACAACTAAAATATATAAATGCAACTAAAATATATAAATATAACAAAAATATATAAATACAACTAAAATATATAAATACAACTAAAATATATAAATACAATTAAAATACATAAATACAACTACAAATTAGAATGAAAAATGGAAGAAACGAAAATTTCTTTTTCTTTTACACATGTCTATTTCAAATTTGATATGATGAAACAAAATTAGTACAATGCGGGATCGGATTTTGCATACAAATGTATTTGATGAAACTGCAAGTAAGTTAAAGATCTTACTTGATAAATTGCCATAACGGTTTTTCCGGGATAACTCCGGTTCCTCCTCTAGGGGGGGGGGCATTATATGGGTAGAATTGTCCCCAAATTGTTGGCATTTTTTCAATAACAACTCCTTTTTTTTTTAAATTTTGTACAAGCATTAGTCATGGTGAAAATATTTTTTCATCCAAAAACTTTCAAATCTATTTTTTTTACGTCCATCACAGACATAACTCATAACTGCAGTCAACACTCCCAACATACAGCTTCTTCATGATTGACAATGTCCAAGCCATGATTTACTTCAATGACAAACTTACAACATTCGGTCCAAGGATTCCACCCGCGTGTGACAAATTTTTCAAATGCTTCAGCGAACAAGGTATGTTTCACCTTCACAACATCCACATTACTTAACATAGCGGTCATCTTCTATCTCTTGGTCACTCTTGAAATTCTCATCCCAGTCTTATTCACTCGTGGAAGGGGACCCCCGCATGCTCGGCTCATTTGATTTATTGATTACTCATCAACGAAAATATCATAATATCATTAGAAAGTGTTTTAGATATTTTTGAACAATACATTTCAATGAAAATATAGATTATATAAAATGCGAGTTAAAAAACGCGCAAAGAAGATAAAACAAAATGCATGCAAAAATATATCTTAGTTCTGGGAATGAGATATAAGAGAGAAAGGGAATAGGTGATATGGAAGAGAGGGAGAGAGGGTGATTAGGTGATGGATTAAAGAGAGAAGAACAATGAAGATATATAAGAGGACAGGGAGGATATATATATATATATATATATATATATATATATATATATATATATATATATAGAGAGAGAGAGAGAGAGAGAGAGAGAGTGGGGGAAGTAAGAAAGAGGGGAGGACATAAGAAAGAGAGTGGGAGGATATGGGAGAGAGAGGAGCGGGATATATGAGAGAAAGAGGAGAGAGAGAGAGAGAGAGAGAGAGAGGGAGGGAAGGAGATATGAGAAATAGAGAGGGGGAAGAGGGAAAGAGCAAATGGGAAGCGTGAAGGAGGTATTAGAGAGAACGAGAAGAATGAAGGAAATATGAGAGAGAGAGAGAGAGAGAGAGAGAGAAAAAGAGCGAAGGAAAAGGAGCTAGAGAAAGAGAGGATGTGCAGGAGGAGGAAGTAGTAAATATAGAGAGAGAAGAGATGCGAGAGAGAAGGGGAGGAGAGAAAGGTAGAAGAAAGAATGAAACGCGTTAAAACTTTATTACGATAAGTAAATAAACCAAGACAAAACACACAAAAACAAAACAAAACAAACAACAGAAAAAAAAAATAATTTTTTTCTTCTTGAAATCGAAATGCAATTTTTTGTATTGTAAACAAATTTCCAGAAATTCTTGTTTCCTAACAAAAACTCCTGCCGAGCGAACCAATTATTCTTCGCGTCAATTCGTGCTTTTGTCTCTCGCAATTTGATGTGAGTTAGTGCTTTCAATATGACCCGAAGGATCGGATAACCGCGGCGGGGGTGGGGCAGGCCGATTCACATCTGTGGATCTCTTTACGGGGCGCACTGGGACACGGGATTCGGAGATATTCGAAATTGGTATGCTAGGAATTCAGAGAGAGGGAGGGAGAGAGAGAGAGGACAAAAGAGAGATGAGAAGAGAGTGAGGGAGAAGAGAGTGAGGGGGGGAGAGAGTGTGAAACAAAGATAGAGAGGAGAAGATAGAAAAGGGGAGGTATGAAAAGAGAAAAGAAGGGAATAATAAAGAGTAGGTATAAAGAGAGAGAGAAAGAGAGGGGGGAAGGGAGAGAGAGAAGGGGGCAGAGAGAGAGAGAGAGAGAGAGGGCAAAAAGGAAGAGATGAGGGCAAAAAGAGAGGGGGGAGTAGAGAAAGAGAGAGGCATAAAGTAAGAGAAAGAGAGGGACAGAGAAAGAGAGATAGAGAGAGAGAGGAGAGGGGGGGATAAGAGAGGGGAAACCGAGAAGTGTGTGTGTGAGAGAAAAAGAGAGTCGTAATAGAAGTATATAAAGCAAACAGAAAAGATCGTATGACAGAGAAGTCAAGTCACGAGAGAGAGAGAGAGAGAGAGAGAGAGAGAGAGAGAGAGAGAGAGAGAGAGAGAGAGAGAGAGAGAGAGAGAAAAGACGCATTACGAGAAGGAAGAGAGGACAAGAAGAAAGAGAGCTCAACTATGAGAGTGAAAGTTTAATCCTTCCGTAGTCTAACGCAGATTAAAACAAAATGGCTGACACTCTTAATGTTTTCACTATTAAAATAAAAAAATTCTTTTGGTCGAGAATGTTAGAAAGTGCAACACTTAGACTATTTGAGCAAATTACTTTCTTATAGTATTTTGTAATTATAAAGAAATATCCAACTTTATTTTCAAAGTGGAAATTTTGCAAGTTGTAAGCCAATTTCACTTTCTAGAAGGACGCCATCTTCAGTATGTGGCGGATGAATCGCCAAGCGATTCATACGAACGCTAAAAAGTAAATGGCTCTAATTGCTTCCCTCTTTCTTTCTTTCTCGCCATCGTTAAAATTCGCTTTCATCGTCACAGGAACGTGTGAACGCAACCAATGAAAATCGCCCCCCCCAAAAAAAACCCCCTCATAAATGTGAATGTAATAAGCCAGTGCTAACTTAGAAAATCCTATAAGACCTCGTCAAGAAAATCAGGTTTCTCCAGAAGACTTCACCACTTGCACGGAAAAACCCAAATACGTTTGCTCATCTCCCCTTGTGTCTTTGGGCTGATGGAGATGAAAAAGATTCAATGACCCACGTACAAGTCTCCTCCATCCCAGGCACACATCCCTACACACTAGCAAGAGTCAGGCGAACAGAAAAGAATTACTATCCACTTACTAACAAGAATAAGATAAACCACGCACACACATACACGCTGCCAAATACATACATATATTACTTACATACGTATATTCACATTATATATATATATATATATATATATATATATATATAAATATATATATATATATATACTAGCAAAATATCTGTCGTGTACTGGGTTCAAAAGCAGTCAACAGAAAATGGACTGATTTATGAAAGTATGATAGGTTATGAAAACGAAGGGTTGTAAAGAGATAGCTTCGAATTTGGGAGTATCAAAACCAAAGCAAAATATGATGAAAGTAAAAATAAAATAGATAAACCCCATAATTCATTATACCATACCTGTTCACACTGAAACACTTATTACAATATTCTGTGGATCTATATTAAAAAACCTTGTTAAACTTTGGGACATATTTCCATTCTATGGAGGTCAGGTGTGAACGAACACCCCATAATTTTATTATACCATATTTCTTCAAACTGAAACATAATTATCAAAGTATACTTACGCAGATAGATATGAAAAGTCGGGTTTGTATTACTGTACACATAGATTCGAAAAAGTTGTACAAATACCAAATATATAACAAATAAATGTTATCAAAGACAAGATAAGTTACTTTTCTATCAAACTGGATATATTTTTCGTGTTTTTATTCAATGTAACATGTTTATTCAGCTCGAAAACCATACAGTGTTTACCGATGCATTGAAAAATTAAAAATGGCGTCTGACTCCCTCTTTTACACGGTAAGTTTGGGAAAAGGTGTTATAAATAAAAAACTGGATAAAATACTGTTAAAAGCTCGCTCAATATATGTTACCGTGACATAGGTTGACATATATTCGGCGGGTTTTTAATAGTATGTCGTCTAGTTTTTTATTTATATACCATCTTACCAAACTTACCGTGTTAAAGAGGGAGTGAGGCGCCATCTTGAATTTTCCAATACATCAGTAAACACTGTATGTTTTCGAGCTGAATAAACATGTTACATTGAATAAAAACACGAAAAATATATCCAGTTAGGTAGAAAAGTAACTTATCTTGCCTTTGATAACAATTATTTGTTATATATTTGTTTTTTGACAACTTTTTCGAATCTATGTGTACAGTAATACAAACCCGAAAAGTCTTTATTAAAGTTTGTGCCTATTTCCATTCTATGGAGGCCAGACGCAAACGCAGACCCCACAATTTTATTATACCATGCCTTTTTTAAGTTAAAACATACTTATCAAAGTATTATTATGTACATCTATATCAAAAACACTTGTAAACGTTTTTTTTTTTTAAAGTTTTTATTTCCATACTTTGTGGACCAGGCGCGAACGCAGACCCCACAATTTTAATGAATCATCATTATGCCATATCAAAAATACCCATTCCATATTCTCTCATTATATGTTTTCTATAATAGTCTACCATATAGGAGTTTTCTATAATAGTCTACCATATAGGAGCCTATTCGTGACCAGACACACACACAGACGTTCAGCTTTATATATATATATATATATATATATATATATATATATATATATATATATATATATATATATATATATATATATATATAATAAGTTATAAAATATATATGACGATTAAGCTACACTGAATATTCCGCGCTTAAGCCTGAAGAGTCCTAGAGTGGATGAAACGCCGAATATTCAGTGTAGCTTAATCGCCATATATATTTTATAAATTACTAACTAGCTCTACCTACGTATTGAGCACATTTGAAGTAAATACTTAAAGTTTACGCATAAATTTATACTTTCGTATATTAATTTTATGTGAGTAAATGAAGTAGTTATATATATATATATATATATATATATATATATATATATATATATATATATAAATTCTAGAGACTATGTTTATTAAGTCTTTGAGATCTTCTCTTCGCAAACAAAAAGAAAATCATTTAGGACTTAGTTTAGTCTCTATGCATTTTCCCCCGTTTATTGTTCGTCCCCCACCCCCGCCATATTCATGACTTCTTTTTAATCGTATTTTCCTCGAGTCAGCTCTGTTGAGCGAGGAACGAAGCCTGGTTAGCTAACCTTTATTTTCATTTGTTATTTTTTTAAATCATTATGTTGATTGGTCTTTATTATTAAATTCTGTACCCTCCGAAAAATTTTCATATATATATATATATATATATATATATATATATATATATATATATATATATATATTACTCACCTTCACCTCTAATAAGGCATACCGCCACGTGGACGTAAAGGCCTACTAATTGGAACCATGCCTAAGATTTACGTTACATTTGAGCTTCTGCATATCAGTACAGTCATGGAAGCAGATAGCAGGAAGGGAATTCTAAAGTCTAGCTGTTTGACGAAAGACGCTGTTAGAGTAGAAAGCTTTCTCGCATTTAGAGACCTCAACGATAAAGGGGTGAGATTTTGTCGTTAAGCGAGTTCGTCGGGGATATGTACGTCGAGGGGGCACAAGTGCAACGAGTTCATCAGAGTACATTTCATTAAAATATTTGTAAAACAGGCATAGGGATGAAACACTGCGGCGATGGGACAGGGGTTGGAGCGTAGTTGATAGAGCAGGACCTATTAGATTGAAAACTCTTTTTTGGATTCTATGCAAGAGGAGGAGACTAGTGGTAGATGCATCAGCCCAGATGTGGAAATAATACTCTATGCATGGGCGAATGGTCGCCTTGTATAGGTAAAGGATATTCTTAGGTGTTAGTTTTCTAGCACGATAAAGGGAGCCCACCTTCCTTGCAGTAGCCTTCACAATGTTAATGTATTTGTTCCAGTTTATATAAGCCGAGGAGTTTGAAGGAAGAATTTTCAGGTAGGGTGTTATTTGTCATGGATATCGGTGATTGATCTAGACAATTCTAAGCCCTCTGACTACTAACCCCACTTTCTTTACTAAAAACGTGTTTGCATAAATGACTGAAAGTAACTTTTATATTCTTATGTCTCGCATAAAAGTATTTTGCTAAAAATTTCGTTTTTCTCAATTTTTAATTCATAAAAATTTTTTCATGTTTTAGTTAGCACTTACTAAGTGGTGACCCCTCTGTTTTTTTTTTAATGTTTAATTTATTTCAATTTTTATACGCATGCATATTTCGTATATATCTTTCATTTTATTTTTTCTCTAAAACTTTGATATCCCAAATTATATTAAATGTTGGAATGGTTCTTGGCACAATCCAAAGACGCTATCGATGTTCCAAAAATGGCCTCTACCAAAACCAGGGACCACGTCACAAATACTAACGATAAAAAATATGTTAAAACTTGTCAAAATAGATCTAATATTATCCAAGGAGAAACAATAATGATAAAACTAATGATTTACTGACATTTGTTCGTCGGGCCAGAACACTGGCGACGCCTTTTCAGGAGAGAGGCATTCTATCATCGTGAGTCGCATCTTCCGCTTGGTGTTGATTGCGAACTCACGTAACTTATTTTTCGCCATTCCTTTCGATCCAGGGGAAGTTGGTCGATGGACGCCCAACTGCTGAGAGATGTCCATTTTCTCTCCACCGTATCCTTGGCTTTCCTCTGCTTGTTGCCTTCTAACAAACCCTCAAAGCAAAACTTTGACAGACCAGTGACTGATCGTTTGACATGGCCAACAAGTTTAAGGGTTTTACTTTTGATTTTATCAAATAAAGGGGGTAGAGAAGTAGTTTGACGGAGGGTAGATATTTTTCTTTTCGATCAAACGATGTCCTGTAATGAAAACATTACGTGATTTTGAAACACCTCAATGCGATTGGCTGGTTGTTTAGTCCATATGATACAATCAATGTGATTGGCTGATTGTTTAGTCCATGTGACACAATCAATGTGATTGGCTGGTTGTTTAGTCCATGTGATACAATCAAGGCCATATAAACTACTGGGAGGACATAAATTAAATAAACTTTTACTTTAATAGGAAGGCATTATATAGCCATTGAATAACTACAATCTTAAAACAAAAAGGAACAGAAAAAAAAACAAACAAAACAAAAACAAAAAAAAACAAAAAAAAAACACAGCAAATAAAATAGTACCACAGAACCACCCCCTCCTTCAGACTACCGTCAACATATTTCCTTCATTGGTAAACTATTTACCTTATGTTTGCTTCGGCTCATCCTAACGTTGGTTGTTTTATAGAAAGGCAAGTGCGTTGAGGAGTAAACAGCTGATTCCAAGGATGAATAACAGATCAAGAGATGATATCCCGAATTAATTCTAGATTTTTTGAAAACCACTTTTTCACTCCAAACAAAGCATACTGCCATTTAGACGTATGGGATTACAATTTGGGATCCTGTTTAACAGAAACCTGTGGGGAGTTGAGCAGCGAGATGCCTGTTTACGGAATATTAAACTTCAGCAGATTAGTAGAGTCAGGGAAGCAGGAAACGGGAAGGGAATTCCAAAGTCTAGCAGTTCCAGAGAAGAAATTATTAGAGTAGAAAACTTTAGGGACATGAGCAGTGAAGAGGTAAATTCTTGTCGGGTTACGTCGAGGGGTCACAAATGCTACGAGTTCATCAGAGCTCATTCCATTAAAATACTTGTAGAACAGATACAGGGATGCGATATTGCGGCGATGGGACAGAGATTTGACCTTGGCTGATAGTGCAATACCTATTAAGTTTGAGACTATGTTTTAGACCTTGTCAAAGGGAGAAATAGACTAGTGGTAGATGCACCAACCCAGATGAGGTAACAATACTCCATGCACGGACGAATTGTAGCCTTGTAAAGATATATGATACTCTCTAGTGCGAGTAATTTTTAACATGATAGATCGATCCTACCTTCTTTTCAGCAGCCTTGGCAATGCCTACACTGTATTTGTTCCAATTCATGTTGTCTGTGAATATTAAGCCGATGAGTTTGAATGATGACCTCTCAGGTATGGTGTTATTTATCATGGCAATTGTTAGTTGAGAATAGATAACAACAAAAGAAAACATTACGAACCACACTAAACTTATTTTTTAAAATCTATATATTAATACCGTAGTATGTTTAACGTACGTATGTACGTGTGTCACGGTTTCCATATTATAAATTATTTGATTGAGAGATCCTAGTTATTTTAAAGGAGGATAGAACGTGACATACTACAAGCATTAAATTAGTATAAGATACGCTAATTTAACGTTCGTAGTATGTTATCACTAGGGCTAGGACAACAGCATATTCTTTTCATTGTCTTGACTCTCGGGTGTATATCAGTTGATGTCTTATATGCTTTTATATAGAGTGATGTGGTTCTCAATTGATTGACTGTGTCTAACTGTGTCGGATATATACTCGAGAGTCAAAACAATGAAAAGAATATTCTGTTGTCATAGCCCTAGTTATCATCTTCTATCCTCCTGTTTAATAAATAGAATCTCCCGATCACCGGAGTCGCAATGTTAAAATAAATAAATAAATAAATAAATAAATAAAATAAAATAAAATAAAATAAATAAAATAAATAAAAATAAAAAATAAAATAAGTAAATAATAAAAAAAATAATGACGTCGCTTTTGGGCCGTGCATATAACTAAAATATACCTTCTTGGTATTCTGGCTAAGATCCAACGGTAGTATCTATTCTGTCTAAAGCTGGTATAATAATATCGTGGGCTTCCGTTCGCGCTGGGCATATTAAAAAAAATTAAATATTACAAAAAAATTAAATATTAAAAAAATTAAATATTAAAAAAATTAAATATTAAAAAAATTAAACATTAGAAAAAAATTAAATATTAAAAAAACAATAAAATATAAAAACTTAAATATTAAAAAAAATTAAATATTAAAAAAACTAATAAATTTAAAAAACAATTAAATATTAAAAAAAAATTAATTATTATAAAAAATAAATATAAAAAAAATAAAATATTGAAAAAGAAATGAAATATTAAAAAAAATTACATATTAGAAAAATTAAATATTAAAAAAAAATTAAATATTAAAAAATATGAAATATTAAAAAAATTAAATATTTAAAAAAATTAAATATTTAAAAAAATTAAATATTTAAAAAAATTAAATATTAAAAAAAATATTTAAAAAATTGAATATTAAAAAAACAATAAAATATAAAAAATTAAATATTAAAAAAAATAAAATATTAAAAAAGAAATGAAATATTAAAAAAAATTACATATTAGAAAAATTAAATATTTAAAAAAATTTAATATTAAAAAAATTAAATATTAAAGAAATTAAATATTAAAAAAATTAAATATTTAAAAAATGTACGATGCTTTATTTTCATTAAAAAAAGAAAAAAGGTTCATGCGTTTTTTTTCTTTAGTAAACGTGTTTTTTGTTCCAACAAAATAATAGATTTACAATAACATTTTACAAATAATAACTCATTCATTATATTTCGTGATCATTACTGAATAAATACTGAAAAATTAATTAATATTAGTTGATTTCCTGAATTTTAGTGAATTTTTTAAGTGAAGGAAGAGGTCAAATCGTTGATACATTTTGGCCATTCATTTCGCACGTTCCTCGATTAAACTTATGCTAAGTCTTATCCTCTTGTGTTAAAATTTTTTTTTCAGCGTTTGACATTGTTCGCGTCAGATTTTTATGCTAACTTTTTTGGCTGCCTACGGTAAACTGCCGGAAGATGCCGACGCGATATTGACTCAGATTCTGGATCAATACCAAAAAGTTATATAGTGTTATGAGCAAGCACAAAAGCACTCGGGGTTCCCCATTCAATCTCGGGTCCTGTTTCTAATGAACACCATAGCTAATGTCCACTAATTTCCCTTTAATGGACACGTTGATGTATGCAATTGTTTTCTGTTTATTAATATGATCTTTTAATTCATGCAGATTTCTTATTTATTATTATAATCTCCATTGATTATTATATTGTACCTAATATATAGTAATGATTTAAAAAAAGGAGTTAGGCGCCATCAGCTAAAATCGAAACTAAAACATTTAGCTCTCCAGCGTTATTCGCAAACATCTGAGCTAATTCTACATGCATATCCAAACTTTATAAATTAACCGACTTAAGCGTCTAAATGTATATTTGCGTATGCATAAAGAATACACATTAGTTCGACTTAGGCTTGCCAAGTTCCAATTTTTCAATTTTCACCCTCGAGTAGATTTTTTTTGGGCTAAAAATCAAATAAAATGTGTTTCTACAGTAGATAAAAAATTGACAGAGTAGTTTGGTAGAGACTGATTCGCACACACAGAGACAAGTCACACACACATACACACACACACACACACACACACACATATATATAGTAGTGATCTACAGACAGACTGTTTCGCTGTATCACATTTCTTCAGTGCAGCTAGACTAGCACCCATCCTGAACCAGAGTTCGAACCTATTAGGTTGGTGCAAAAATAATGTCGTTTTTTTATATAAAATTGACCGAGTAAAACGACATTATTTTTGCACCAATCTAATATAACCATCAAGTTGATAGTCGGCAGTTCTACATTCTGACCCATGGGATAGGGATCGGTGCTCGTAGATGACCTCCTCAAATGTTTATTTATTTAAACATTTGACCACCGCTTTTTACAGTGCTCGATTTATACACATTTCTCTTTATTATAGAGTGAAATATATTAAGTACCTGAAAACTTATTTTTTTCGGTGCGAAGAAATCTAGTATTTGTAGTTTGTGTTTATTATAGGTAACCAGTACGTTTAGCGTTATTTGAATTCGCGGAATATTGTAATAAACAAGTTTAAAAAAAAAAATGTGAAAACAATTAAAAAGTTGACTCATCAAGTCAGCTTGGGTATTGCCTTTTTCCCATCGGCAGAAATCTGCGTTCCCCGAGCGCCGGCGTTCAACAATATGTCTAATTCCGAACTGCAAGTTAAGAATTTTATGTACCGTGGCAGAGAAGATAAAAATGTCAAGGGGCGAATTTATTTTCTTGGCGGAACACTTCAAAGTTTTTACGCCGTCTTGTACTCGTACAAATATCTCTGACGTTGTAAATTTAAAGATTTCCTGTTTCAACGCGACGAGCGACATTTTGGAGTTTCTAAAAAGCCGAAGCCAACCATAATGAAAATTGTTCTTTTAATTTACTGCCAATAACGGGATGCTTCGTTCGAAAAAACAAAAACAAAAACAAAAAAACAAAAAACAAACAAAAAACAAAAACAAACAAACAAACAAAAACAAAAAAGAAAAACGGTTCTTTCGACAGAGAAAGTCAGGATTGGTATTGAGCGTAGCAAGCTGATATACGGCATAATCACATAGACACACCGGTTCCACTGAAGTTAAGCAACGTTGAACTTGGTTAGTACTAAAATAGGTGACCACTTGGGGATACTAGGTGCTGTATATACTCTCCGCGTATCTTAGCATTATTGTCGGGATTATTTCACCAACAAGAAGAGGGGTGTAAGAAAAGGCAGTAAGGGCTTGCAATGAAATGGTGACGTTGCTTACAAGCAGTCTTTTCTTTCCTTGTAAAGGTAACAATTAACTGGTAACGTTTGCCGAACAACAGTAACGAGGTAATCAGTCTAAGAGACGCCAACCGACTAGCAAGCTAGGTAACTAGGTTCTTAACTAATCACAAACCCGTAGTGAGACAACTCCTTTTATACATACTAACTCTCAGTGGCGACAATTTCAAAGAGATTAGAATGTCTATTTAACGTAGTAGGAAATAGACACCCAGTTTTTCAGTAACGGCAAAACAGCAGTTCAGTGTCTTTTCTTCCCTCCGACCCACCCCCGGTAAGTCAAATCAATTTCAATTCTTACATTATTTCTAGGTGTTCTTAACTTCTTGCCAAGCAGAGCCGACTCAGGAGAAAAGTGGTTAGAGATACGCAACCCTTGTTTCAGGATGATAAGATGGTTCTCGTCGTTCCAACGGACGAACATCCCAAAACAGGCATACTAGAAATAGCCGAATCTCTATCAACATACAGTTAGATATCTATCTTCATTTATAAAACGCACTTTGTGTGTATTTGTGTGTTCGTTCTTTATGGACTCCAAAACGGCTAGGCTGATATCTTGAAAGTTCACACAAATGTACTTTATGTATCTGGGCGTGTTCTCAGAAAAGTTTTGTATTGGAATGTTTCCGATAAGTATTGAAAATCGATAATCGAAAAAAAAAAAAAATCCGACGGGACAGTCTAATTTTGACCAAAGTTAACACCCTTGCACAGCCTAACATCACAAGTGCATTTGAGAAGTTTTATCGTCGCATAAGAAAGCCCCCGCGTATAAAATCAACAGTAAGTTCTTTGATATGACTGAGGCGCTTTCGAAATGAATTTTTCTGTTAAGAGCATAATTGAACATGATACTTTTACATTTTAAACTTTAATTCAAGCAATTTTCTAAAATTAGTTTATAAAATTAATAGTATGTTCTCTACGGTGCAACGTAGACGACAATATATCGTGGATTAAATCACTGTGGGGAGACATGTGAAGTTTCCTCCCGGTGTACTGCATTGCTAAAAGAAGGTGGTATATCTCCCTCTTCTCCCTCTCTCATTATATATATATATATATATATATATATATATATATATATATATATATATATATATATAGACTTATATGTAATATACTGAGTTCGTGTAATTCAGTAAATTTTCATATACCAATAGGTTTTAAACCAAAAAAGGTTGACTTAAGGATTAATCACATTTCATAATTGAGCATTAATATACTGTGTGTGCAAAATCAAGACTTCAAGACAAGGTGTTGAAGGCAACGAAAAGTGTATTTCATTTTACGTTACAATTGTTTCAATGTCCAGTTCGACAATTTCAAGCATTATATCATTTGAAAATTTTCAAAAACCAGCATTTCTTCAGACTTTATGAATAAACACACTTTTGGCAATGGAGCATTTAATGTTTCTCGCATGTTTTTCCCGTTAGGGACCCCCCCCCATCTTTTTTCTTTCTATTCAAAAAATGCTACATTGCCTAAAGTGTGTTTATTCATAAAGTCTGAAGAAATGCTGGTTTTTGAAAATTTCAAACGATATAATGCTTGAAATTGTCGAACTGGACATTGAAACAATTGTAACATAAAATGAAATACACTTTTCGTTGCCATCAACACTTTGTCTTGAAGTCTTGATTTTGCACACACAGTATATATATATATATATATATATATATATATATATATATATATATGCACATACACACATACATACATACATACATACACATATATATGTATATAAGTAGTTATATAAATATATATATATACTCGTAGCCAAATTGACTATTGAAATGCTCATATCTTTAGTTCTATGAGACGAAACTACACGAAAATTTGCAGGATTCTTGAAGATTATAATACTATTCTATGATTAAAATTTCGACAAATAGTAAAAAAGAACCTATATTTTCAAACCAACAAAATATTCCCAAATTTGCCTACATTTATATATAGTATCCTGACAAGCAGATTTAGTTTTGTTGCTTTGGGATGAATTTTGCTTAGTTTTTTTTTTCTTAGTTGTCTATCTTGTGGCTTGCCAGGCCACTAATATATAAATATACCGCCCTTTTTTGGCAATTTTATAAGTTCCAAATCTCAGCGACTATTGATCAGAATTTAACAAATGTAGGCTCGTTGAAAAGGTAATGACTTGAATTGTGTAGTGGACTATGTGACATTTGCCTAAAATTTGCACATTAAGGCGATTATCCATAATCTAGAGACTATTTTTAGCCTTTTTTTTACAGCCATGAAATGTTTCAATTATAGTCATTTGTTTTCCCGGTTTTGCAAATTATCTGATGTTTCCCCCAAATCTCTGACCTTGATGGATGGAAGACTAAAACTTGCTGCTATGGATTCAACTGATCCGAAATAACAGCAAGGGGAGACTTGATTCCAAATATTTCTCATATGTTATGTCTCCTCTCTTTGGTTTTCATACATGAAGTAAATTTCACAATGTATAAGGATTATTTGATACTAGAGATATTCATAATCGTACCCTATTTCCAAAAGAGGGGAGATGTAACATATGAGAAATATTTGGAATCAAGTCTCCCCTTGCTGTTATTTCAGATCATTTGAAACCATAGCAGCAAGTTTTAGTCTCTTCTCTATCAAGGCCAGAGGTTTTGGGATGTATATATAACGTGTACACACACACACACACACACACACACACACACACACACACACACACACACACACACACACACACACACACGCACGCACGCACGCACACACACACACACATATATATATATATACACACACTAATAGAAATATATACACATACATTGATTGCATATTTTATTTATAGATAGATTAATGTTGTGGCCCTGGAAGTGTCGCTAAGGAAAACACGGACACAGAGAAGAGTTAGAAATGGTAAAATATATTGAAAAAAAAAAAGAAACCAAAAAAAAAGAAACAAAAAAGGAAACAAAAAAGAAACAAAAAAGGAAACAAAAAAGAAACAAAAAAAAGAAACAAAAAAGAAACAAAAAAAAAGAAAAAAAGACAACATTTACAAAGAGCAACCGCTCTTTCTCAATCTCCTTCGTGCCGACGACTACTAGCTAGACACACGTGCTAACGGAACTATACTCTCCATCAACCAGCTGGCATGATATTAAATCTACCTTTACACAAGAACACTGAACTCTCCTACTAACCAGTGTTTCTCTTCTACTAACGAAAATGACAAATAAAGTTGTTTATCAAACGTTAAAATGAGATTTCTTTTCGTTGTCTTCATTTTTAACAAAAAAAAAGTTAAGTCGGGTAAAAATTTGAAAACATCTTTGGCACTGGCAATCGTTGTTCTCAATGTGATCGACCCCCAGAATTTAAAATCAAAGAGCGACGTAAATTAATTTTAAACGGCACTGTATCCAAAATTCAATTTTCAGCGTAAGCGTAACATATAAACCATGCTTGAATGAACTGAACTAATATGCGTCCATTGCATCTCAAAGCCCGACCGACGGAACTGCTCATACAGCTGCGTAGATGCAAGTAAAACTTTAAAAAATGTAAAAATTCCAAAAGATTTTTTTTATGTTAAAACCTAGACGCAATCTCGTTTAAAATACAAAACACCCAAAACAACAACAACAACAACAACAACAACAACAACAACAACAACAACAAAATGGTTCATTTTTCCCGCTCACAATTTGATTGGCCGTCAAAAAAAATTCTTGTGTCGTTATTTATCGCGCCTTTCGGGTTAAAAACAACAAACGTCTTTCTTCCGTTGGCGTCAGTTTCGAAACTTTTTCCCCCGACACGCTTTGCTGCTCACGTGATATCGTTTTGTATTCTTCATTTTATGGCGGAAAGAGAGAAAACGGGACCACTTTCCCGTCTTTACGACGCCATCTTTTTTTTTTTTTTTTTTTTTTTAATATTTTCTACTCTCCACATATTGTATTGATTGGACATTCAACAATATGGCTGCCAAGGAAGAAAGCTGAAAACAAATAGAAAAGCAGCATAACAAAAGAACAAAACAAAACCTTAGAGCGCTGTATTTTTACAAGCCGCTGGTTTTTATGTAACCATAAAAATAAAACTTAGAAGATATATTAATGAACGTAGTTAAACAAAACAAAGCAAAAGCCCAAGTCTTCATACTAAAGACGTTGGCTATCTAATATATTAAGCCTGTGCAAAAGTTGCAGATTTACAATTTCATCTTTAAAATGAAAAACTGTTTTTTGAAAATATTTATTCATAATTTGATTACATCTCTCAACGAGCTTACAATTGAATGAGGATCCAGAAACTAACTTTATTGTTATCGAAATCGGTGAAATCGACCATTAAAAAAAATATCAAACCGATGAATTACCTGCTCTAGTTAGGGACCCCTTCCTCCAAGTGTACTGGGGGAGGGACTTCGAATACAATACATTGTAGTCTACATCGCACTGTAGAGAATCTACTGTTGATTTTATAAAATTATCTGAAAATAATAATAATAATAATAATAATAATAATAATAATAATAATAATAATAAGCAGAAATTGACACGGTCATCTTTCTTTCTCTCTTTAGAAAGAAAGAAGGGAAATACTTTTTCTGTGTGACCCTAAATGCCTAAGTGACCCCCCCTACCCTCCAATGACCTTCGCTAGTAGGGTAGAATCCTCAACGTCGTTCGAACGCAGTCAGAACGAGTATCCATGTCTCCAAGACGATAAATTAAGATAAGTATATTTTTATCCGCTCATTTCTTAAAGATCCAAATCTAAGTTTAACACCATTTTCTCGTATGTACCTATTTACTATGCCTCCCCACGGGACAGAGTTAGACACCAGGGTCGTTTTTTAACGTGGAGAAAAGGTACAAAAATAAAAATTGTCTCAATCGTGAAGGATTTCTCCTCCACTGAAAGAGAACGAGAAATGGAAGTGCAGCATCTGAAGAACAGATACTACACTTTGATCTTTCTCGTATGTATATAGCATTCTCTATGTTTATTTTGTTTATCCTTGTTCTTTCTTAGAAATATTTTAACCAACTTTTCGCCACTTATTGTACAACAATTTCCTGAATAAACTTTTGCTAAATTGATAGTGTAGCGATGTGTAAGAGGGAAGTCCCTAAAGTTTATGCTGACCTAGTTAGATGAAGGAAAAACTTTATTTAAGTATGATACTTAATATAATCAGCGATTATGACTTATGGGCGCATAAGCCTGAAGAGTCCTAGAGTGGATGAAACGCGGAATATTCTGTGTAGGTTAATCGCCATATATATTTTATAACTTACTAACTAGCTCTACCTACGTATTGAGCACATTTGAAGTAAATACTTAAAGTTTACGCATAAATTTATACTTTCGTATATTAATTTTATGTGAGTAAATGAAGTAGTTATATATATATATATATATATATATATATACACACACACACACACACACACACACACACACACACACACACATATATATACGTTTTATTTTTATTACCGTATTTTTCTGTTAAGTTACATTTTGGTTTCGGCTACACGACCGTATTTCTGGCCGTCAGGTAGCTTCCTCAGACTTTTACAGAAATGTTCGTTTATGGTGGAATGAAAGGGTGAATGGTGCCAGAGGAGCGGTGCGAGAGAAAAGCGGAAAAAGAGGAAGGGAACAAGGGGGAGAGGTGGGAGGGGTGCTTGGTAGATCGGTAATGTTTTAGATTTGGAGTTTAAGGATATTAGGTGGTTGTGGGGGTCTGGGAAGTTCATCGCTGGTGTGGCTGAGGGCATAGAGATACATGGAGGGGGAGGGAGATATGTGGGGGTAGAAGGAGGGGGTTACTTTAAATTTCGAGTCCTAAGGTTTAGGTTGTTGGCGCCTCGTTGGTGAGATGATTTCTTGATAAGTATGTCTTGACCTGTTGGGTGTTCGCTTAGGTTGGGAGGCGGGGGGGGGGGCTATGATTCGGTTTATCTATTTGATTTTTATTTGTTGTTAAGTGCTTGGAGAGGGTTAGCTTGCAGCCATACGCGCAAGCACACATATGCGTACATACACACACGGTACTCTATATAGATAAAAGCGAAAATGTATTATGTATATATGTATTGGTGTATGTGTGTATGTTTGTGTGTCTGCTAAAAACTTTCGACAGACAGAACAAAAATTCACAAACTCGGTATCATGTTGAAGCTCCATTCTTCGCACGAAAAATATCGAAAAATTGGCCAAAAGCGTTCATTTTTTCACCCCGAAATCGACAATTTTCGACAGGGGGGGGGTCAACAAAAACTGCCCTCTCGTGACGACGACCGGTTCTACGCATGATGACGTCATGACTTGATTTACTTTAAATTGTTGAAGAACTGACTAAATTTCATTAGCTGAGTTGGTTAGCGTGTTGGTTCGTTATCTGAACGTTTTGGGTTCGAATCGTGGTGTGAGATGTCTTTTTTTTTTTTCGATTTTTTAAATTTAAATATTGAACCAGTGTTATTTAAGCCATTTTTCACGTAACGTTCGTTTTTCTTTTTTTTTTTTTTTTTACTTCGCTTATTCTTAGCGACACCTAAAAACACTCGGGTACCCACCGATTTTTAAAATTTAATATCGAAACAGGCTTATTTAAGCCATTTTCACGTGTTTTTTTTTTTGGGGGGGGGGTTAACGTTCGTTTTTCTGTTTTCTTATTTGTTTTCTCGATTTTTAAAATTTTAATATCGTTAGTTTGCCTTACGTTAGTTTTTTTTGTGTTTCTTTCGATGTTTTGATTACCCCTCCCCCACGTAAGTTTTAACGTTCGTTTTTATGTTTTCTTTTTTACTTCGCTTATAAGAAACAGACCTGGTAATTGACCACATTTGCTGAATAGCTATTGCTTACGTAGTCGTCATCGTCGTCGTCACGCTCGACGACTTCCGTGTGGGCACCTGTTAATTTGGTTCTTACTTAAATAAATTCAAACATCTTTCAGTAACTCATTCTGGCTGGCCGAACGGTTCATGTTTTTTTCACATTTTATTTTCAAACTTCGCCTCAGGGCTTCGGGCTCGATCCTACCACCCCGGTTTCTTTTTTTATTTAACAGCACACACACCTCCAAACACCCGGGCAATGCCGGGTACACCCGCTAGTAAAAAATAAAACGCATATTTGCTCTACAACAGTATTAAGCACTTTCTTCAGGTTTCTATTAATTACCATTTCTACTATATATATATATATATATATATATATATAAGAAATGTTAAAAGTGACCCCCCACGCACTGCTATCTCCTTTCAGGACACTTATTCCGGGTGTGAGTTTGCCTAGTTATAATGCCTATGCTTTTGATCTGTCACCAGGAAGAGGGGCTCCCAGATCATAGTCAACAAATCATCAATTGGTGCAATTGTTTGTAAAACTTATATCATTAAATAATGGTTTCACTTAAAGTTTAAAATACAAACGTCAAGTATCATGGTTCAGTTATGCTGTAAACAAAAACACCCATTTTCAACGCGCCCCCGTCTTGTCAAAGAACCAACTAAATTAAAAAAAAATTCTTTAAATTTTGATGTGAAATCTATCTCATTATTATTATTATTATTATTATTATTATTATTATTATTATTATTATTATATATTAATAAAAGGAATTATGTGTGTATGTATGTGTGAGTTCGTTCCCTGTGTATTCGGAAACGGCTGGGCTGATTTTTTTGAAATTTCACACGAAGCTACTTGATGTGTCTGGGAGTGTTCATCGATAGGTTTTGTATCGGAATGCGTCTGATAAGTATCGATATCAATATAACAATTGAACTATGATACTTGACTTTTTCACGTTTAACTTTAATTCAAGTGATTATGTAAAAATAATTACATAAAATGAGCAGTTGGTTCTTTGATATGACATGGACGCGTTCGAAATAAATGTTTCTTTTTAGAGCACAACTGAACCATGATACTTAGCTTTTGCATTTTAAACTTTAAGTGAAACCACTATTTCAGATAAATAATCAGCAGTAGATTCTCTACAGTGCAATGTAAACTGCAATATATTGTGGACTAAATCACTGCAGAAAGGCACGTGAAGTCCCCCCTCCGTGCACTGCGGAGGAGGGGAGTACTTTACTAGAGCAGCAAATGAATGAATTTGATTAAAAAATTTGGGCGATTTCATAGATTTCGATAACAATAAAATTATGGGAGGGGGTGGAACATTTGTTGATCCTCATTCAATTCCGGACAACATCGGGTCTCCTTGCTAGTATGAATTTCATTTACTAGCAATCTTCTTTTATTCATCACAAACAAGTTGCACTTATACTGCGGACCATACGTACAGGGACATTATATAGGGACGTCTGTTTGCATTGCACTTGAAATTCTGCATCCTAGTACAGTTAAGGAGACAGGAGACCGGGAGGGAATTCCAAAGTCTAGCAGTTCAAGGGGAAAAGCTTTTAGAGCAAAAGGCTTTTCGGCATCTATAGATCTCTATACAGTTTAGGGGTGGAATGGTTTGCTTGTCGGAAATTTTTACGTCGAGGGGACACAAGTGCTACGAATTCGTCAGAGAATATTTCATTAAAATAGTTGTAAACAACATTGCGGTGATGGGACAGAAGTTGGAGCTTGGACGATAATTCGAGACCTATTAGATTCGAGACTCTTTTCTTTTGACCTTCTTTAAGAGTGAGAGACTAGTGGTAGATGCACCAGCCCAGATGTGGCAACAATACTCCACGCATGGATGAACTGTGGCTTTGTAGATATAGGATATTGTCGTTAGAGAGAGAGTCCACCTTCTTTGCAGCAGCTTTGGCAATCTCCTCTCTGTATCTGTTCCAATTCATGTTGCCTATGAATAATAAGGTTACATGTATGAGCGAATTGTGGCTTTATAGAGATGCAGGATACTGTCAGCTGTGAGCATCTTTCTAGCACGTCAGAGTGAGCCCACCTGTTTTGCAGCAGCTTTGGCAATAGACTCATTGAAAGTCTGACCGTCTTTATAACTCTCTCTCTCTCTATAAAATGAAGTATGCGTTTATATTTGTATATTTCTACTAGTAGAATACTCGTCATATTTATTACATCATAAAGAAAGAAAAACATTAAAATTTAAAACAAACTTTACATTTAGTGCTCATACAGGTATTCTACTAATTTTCTAGTGCGTTGGAATTGCGTGAATAGAAGTAAAAGTAAGACACGTAAAGATTAGTAGGTGCGACCCCTTTAGAGTCGCCGACCGGAAGCGAACCGATGTGAACCGATAAATGAGATGTTTGCTAGACAAGGCTGAAATCATCTCTCTCGTTAAACAGGATGAAAAAAAAAAACTAATAAAGAACAAATCCATTATAAAAATCGTTTACGTGTTGTTTAGTTGGATGTAATTGACAACAACGAAGCCGAAGTGGATGAACAGAACTAAATAAGTCTTCTTCTTCTTCTTCTTCTTCTTCTTCTTCTTCTTCTTCTTCTTCTTCTTCTTCTTCTTCATCATCACCACCAGCACCGCCAACACTTTATCTTTTTATTATTATTGTATTTTCACCCCAAACAACGCACGGTACTATTTTGATATAGAGGGGAGGGTGTTACGAATATAGACTCCAAGTTCGTGCATGTGTCTGTTAGAGATCTTACGACAAAATGGGTTAGTTGGTTGTTTTACGGCATATCAACCCTTTTCAGGTTATTTAATGCCGAATTATGTGATTTTGAAGAAAATTTCTTGAATAGAACATGTTTTTTTTTCAAGTTTGTTTCTATTTAATCCATGGTTCGAACCCTAACAGGTACTACCAATCCGGGTCAGAGTGGACCTTGGAGCAATGACAATTAAAGGGTGGCTCCACACTCCCCAAAGCCTGGAAGCTGGGGCCTCACGATCGGATATAGTTTAAGGTTATATCCAGGACCGATAAAGTGGGAGATAACAAGACATGTTAAAGTGGTTGGAGGGGATGGATGAGTGTAAGTTAGTCTAATTTAGCGCTAATATATCCGGAGAATTTGCTAAGAGAAATGATTCTACATCGTCTTAGTTCTAAGTCCACGGATATTAAGAGAGGAGACGAATGGTTGTTTTGATGAAAAAAAAAAATTAATATTATGTATCCGATGTTGTTTAGATGAAGATTAGGATTTTGGATATTTCTCCTCTTAAATGTTATTTTTACAATGTTTCGGCCGATGTAACACTCGACCCTCTTCAGATGTCTAATTTCTCTTTCTTTCTCCTCTTTTCAATGCTATTTATTTCTCTCTTTCTTAATACCTCTATCTCTCCTTTTCATCCTCTTTCTTTCGTATTTCTTTTCGTATATAGTTTTCGCTTCCCCCCCTCTATTTATCTTTCCCTTTTCTATCCTTTTTCATCATTCACGCCAAAACTGAAGCAATTCCTCTGATAGGAATAAATTTCAGACACAGCTGATAACCAACACAATTAGTGCGATTAGTGTGAAACGCTTCTGTCAGCAACGATTGTTGATTTAACGTCTTTTCGTGCGCAAATAGTAACACTAATAACTTGGGTCGGAAAATTGCTTTTCTGAATCGACACAAACAATTTATGCTGGAGAGAGAGAGAGAGAGAGAGAGAGAGAAAGAGAGAAAGAGAGAGATGAATAGGTATTCTAAAGATGCGTCCATTCAATTTGCGCGTTTACCGCTAGAAATGACATTTTAACCCCGAATGTGACATATCGACGGATCTTTTAGAGATGGGTGAACTTATTTAAAATGTTATTTGAAGATCAAATGTGAGAGACTGAGAAAAATACTATATCAAAGAAAAGAGCTTATTTCGAATATGAATATTAAGACATGATTTCAACAGATTGGTATTTACGATCCTGGTCACAGCACCATTGTGATATGATGTGGTTTTGGTCGAATCTTGGATCATAGTACTAAATGTAATACTATTGTGCTATGAATATATTCATGAGTTGAATCATGGGACGCAAATTACTAATTTGATACTACCCCCTTATCTGAACGCTAATCGTGGCTTATGCTATTACAGAGATTGACCATTGGTCTGTGATCGATATATCCGTGGCACTAAAATGCCACATTTAGTACTGAGATTTGGATATCGAACCTGGCATATCTCATCACACAATAAAATTCGATAATATTCGCACCTGGGATATCTTATCACGCAATAAAACGTTTTCTTTTATTTTTCCTAAGATTTCAGATTATACAACGTTGCTGAATTAGACACTTTTAGATTTTGAATTAATTCAGACCAGAAACACATTGTAACACAGCTTAGACGATTATATTCAAATATCAAGCCTTGAGCGAAATGACGTCACGGTAAGGAAAAAGGAGAGAGCATGTTCAAAAAGACGATCATGTTAGAGGCATTACAGCCAAAATGAGAAGTTGCACGTGGCGGGAGAGTGAAGAAATAAAGGTCGTCGTTACAAAAAAGTGAGATTGAGGAGTTACTTGGCGACTGAGTCTGAAACGTGTGGGTTCCATGTGTAACCATGTGCAACGTTACAACATTATCCAAATAAACTTTATTTTGACCCACAAACAATGTATTCATACACGGACACATACAGGATTACGTGTTATTGCGCCATTCTATTGTCTTGCAGAGCATCACTAACATGAATTGAGTTTTCGTACTGTGAACTTTGTTCACAATTGCGTTATTTGTGATGAGTCGATAAATATAAGAACAGCGTTCATGTTAGTGATATCGCTAATTAATACGAGGTGCCTACAATAAGTTTCCAGACATTTCTGTACAAGCATTTAAAATTATCGCAGACTCTCGAAAATTCAGCACGCTATTGTTATATATCTTATGAGATGACTGACCAAATTTTATGATTTCAGGTTCAAATGAACAGCTACAGCAGGAATTGGAATACACCCTACTAAGACCTGATTATCACAGCTTGTGAATTTCAAAAATGCAATCTGGACGTGAAGAAACTTTAGAAGAGCGCTTTATAACAAAATTCCGTTTTAAACTTGGAAAAATACCACAGAAACGTATGGAATGCTTCAGATTGCTTTTGGACCATCTTGCATGCATAGAGCATCAGGTTTTGAGTGGCATAAGAGATTTAAGGAAAGCAAAGCGTCTGTAAGGGATGATGAGACGTGTGGGAGAAGCAAGGAAAACAGAACACAAAAGTTGATTGGCCAAATAAAGAATTTCATGGATAAGGACCGTCGTGTATCAATAGAGACAATAAGTGCACAGTTTGATCTCAGTGCGGGAACTGTACACACTATTATTTGCAAGGAATTGAAGATGTGGAAGATCTGCGCAAAGTTTGTCACAAGGGTGCTCAGAGATCACAGACTATTTGACGAAGTAGGACATTAAGACAGTTTTCCTCACTATATAGTCTAGACCTTGCTCGATGTGGTTTTTGGATATTTCTTAAGTTCAAGGAAAACCTTAGAGACTGTCGTTATGAGGCAATTGCGAGGATGAAAGAGGTTGTGACGGTCATTGACATCTGAACACAAGAGGACTTCCATTGGGCCTTCTAGAAGTTGTTGGAACGGTACAATAAGTGCATTGCAGCCGGAGGAGATTACTTCGAAAGGGACAAGAGTTTTATATGTGTGCTATCAATAACAATGCCCATACGAAAAAAAAAGTAAAATTATGTTTAACCTTCGTGTGTGAATGTAGTTTCCATTTCTTTCTCCAACTAAGAAAATCACGATATAAACGCCGGATCCAGAACGAATGACGAGAAACGACTAGTGTACATGGCCTCCTTATAAAGATTTGATTCAACCAGAGGAGGAGAGGTAGTGAGAATCTATATTATGCTACAACCTTAGAAAACAACATGAATAAAATCATAAATATCCATTTTTAAATACGAAACAATTACTAAATCAAAGATAAAATAATTCAAAAGATAAATTACCATCGACTTATGTCTACATGTAGCCTAGAAACGTTACCTTCAAATCGTTTTATGTCATATCTTTGACTTAGTACCAAAAGCTCTGACGTCAGCAGATAACCGAAACTTAATGAACAGGCCTTGTCTTAGCGAACGTGGTGGTCATATCCACCAAAAAGCGATGTATCAAGATCACATCGTGACCTATGACCCAAGAGAAGGGAACAATATTAATTGAGTATATATCACAATAGCATTTGCTAAAGTGTCTGCCTTTACCAAATGTTAATCCCACGTAGCATGTAATTGTCTATTTGACTAGATGTCACTCAAAAGATAAACGAGTCACTGATGAGATTGAAAGCGACTGTAATGATACCTAAAAAATAACAAATCCTACGACCTTGGTATTATCATAACCTTCAAACAACGAAGGTTGTTAACGAACGCAACAATTATTAGAGGCATTAGCTCTCACTAAACAAATTAACAATTCGGTCTGTAACCCCTTGACTGGCAGTTTTTATACCGACGTAAGTTCGTATCGGCAATCAATCCAGCAGTATCGGGCACTCTTGTCAGGTTGAGGAGTTATGAGGTATTACATTACACTTCAGCGTGTCAGTACAGTCAGAGAAGCAGGAAACCGGGAGGGAATTCCGAAGTCTAGCTGTTCAAGAGAAGAAACTATGAGAGCAAAAGGATTTCCCGCATCTAAGGATCTTTACAGAGAAGGGGAGAGATTTTGTTGCTAAACGAGTTTATCGAGGGTATTTATGAAATAACGATGAGTTCATCAGAGCACATTATATTGAAATACTTGTAAAACGAACACAGGAATGCAATATTGCAGTGATGGGACAGAGGTTGTAAGTTGATTGATAATGCGGGAACTATTAGACTGGAAATTCTTTTTTTGGACCCTGTTTTAGAGGGGGAGACTAGTGGTGGATGCACCAACTCAGAGGTGGCAAAAATATTCGATGCATGGGTGAATGGTAATTTAGTAATTTTCTAGTAAATTTTTTTAACAATTCGGTCTGTAACCCTTTGGCTGGCAGTTTTTATGCCGACGTAAGTTCGCATCGGCAATAAATCCGGCAGTATCGGGCACTATTGTCAGGTTGAGGTATAGTCCGGGCTTAATCTTTAGTGTTGCGCTCTCCCAGTCATTACCTTCTCCCTTTTGAAAAAGGGTTGTTTTATCGCCGATCACCTGAAGGGGGGTGGTGGTGGTGGTGAGAAATCCCTGTCGGGATTTACCGACAGGTTTTTGATGTGTACACAGTATTTTTTTTTGTAAAGTTAACTTCGGTAATCTATCGTTATTCTAATAGTAGTTGCTTTAATCCATTCCCCCCCCCCTATAATTTATTAACTAAACATTTTAGTTACAATCATTTTTGGTCAAGATCAAAGTGTAGTATCTGTTCCGACAGATGCTGCACTTAAGATACTTTGTACCAGTCAATGGAGGGGGAACCCTCTATACTGGGACAATTATTATTTTTGGTAACCAGAGTGACCCCTTTTAGGGGAGCTGGTTTTTACCTCACATTAAAAACGGCCTTGTGCCTAATTTGCTCAGTGGGGGAGCAAATAAATACCATCTGTTCTTCAGATGCAGCACTTCTATTTCTTGTTCTCTTTCAGTGGAGGAGAAATCCTTCACGACTTAGACAATTTTTATTTTTGTACCTTTTCTCCACGTTAAAAAACGACCCTGGTGTCTAACTCTGTCCCGTGGGGAGGCATTGTAAATAGGTACAATCATTTTTAATTATTAGTTTACTCGCTTTCTGTGGCTGAAACTGAAACGAAACTTCTATACGCAAGTTTTCTTTCCTTTACCTAGTGAGCACAATGTGTTAAGACTTTATCTTAGTTTATTTTATTATCGCTAACAAGTCTAATGTAAACAATTTCTTCTTGAACTATCTTTCTAAATACTGAAATTATTATGCCCAACTGGATCATATATATATATATATATATATATATATATATATATATATATATATATATATATATATATATATATATATATATATTAGTGGTGGTACGATTCCAATATTTTCCCCCTCGATTCCGTTCTTCATAAATCTCTAAATATTTAACTATAGAGTTGTTATTTCCCCGATTTCTGTAAAAACAAAAACAAAAAAACAAAAAACAAAAAACAAAAAAAAAAAACATGTTAAATAAGCAGTTATTTTCCTAAACGTTAAATTATACTTGCGATGATCTATAGATTTTAGTTTTACTGTTATTTTAAAATCAATAAATATTTATTATTTTATCATTATTGCCAGCAATGAAAGATTTTGCTTTAAACAAAATCAAATAAAAGAATCGTTTTAGCATCGGAAAATAGGCACCAATTTTTTTCCATCCCGATACCCACAAATTTGTCGATTTTTTACAGTCAATGCGATGGTTCTAGGCTCAATCCTCGGTTAGGGAGAGGTGCTAGTCTATCCGCACTGATGAGTTGTGATACAACGGAACAGTACTGTATGTGGATGAATGCAAATCTGACTGAAAAGTTATTTCTAGTACATTTAATACTAACGAACGTCAGTCTACCTAATGCACAAGTAAAAGAACGTGCCTCTTTTAAGTAAATAAAACATTACAGTAACAATAAAACTACTTATTTTTTTACTGTTTTCGATACCAAAATCGTTCTCAACCAGATCGAAGATGGAAGTGGTTCTATAAGATAACCAATTTTTTTTTATCTAATAGTTTTAGTTGCATTTTATAAATAAGTGCTTACTTTTATATCGGAGTTCTTCTTCCTTGTGTGACAGTGTGACTTGATAAAAGTTGCATTATCTTGCACTCGTTGCCCTTATTTAGGCACAAAAAATAAAGCTCTGCCTTCTTTTGACCCGTTTTATACAACCGAGTCACATAACAGACACCTTCGAGCGACTAAGCAATTTTAGGGCAATTTAACCGGCGGTATTTTGCCGACATTTGTCAACTGTGACGGGCTGAGCGCACAATTGAATGCAGTCGTCATTTGAGTGTAACGCTTTAAACATGATTCAATCAACCTGAATTTTTTTTTTAACTCTTATTCATCCCAAACAAAACATATTACCACTTGAACATAAGGGGATACTATTTGTGACCATATCTACAAGGACACTGTGTAGGGAGTTGAGCAGATAAGATATCTGCTTACACTACACTTCTGCATGTCAGTACAGTCAGGGAAGCAGGAAACCGGGAAGTCTAGCTGTTCAAGAGAAGAAAATATTAGAGTAAAAGGATTTCCCGCATCTAAGGATCTCTACAGAGAAGGGGAGAGATTTTGTTGCTAAACGAGTTTGTCGAAGGTATTTACGCAATTACAATGAGTTCATCAGAGTACATTACTTGAAATACTTGTAAAACGAACACAGGAATGCAATATTGCAGTGCTGGGACAGGGGTTGTAGGTTAGTCGATAATGCGGGGACTATTACACTGGAAATTCTTTTTTAGACTCTGTTTTAGAGGAAGAGACAAGTGGTGTATGCAACAACTCAGAGGTAGCAACACTATTCGATGCATGGGTGAATGGTGGTTTTATAGAAATACAGGATATGCTCAAGGTTTAGTAATTTTCTAGCATGATAGAATGAATTCATCTTTGCAGCAGCCTTGGCAATGTCCTCAATGTATTTGTTCCAATTCACGTTGACTGTGAATGTTAAGCCGAGTAATTTGACTAAAGACTGCAGATTTCGCCATATATATATATATATATATATATATATATATATATATATATATATATATATATATATATATATATACAGCAGGCTCCTTCAGTCTTGGCCAGACTATGGATACCCAGGAAGGGTTGCTTGCGCGTGAAATTTTTGTGGCAGGAGGTGTGCAATCCCCAACCACACCTCTCCTTTGTTAAATACCAGTGGTAAGTAAAGTACAGGACGACTGGAAACAAATGCCGAGATAAGCAGAGAACACATACAGCGCCTAGAATTCCCAAATGATCACCCATCTGATATTAACCAGGCTCAACGTTGCTTAACTTCGGTGATCTGACGAGAATCGGTGTGTCAACGCGATTATATATTAGTGGGTTAGACAAGCATATATATATATATATATATATATATATATATATATATATATATATATATATATATATATATATATATATATATATATATATATACACTTGTGCCCGATATTATTCATACCCCCCTTGAAAATTGAGTTTATTAGGTGTAACTTTTGTAAGAATTTATTGTTTACGTCAATATTGATACATATTCTTAATAAACCTCTTCTGATCATTTTCGTCATTTTAAAATCTCAGGATACTTGTAATAAAAGAAATATACAGCTATTTATAAAATCTGCAATGTTCAAAAATAATCATACCCCCTTATTTTTTCAGTATTAATCGAGTTTCTGACTGTTTGTTTTCTGTTTGATTCTTATTTTGAATGCTTTTATACAACCTTTGATTAATTTCATTTCGTTTTTTGCATTTTTCAGAAATTAAAATGATATCAACTGAAAACCAATAAAAGAATAAAAATTATTAGAATGAGGAAGAAAAAAGAGCTTAGTAATGATCTTAGGACTAAAATTGTGAATTCACATAAGGATGGTTTAGGTTACAAGTCAATTTCCAAGAAATTTGAGGTCCCTACAGCAACAGTACAGAGCATCATCAAAAAATTCCAGAGCCACCACACAACAAACAACTTGATTGGTAGAGGAAGGAAAAGGAAACTGTCTGCTAGAGCCACCAGGAATATTGTAAGAAGTGTTAATGCAAATCCAACCACCACTAATAAGGACATTTTAGAAAATCTGGAGTCTTCTGGCATAAAAATATCAAGGCAAACATTGCAAAGGACTCTGCATGAAAATGGTCTGAAAGGAAGAAGACCAAGAAGGACTCCATTGCACACCGGAAAACACCTTGCAGCACGTCTAAAGTTTGCTAGGACCCATGTGAATTCTCCAGAGTCCGTTTTCTCAAGTATTTTGTGGACTGACGAAACAAAAATTGAATTGTTTGGCCATATGGATGCTTCTTACGTTTGAAGGAAGAAAGGAGAAGCTTACAACCCAAAGAACACCATACCCACGGTGAAACATGGTGGTGGTAGCCTAATGTTTTGGGGCTCCTTTTCGGCTAGTGGTCCAGGTAGTTTGGTCAAGATAGATGGAACCATGAAGAAGGAGCAATATTTGGAGATACTCCAGAAAAACATTAGACAGGATGCGGAGAAGCTCCATTTAGGACCAAACTGGGTCCTTCAACAGGATAATGATCCAAAACATACTGCCAAAATAGTCAAGAAATGGTTTGAGGATAATCAAATTAATGTTTTGGAATGGCCTAGCCAGAGTCCCGACCTGAACCCTATCGAAAACCTCTGGCACATATTGAAAACTGAGGTTAAAAAGCGGAAACCTAGAAATTTGAGGGATTTGGAGAACTACTGCATTGAAGAATGGTCAAAAATCAGTGTTGATGCTTGTAAAAACCTTGTTGATAAATATCCCAAACGGTTACAGGCAGTTATTAAGAATAAAGGGCATGCTATTTACTATTAGTAAGAGAGGTATGAATAATTTTGAACTAGTGCCATTATTGTTTTTCTTTGTATAATGTTTCAAACTTGCATAATTTATTTATTTGTTGAGTTTAAATTAAATGCTTATGCTTGATTTATTGTTTGAAATCCCTTTAATATTGTCTACCTTCTGGTTTGAGCAATATTCTTATAGAAATCTCAAAGATCCGAGGGGTATGAATAATATCGGGCACAAGTGTATATATATATGGGCGATGGTTGTATATATATATATATATATGGGCGATGGATGTATGTTCACTTTTATATATATATATATATATATATATATATATATATATATATATATATATATATACACACACACACACACACACACACACACAACGCGATGGTTGTAGGTTCTCTTCCCGGCTAGGGAAAAAGGTGCTAGTCTAAAACAGTACTATATATATATATATATATATATATATATATATATATATATATATATATATATATATATATATATATATACCAGCTGTACCCTGCCACGCGTTGCTGTGGCTCAATTTGAACGCCATATTAAAAATGGCTTTTGGAATGAATACCACAGTTCTCCCCACAGTAAGACTTTTTGTTTTTTTTATAATAAATTGTTAGTTGAAAGCACAGAATAGTTACCAAACGCCATCCCCTCTCCATGGTAAGAATGGCTAAAGAAAATAACGGTTTTCTTTGTAGAAACGTATCTGTATGTCACCTAAAAATTTCTGTAATGAAGGAAAAGCATTCATATTTTTTTTTTATATAAAAATCAACTTCTTGTAAAAAATATTGTGTTTTCACTGTGAAAAGTTTTCTTGAAAAAAAAGAAAGTTTAACCTAACAATTTATGGTAAAAAAAAGCAAAACCCCAACAATCGACTGACGTATAATGTCACAATATTTTATTTTGCAAATTTGCCATTTAGTTGTACAAATAGCCTACAACCCTGTTATCAAAAAAAGGGACACGTTGGGTCGTCACCGGAATATATCAAGAAGTTTGTTTACGTATAATTTATTTTAGATTAACCATATTGTTTAACAAATAAAAGGATTAAATGTGTTTAATTGTATAATTTATTATTGTTTTATAATTAAACATTTAAACATTAAACAATACAAATAATACGTTGTTTAACAAATAAAAAAGAAATGAAAAATGAAGTTTTAAAATGATTAAATGTGTTTTATTTTATAATGTAAAATTTTTATTTTATAATTTAAAATTTAAAACATTGAACAATACAAATACATCTTTCATTATTTCTCTGTTTTCTTTGTTAAACAACGTTGTTAATTTTAATTAAATTTTAATCACAGGATTATATTTTCAATAATCACGTAAATATAAACAAACTTTCTGTTTACAATATATGTACACCGGTGTCGACTCAACGTTCCCCTTTTTTTCATAACAGGGTTGGAGGCTATTTGTACAACTAAACGGCAAATTTGGCTTTTTTTTAAAAATAATTTCACACTATCTTATTGTTTAATAATAAATTGTTAGCTGTAGCTGAAAGCACAGTTTAGTTACAAAACACCCTCCCCTCGCCAATGTAAAAAATAAAAAAGAGTTATTATTTTAGCACGATACGAAAAATGCATAATGAACTGTACTTTCACCTAACAATTTATAGTTTTAGTAATAAAAATAAAATTTTGGGTACTTATATATTTTTTGTTACTGTGCTGAAATAATAATGTTAATATTTTGAAAGGCATTCATAACATGGGAAGGATAGTAAAAATAAAAAAATAAAAAGATATCATGAAAGTTTAATCTAACCAAAAAAAAAAAAAAACTGCGTAAAAATAGCGTGATATCAAAAATGCATAAGCACCAAAATGTGGTTTAATTTTACAGGAGATATTGTTCCCGGGTGCATACGATGGCAGATGGTAACCGTACTATGTTTACATATATATTTTTTAATATCTAATAAATGTAAGGTGGAAGCACAAAATAGTTAGAAAACACCCTCACCTACTCCGTAAGAATGGTTTTCCAAATAATAAAGATATATTTCAGCACGGCATCAAAACTACATAAGAAACGAAATTTTCATTTTTATTGGTCAATGTTTGTCATTCTAAATAAAATGAAAGATATGTAATCATTTCAAAACTTCATCTTGCAGTATTTTTAACTTTGTTAAGCACATGATCACATTTTCAATAAGTATGTTATTATATTTTACCCATTTAAAGATTGTAAACAAACTTTTGCTCGATACGGGTGACGACTTTTAAGAGCCCCTTTTAGTGATTACCTGGCGTGAGGATATATGTACAATTAAACGGCCAATCTACCAAAAAAAAAAAAAAAAAAAAAAATTCGGTATTATTTTACTTTAAGGCTCATCTCACGTTCGTATATAAGAAAATAATGCTTTGTAGATTTATTTCGGTGTGCTGAAAACGATTCTGCAGACCGTTTTCGTCGCAAAAAAAGTAGTTTTCATGATATGAAGAAATTACTTTTTTCGAAAAGTGGGTGATCACTTTGTGATGTAAATGTAACTTGGAATGAGCACCCACTTTGTGGCCACGTGAGAGAGCGGCATTTTTTGTGACAGCCCTAGCCATCGTTTACGCTACGCACGAGCATAAACGAAGACTGGTAAATATGCACTCGCGTACCAAACGGCCTTGTAAAAAAACCTTATATGCAATAAACACGAAAGAAAACGCCCCCTCTCTCAGGAGGATTTCTATTGAATTGAAAAGACACCAAAAATAAACCTAGGTTTATTTTTGGTGTCTTTTCAATTCAATAGAAATCCTCCTAAATTTGCTGATGGGGAGACCGTGCTTACCAAAAAAACTATGTATAATTGTTCCCTTATCTGATCTTTTATTTTATATATATATATATATATATATATATATATATATATATATATATATATATATATATATATATATATATAATTTTTATGAAACCATTCTGTACTTTCACCTAACAATTTTATAAACAGAACGAACCACAAAATATGACAAATTCAATTTTTTTTGGGGGGGAGGAGAGGATTACATTAGAAATATAAAATGAAAAAAATTATCATTTAATTGTTTTTGGAATTAATTTTTGGTAGATCTTTTTTTTTTCTTTTTTTTTTGCGATCGCACGGGCATTCGCTGCTATTTTTATTGAAACAAAAGTTGTAATGATTTATTTTAAATTATATTTTCTTTGCACGGGGGGGGGGGTCGTTCCAGTGCTCAATATCCGGAGAATAGTTTCTTTTTTTTGTAGCCCTTCTGCTGAAATATCTGGTAGAGAGGGTATCACGTACTTCTTATTTTGGGCGATTACATTTACATGTTTTCATCCGTTCTTTTAGTTTAGTTGTGGGGGAGTATCCACGTTGCTCATGATGAAAATGGTTAGTATACAGGTGTATTTCAAACAGAATTTCATATCAACCCAGGCAACGTTGGGTACCCATGCTAGTATATATATATATATATATATATATATATATATATATATATATATATATATATATATATCGTTTTTAACCGTTAATAAATTTATTTTAGTGTCCCCGTACTTTTGGCACATTTAATAAGTTCCCCATTAGAACTCTTTATTTTCGACATATTATTTTGTACGCTATCGATTTTCTCCTGATGAGATGATAGCCGAAAGAGCTCTTGAGAAACTTCCGCTTATTATTTTCAAAACTATATATATATATATATATATATATATATATATATATATATATATATATATATATATATATATATATATATATATATATATATATATATATATATATATATATATATATTCGGACCTGTGTTCCTGCATAGTGTAGGAAAGTTGAGAGAACTAAAAGTATACTATCTCAGTTATTTTTTATTTATTTAACTCGGAGAATCTTTTTGTCAAACTCGGGATTCTTTACAGAATTTTGAATGGAACCATTTATTTTATCTACAAGGTTAGTATGCTCTCGTTCTGACAAAAGTGACCGAGTGCAAGTCTTAAGCAGTTCGCAATTGTATTCTTAGTATCGCTTGTAATGAGGATTGAACCTTTAACCTCCAGAAGAATATCTCTTAGAACCGAAATATAGTTAGCATTTTATCCATTACGCCACGAGTGCGGTGTTTGGAATCAGTGTTAAAATACAAAGCGGTTGATAGCGGCATTTAAGTCAAGAGAAATTAAAACAGTTTCTAGAAAAGTTTCTAAACAACTAGACAATCGCATTGAAGTGTTTCAAAGTGACGTTATGCGTTTCATTATTATATATTTCGAAAACAAAAAAAACAAAACAAAGAAAAATACAAAAATAAGAAACAAATAAAAAAATCAAAACAAAAAAATATCCACCTTCAGTCAAACTATTTCCCTACCCCCTCTTTGTAATGAAATCAAAAGTAAAACCCTTAAACACTTTTCGCTACGTCAGACGATCAACCGGTGGCCTGTCAGTTATGCTTTGAAGGTATGTTAGAAGACAAAAGAAAGGAGAAAGTGGAGAAAAATGTTTTTGATTGGACATCTCTCAACAGTTGGGCATCCATCAACCAACTTGCCCTGGATCGGAAGTAAGTCACGTGGGTTCTCAATTCACACCGGAAGCGGAAGATGCGACTCATGAAGATTTTTGAAAATAAAAATAACACCTGAAAATCCTTTGATTTAACAAAAATTATGATTTGTATAAATGTGTTTATGAGAAACTGACTTTTCTAGTTACGGATGGCCCACATAATTTATAATTGTTCTCCATCTCTCCTGAACACTAACCCAATCTAATAAAACCATTACAACCATTTATTTATTATAATCTGACTTTTATATTTAAGGATAGCCCAAATAACTGATATATTCGCCATCTCTCCTGGAAACTAGCCAAGTCTAATAAATTTACTACAATCTAACTTTTATAATTACGGATGGGCCAAATATCTAATAATTGTTTTCCATCTCTCCTAGACACTACATCTGTCTAATAAAATCTTCACAGCCATTTATTTATTACAATCAGAGTTTTATAGTTACGGATGGGTCAAATAACTGATAATTGTTATCCATCTCTCCTGAACACTAACTCAGTCTAATAATATCCTCTACAACTATTTATTTATTCGACTTTTATGTTTACAGAGGGCCCAAATAGCTAATATTTTTTTCCTCTCTTCTGTAATGTAGCCCAGTCTAATAATGCCTACAAAACATTTAATTATGAGATTCCGACATTTTTTAAATTATGGATGACTAACAACTGTTAATTGTTCTTCATCTCTCCTGGACACTACTCCAGTCGAATAACAGTAGAATAGGCTGAATAAATTGTTACAACATTATTATTAGACCATATTAGTGTGCAGAAGCGTCCGAAAAGAATTATATTATGAAAATCAAGTGTAAGATGGCCGAAATAACATGGAATTATTTTCCACATTCGTTGAATAGTTTTTGTTAATAGTAAAAATGATTAAAAGTACAAAGAAAAATGTCTGAAGATTATCCCCCACGTAAGCTGCCCCTTTTTCATGATGGCAGGTAAGGTCAGTAGGTTCATTACGCCACCTGCATCATTGTTGATGAAACGAAGTCCCCCCCCCCATTTCATTTTTGTAAATCGAGTGCGCATGTTCCCACGCTTAATAAGGAGCAGAATGAGGTTTATGCCTCGAATTTGTATCTACGTGAGAAGAGTTCGAATCTAGTCATGATTACAAAAAGGAAAAAAAACAAAAAAAACAGAAAAAAATGAAAAAGAAAAGAAAAAAGAAAAAATACGAAAAGGAAAAGAAAAAGAAAAAAGAAGAAAAAAGGAGAAAAATAAAAAAGGAAAAAGAAAAAAACGAAAAGAAAAAGAAAAAACGAAAGAAAAAAGAAAAGAAAGAAGAAAAGAAAAAGAAAAGAAAAATAAACGAAAAGAAAGAAGAAAAAGCGAAAAAAAGAAAAAGGAAAAAAGAAAAAGAAAAATAAAAAAAAGAAAAAGGAAAAAAGAAAAAAAAACGAAAAGAAAAAAGAAAAAGGAAGAAAAAAGAAAAAGAATGAAGAAAAAGACAAAGGAAAAAGAATAAAGAAAAAAGAAAAAAAAAAAAAGAAAAAGAAAAAAGGAAAAAATTATTAGAAAACAGGGGTCTATCTTTCTATTTTAACATAGAATTTAAATTAAGTTTTAATATTTTCAAATATTTATTCATGGTGTTTGCTGTAACCATTTTATATAAACAGCTGGTATTATCTAGTTTGGCATTAGGCCTTGGCGAGCTATTCCGCTTTCCTCCGGAGGAAGAAGTTTACAGGGAATATCAAATTCACAAAAGGTCCCCAGCCGCATGTATATTTCAGTCACGGGAGATGACATGCAGCGTCTAGTATTCCCAAATTGTCACCCATTTGGTAATGGCCAGGCTCTACGTCGCTTAACTTCCGTGATAGAGAACCGGTGTGTCAACGCGATTATACTGCATATCTTTCCTTGAAAAAGTACAAAATCGATTTCACAATCTAGTGGGTCAAGATCTCTCCTGTTCTCGATAGTGTATTTCTCATAGAAGAGTTGCTGCTAGTCTTTTTCTGCTCCATCGTTGTTTTTATGGAAAGTACTTTACGCACGAAGAAAAATATTTTAAATTCCATAGGACAACAACAAAAAATGTTATTTGCGGACCGAGCTATTTTGGATAGGATTTTCTTGTAAAACAAGATAATGTAAACATTTATTAACTTGTTAGGTGAAAGTACGGTACTCATACAGAGAGTGATCCGTGCTGGAATAATAAAGTTATTATTTAAAAAGCCATTCTTAACATGGGGAGGGGAGGATGTTTTGTACCTATTCTGTACTTTAACCTTACAATTGAATAAAAACATATCATAAAACTTTAATTAAACCTGGAAATACGATTTAAAAACTAGCGGGGATCACTTTCTGCATTCGCACCGAAAGTACAGAATACACACGCCTTCTCTTTCCCGTGTTCAAAGTGAGTTTGTAGATAATAACAAGCACGGTCCGTATTCTACATAACTACCAATACCTAATATTTTTTTTGATATCTGTTTGTTTTGCGAATTAAAAAACAAACATGAAAAATAATCGTTTAGACATGTGAGATTTGAACTCGAGTACTCTTTTTAACATCAACGAATCATGTTTCTATTTGTCTACAAAGTCATGACACCATATCTTGTTAATCTTTAAAATTGTGTGTGTGTGTGTGTGTGTGTGTGTGAGAGAGAGAGAGAGAGAGAGAGAGAGAGAGAGAGAGAGAGAGTTTCCTATGGATTTCGAAACAGCTGCGTCGATTTTTATGAAATTTCGCACAATTATACTTTATGTGTTTAGGAGTGTTCTTAAATTGGTTTTGTATCGGAATGCTTCTGATAAGTATAAAAAATCGTGTGTGTGTGTGTGTGTGTGTGTGTGAGAGAGAGAGAGAGAGAGAGAGAGAGAGAGAGAGAGAGAGAGAGAGAGAGAGAGAGAGGGTTTCCTATGGATTTCGAAACAGCTGCGTCGATTTTTATGAAATTTCGCACAATTATACTTTATGTGTTTAGGAGTGTTCTTAAATTGGTTTTGTATCGGAATGCCTCTGATAAGTATAAAAAATCGTGTGTGTGTGTGTGTGTGTGTGTGTGAGAGAGAGAGAGAGAGAGAGAGAGAGAGAGAGAGAGAGTTTCCTATGGATTTCGAAACAGCTGCGTCGATTTTTATGAAATTTCGCACAATTATACTTTATGTGTTTAGGAGTGTTCTTAAATTGGTTTTGTATCGGAATGCCTCTGATAAGTATAAAAAATCGTTATAAGATGTTAACAATGTTAACATCTTATAAAGTATAACATCATAAGTGTATTTGAGAAGTTTTATCACCGCAAAAGCAGAAGGGCCAGGCCTAGAAAATCAGCAGTAGGTTCTTTGATAAGACAGGGGTGTATTCGAAATGAATGTTTCTGTTTAGTGAACATTTAAACCATGATACTTGGCTTTTGTCATTTGACCATTATATAATTTTTTTTTTATAAAATCAACAGTAGTTTCTTTGATAAGACAGGGGCGCGTTCGAAATGAATGATTAGGGCACAATTGAACTATGATATTTAATTTTAAACTTTAATTCAAGCCATTATATATATATATATATAAATAATTTTATAAAATCAACACTAAGTTTTCTACAGTGCAATGTATTATGGACTAAGTCACTGCGGAAAGGCTTCTGAATGTTTATCCCGGTGCACCACAGTAGGTTCCCAACCAGAACAGGCATTCAATCGATTCGATTAAAAAATGACCAATTTCACCGATTTCGATAACAATGAAAGCATCAGGTTGAACATTCGTTCATCCTCATTCAATCCCGGGCAACGTCGGGTCTCTCTGCTAGTTATATATACATTTTTTCTTTTGGTTGCAATATCTAAAGGATTTTGTTTGGTTTGATTATTTTGTTTTACGGCATATCAATTCTTTTCAGGTTATTTATTTTCGAATTACGAGAAAAAAAATGTACGCTTCAAGTTCTTTATATTTTCAAATATTTATTCATGGTGTTTGGTTCGGTTGTTTTGTAGAGAAAAAAATGTTGTTTCTGGCCTTGCAGAACATGATTGAGTTTTGTAAAGAAAAAAAGACCATATTGTTTGGTGCATTTTAGGCTAGAAAGACGGTTTTTTCAGACAGCCTGGTCTCGTATCATCAGTGGATCTAAAGGAAAAAGGCGTAGTTTTTGTAATTCCATCTTGGAAAGCTCCGGAAAGAACTTCAATATATACAGTTCCACTCTCCACGAAATAAAACGGTTGTTATTTTTCTGATGTATATTTAACGAAATAATAATAAAAAGTACATTAAAAGAAAAGTATACTTATTTACGTGTTACAAATACAGTCATTTTTTTCTAGATAACACTATTCTTTATTATAGGGCTTCCCAAACGTCAGGACACCATGGAGCGCATGAGCAAAGCAAGGGGTTTTTACGTCGCACTAGCAAGAAATTTCTAAAATAAAAACATTAATTTCAAATTTTAATTTAATAAAGCTGTAGTGTTGTTTTCTTTAGGGTAACAATTTTATCGTTCCACCTCGTATTTCAGACTAATGCGCACCCTTTCAATGCTTAATACAAGAGCTGGGGTAGTATAGTTACTGTCCGGTTTCATAAGATCATCGCCCAGGCATTACCTCTTCATTTCTGAACTAATAAAGAATACGTTTTTCGTCGAATATACTATTGTAGGGTTTCGCAAATTTCAAGACATCATGAAGCCCCTAAGCCGGGCAAAGGTTTTTGACAAATCACTAACAAGATAATTTCTAAAATAAAGAAAAACATTAACTTATAAGTTTAACTTTAACTAGTTCATTAGTTGTTCCTGTTCATTAGTTGTTCCTGATCGTGATTTTACTATATTTTCGTGTCTACAATCAATTTTTGTTTAATCAAAAATTGTTGCATTGTTTTGTTAATTTATTTTTATTTACCTTTTCATGAACCATCCTGAAACTCTTTACATCTGTAGTTATCGATCATATATCTTTCCAGTAAAAAAAAAAAAAAAAAAAATCAACAATTAAATGTCTGCAGCCATTTAATTTTTCCATATAAAGGATTTGGTGATATTTAAGAAATGGCTTCCTGAACCCCTCAGCCCCACACGGACCCCCAGGGTTCCGTAGAGCCCATTTTGGAAAACCTGCTTTATTATATTCATTCAAAATATTCGAGGTTGTGAAAAAATGGTGGGATCCTTCTATCGATCCGCTCACTGCTGATGCCATTCTCCACCTATATAAGAGCCAGGAACGTCCAAGGACGGAATATTGTTGCCGTATCTGGGCAAGAGCTGCTAGAACAACCTTGTTCTGTCTTGACAGAGTTCAAAATAGACTTCGTAGCCTAGTAGGGGATGCCCTTTTCTCTATCCCTGCAACCTCTTTCTCACAGAAGAGACGTTGCGTTATCGTTATTTTCATGGCAAGTGCTCGTCTGAGCTCCAATCTATGGTACCTCCCCGCCAAACTTTCACGAGAAACATTCGTCTAGTTGAAACCACTATTAATAATTTCCCCCACTCTTTATGCTTAAACCTAAATGTAGATTCCATGAACAAAGTTTTTTTTTTAGAACTGCACGCCTGTGGAACTGTCTTCCGTTTGCCTGCTTTCCATCTGACTACAATATGGTCGACTTCAAGTCCAATGTACAAAGTTCTTGATGCCCCGTTCCCCTAAAGTAATCCAATTTACCAAACTTACACGTCTAACGCTTACTATGATATTGTCCCATTGACTACTGTACACGCTTTAACCCTTAGCCTCGAGTTGCCTCTGCGCATTGATAAGCGATATCTCCTATGTAAAAAAAAGTTATAAAATTACAGTCTATTTTCTTTTGCGCTATTTTTCTCACTTACGGAGTGATTGATACGTTTTCTTCTCGAAGCACTTTTTTTATGAATAAGCAACGAACAGATATTTACAAGGAACATTCTGAAAGTAATGCCTGCTATTAAAAAAAAATTAACTTATTAGGTGAAAGTACGGCATAGTTACAAAACACATTTTTATGATTGCTGAACTTATGTATTCATGACCTGAAAGTTTCATCTCTCTGTTGCAAATATTGACGGTGTAAGGCTAAGAAAGCAACTCTCTGTCATGAACGTGCACCAAGAGCAGAAATGCGTCATTGAATTATTCCATGCAGAAAAAATTGAACCGATCAACATTCACCGACGCCTGCTGAACGTTTACAAAGCTGATCCAGTTGATGTCAGCACCGTTAGGAGATGGGTTCAACGATTTTAGAATAGCGACAGAATTGAGTGACGAAGTGCTTGTTGGAAAATATTTTCAGTTCACACATTTCTGTGAAAATTTATTGCTTTTGAGAATAACGAAGAAAACGAATACCAATAAAGCAGAAAAAGAAAAAAAAAGGTAGCAATTGTAGCCATTTGCTTTTATGTATTCATCCGAATTGAATCTCAATGTAAAAATCCGACGCTTCTAGTCGAGAAAAAAGTGAAAAAGAAAAGGGGGGGGGGAAGGAAGAGTAAGCCGAACGAACAAAGAAAAGAGGTAATTTCAGTATTTCTGGCACATCGATTTCTAATCCACCTTCTTTTTTCCGACTATGTTGTATTGATGAAACTATATGAATAAAAATTTCACGATAAGATATTTCCGCAACACACTTTTTCCCGATTCCGACATAATTCCCGATTCTGATTCTTTATAAATCTCTAAATATTTAACTATAGATATATGTTATTCCTTAATTGGAATTCATTTTTTTGAGATGAGCATTATATTGTTAATTTTATTTTTTATTTCGGACTATTAGTCTCATCTTTTAACTATAGAGTTGTTATTTTTTCCCGATTACCATAAAAACATATGTTATGTATGGGGATGATCTCTAGATTTGTTTTACTGGTGATTTAAATCAATAAATATTTATTATTACTACGAGCCGTGGAAGATTTTGTTTTAAACAAAGTCAAATAAGAAAAAGATAATTAAAGGAATCGTTTTTGGCATCGGATATTGTGAATAAACGCAAATGATTCAAATTCCGATACCCCAACACGTTCTGATTTTTCCGATTCCAGATTCCGAATAATCGTCTCTACACTATTCTTTAGCATCCATCGAAATTGCATCACGATGTAAAAATAGCCAAGAAACAAGTGAAAAGAAAAAAAAGAAAAGAAGGAAAACAACAGAAATAAACAAAGAAAGAAAACAAAGAAATAAATAAAGAAAGAAAAGAGTTAACTTTATTATGCTCGTTCGTCTCGCACATCAATTTCTAATCTACCTCAATTCTTTTCCGACTCTGTTGTGTTGATAAAACTATACAAATAAAATCGGAGTTCCCGATAAGATATTTACGCCACACACTGTACTGTTTAAGCCTTCGTTCGTTTACTCTTACGTAAGCAATTACTGAGACTATTGAAAAAAAAAGTAAATAATTCGAAAGATGTTTTTGTATTCCTTTTGTATGAGTGACGTTCAGCGAGAAAAAGAATAGTTTGGTTTATTTTGTTTTCATGTACATCATAATATTAACTAAGTATATTCACATGTTTTGGATTTGAAACGCATCTGTTAAACTGGAAGAATTGGTAAAGGCCGATAAGAAATGGCGTAAAAGAATACAAGCTATTGTTTTGTTGATTTATTTTTCTTCATTCACGTCTGTGTGTTTCTGTCTTTGAAATTGAAAAAGAAAAAAAAAAAAAGAATTGAAAAAAAAAAAAAGAATTGAAAAAAAAAATCAAGGGAGGTAAGCAATGTAGGAAATCCATGTTTTTATTTATTTATTTTTTATTGTTTTAAAAAATTTATCTGTTTCTTGTGTATTAATGGTATTTGCAGATGTTGGCTGCAACTCATGAGACGTCCGCAAAAGCGCAACCTCAGACGAACTTTTTAACGTTTGTAATTTTAATCAGCTTAAATAATCTACAAGCAGAAAGGAATGTTTCTATTTGCGCAGTGGCGCCAAACAGACATTTAAATTTAGACGCACGGAAAAAGATATTATCTTTATTAACTTCTTTGAAAAAAAAAAAAAATGGCAGCCATAAATGTAAATGGAAGTAAACGGGGGTGTAATACATATTCCCAATTTGTTGATATATATATATATATATATATATATATATATATATATATATATATATATATATATATATATATATATATATATATATATATATATATACACACACACACACACACACACACACATATATATATATATAATCGGATTATTAGAATCGATAAACATTGAAGATGATGTTATCTTGCTTTTAAACGGTGGAGCCATAAATACGTACGGTGTATCACAAAAGCGAGTACACTCCTCACATTTCTTCAAATATTTAAGTATATCTCGTCATCGGACAACACTGAAAAAATGATTTTTTGCACAATGAAAAGTAGTCTGTCTGCAGTATATATAACAAAGTTAATTTATATTCCCATCAAAATAAATCAAAATATAGCCAAAGTCTCAAATACCCGCCACCTCCACGACGTTGTAATTGAAGAGTGAAAGATCATTCCAGTAGCTATATGTGAAGCTCTGGTAAGCTCCAAGCCCAAGAGAGTAAAGGCAGTTTTGGATAATGATGGTGGCCGCACAAAATATTTAGTTGACATGTATGTTTATATTGATAACTTTTCGTAAGGTGTGTACTGACTTTTGTTGCCAGGGATTTAGCTTTTAATGGCTACATTTTGAGTTATTTTGAGGGGAAAATAAATTAACTCTGTTATATATGCCGCAGACAGACTACTTTTCATTTTACCAAAAAAAATCATTTTTTCAGTGTTGTCCCATGAAGAGATATACTTATATACTTGAATATTTGAAGAAATGTGAAGGGTGTACTCTCTTTTGTGATACATTGTATATATAAATTATACGTTCGGCAGAAGAACGACGTAGGCGCCAAAAGTTGAAACTAAAAGATTTCTGTTGCAAAACGCGTAAAATATCAAGAAAAAACTAATCACACACACACACACACACACACACACACACACACACACACACACACACACACACACACACACACACACACACACACACAAGTGTTTGGATATTTGATATACATCTGTTGAAATGTGGATACTAAAAACCATAAATTCTTTTAAAATTCTCTGCCTAATTATGTTCTATTTGTTTTGATTTTTAAGGACTTGAAAATCAACAAGCTCTAACATCATTGCTATTCATTAAAGTCGAACCATCTAAAAAAAAATTAATGTTGTAAGACCCCGTAAAATAGCACTTGAAGAAAGAGAATAAGAATGATTGACCAATAAAAAAGAGAATATGAACGATTGACCAATAAAAAAGAGAATATGAACGATTGACCCAAAAGAAAGATAATATGCACTATTGACCAATAAGTCAGAGAATATGAACGATAGACCAATAAGAAAGAGAATACAAACGATTGACCAATAAGAAAGAGAATATAAACGATTGACCAATAAGAAAGAGAATATTAACGATTGACCAATACGAAAGAAAATAAGGACGATTGACCAATAAGAAAGAGAATGAGAACGATTGACTAAAAAGAACAAGAATCAGACCGATGGACCTATAAGAAAGAGAATATAAACGATTGACCAATACGAAATATATTATGAACAATTAGTCAATAAGAAAGAGAATAAGAACGATTGACCAATAAGAAAGAGAATGAGAACGATTGGCCAATAAAAAAGAGAATGATAACGATTGACCAATAAGAAAGAGAACATGAACGATTGACCAATAAGAAAGAGAACATGATTGATTGGCCAATACGAAAGAGAATATGAACGATTGACCAATACGAAAGAGAATCAGTACGATTGACCAATAAGAAAGAGAATATGAACGATTGACCAATACGAAAGAGAATAAGGACGATTGACTAACACGAAAGAGAACATGAACGATTGACCAATAAGAAAGAGAACATGAACGATTGACAAATAAGAAAGAGAACATGAACCATTGACCAATACGAAAGAGAATATGAACGCTTGACCAATAAGAAAGAGCATGAGAACGATTGACCAATAAAAAAGAGAATGATAACGATTGACCAATAAGAAAGAGAATATGAACGATTGACCAATACGAAAGAGAATATGAACTATTGACCAATAAGGCAGAGAATATGCACGATTGACCAATACTAAAGACAACATGAACGATTGACCAAAAAGAAAAGAGAACGTGAACGATTGACCTATATGAAAGAGAATATGAACGATTTACGAATAAAGAAGAGAATATGAACGATTGACCAATACGAAAGAGAACATGAACGATTGACCAATTAGAAAGAGAACTTGACAACTTTACCAATAAGAAAGAGAATAAGAACGATTGACCAATACGAAAGAGAACATGAACGATTTAAAAATAAGAAAGAGAACATGAACGATTGACCAATAAGGAGGAAAATAAAAACGATTGACCAATACGAAAGAGAACATGAACGATTGACCAATACGAAAGACAACATGAACGACTGACCAATAAGAAAGAGGATAAGAACGAGTGACCAATAAGGAAGAGAATATTAACGATAGACCAATAAGAAAGAAAACATGAACGAGTGACCTATAAGAAAGAGAGCATCAACGATTGACCAATAAGAAAGAGAATATGATCGATTGACCAATACGAAAGATACTATGAACGATCAGCCAATAAGGAAGAGAATATGACCGATTGACCAATACGAAAGAGAATATGAACGATTGACCATTAAGAAAGAGACAAAGAAAGATTGACCAATAAGAAAGAGAATAAGAACGATTGACCAATAAGAAAGAGAATATGAACGATTGACCAATAAGAAAGAGAATATGAACGATTGACCAAAAAAGTGAACATGAACGATTGACCAATAAGAAAGATAATGAGAACGATTCACCAATACGAAAGATAATGATAACGATTGGCCAATAAGAAAGAGGAAGAACGATTAACCAATAAGAAAGAGAACATGAACGATTGACCAATAAGAAAGACAATATGAACGATTGACCCTTAAGAAAGAGAACATGAACGATTGACCGACAAGAAAGAGAATCAGACCGATTGACCAATAAGAAAGAGAATATGAACGATTGACCAATAAGAAAGAGAACATGAACGATTGACCAATAAGAAGGAGAATAAGAAGGATTGACCAATACGAAAGAGAATCAGAACGATTGACCAATAAGAAAGAGAACATGAACGATTGACCAATAAGGAAGAGAACATGAACGATTGACCTATAAGAAAGAGAATAGGAACGATTAATCAATATCAAAGAGAATAAGAAGGATTTACCATTACGAAAGAGAATATGAACGATTGACCAATAAGAAAGAGAATATGAACGATTGACCAATAAGAAAGAGAATATGAACGATTGATTAATAAGAAAGAGAACATGAACGATTGACTAATAAGAAAGAGAACATGAACGATTGACCAATAAGAAAGAGAATATGAACGATTGACCAATAAGAAAGAGAACATGAACGATTGACCGATAAGGAAGAGAACATGAACGATTGACCAATAAGAAAGAGAATATGAACGATTGACCAATAAGAAAGAGAATATGAACGATTGACCAATAAGAAAGAGAATAAGAACGATTGATTAATAAGAAAGAGAATATGAACGATTGACCAATAAGGAAGAGAACATGAACGATTGACCAATAAGAAGGAGAATAAGAAGGATTGACCAATACGAAAGAGAATCAGAACGATTGACCAATAAGAAAGAGAACATGAACGATTGACCAATAAGGAAGAGAACATGAACGATTGACCTATAAGAAAGAGAATAGGAACGATTAATCAATATCAAAGAGAATAAGAAGGATTTACCATTACGAAAGAGAATATGAACGATTGACCAATAAGAAAGAGAATATGAACGATTGACCAATAAGAAAGAGAATATGAACGATTGATTAATAAGAAAGAGAATATGAACGATTGACCAATAAGAAAGAGAATATGAACGATATACCAATAAGAAAGAGAACATGAACGATTGACCAATAAGGAAGAGAACATGAACGATTGACCAATAAGAAAGAGAATATGAACGATTGACCAATAAGAAAGAGAATATGAACGATTGATTAATAAGAAAGAGAACATGAACGATTGACTAATAAGAAAGAGAATATGAACGATTGACCAATAAGAAAGAGAATATGAACGATTGACCAATAAGAAAGAGAATATGAACGATTGACCAATAAGAAAGAGAATAAGAACGATTGATTAATAAGAAAGAGAATATGAACGATTGACCAATAAGAAAGAGAACATGAACGATTGACCAATAAGAAAGAGAATATGAACGATTGACCAATAAGAAAGAGAACATGAACGATTGACCAATAAGGAAGAGAACATGAACGATTGACCAATAAGAAAGAGAACATGAACGAGTGACCTATAAGAAAGAGAACATCAACGATTGACCAATAAGGAAGAGAATATGAACGATTGACCAATAAGAAAGAGAATATGAACGATTGATTAATAAGAAAGAGAACATGAACGATTGACCAATAAGGAAGAGAATATGAACGATTGACCAATAAGGAAGAGAACATGAACGATTGACTAATAAGAAAGAGAATATTAACGGTTGACCAATAAGAAAGAGAATGAGAACGATTGACCAATAAGAAAGAGAATAAGGACGATTAACCAATACGAAAGAGAATATGAACGATTGACCAATAAGGAAGAGAATATGAAGGATTGACCAATAAGAAAGAGAATATTAACGGTTGACCAATAAGAAAGAGAACATGAACGAATGACCAATAAGAAAGAGAATAAGAACTATTGACCAATACGAAAGAGAATAAGAACGATTGACCAATACGAAAGAAATATGAGTGATTGCCCAATAAGAAAGAGAATGAGAACGATTGACCAATATGAAAGAGAATATGAACGATTGACCAATAAGAAAGAGAATATGAACGATTGACCAATAAGAAAGAGAACATGAACGATTGACCAATAAGAAAGAGAATGAGAACGATTGACCAATATGAAAGAGAATGAGAACGATTGACCAATATGAAAGAGAATATGAACGATTGACCAATAAGAAAGAGAATATGAACGATTGACCAATAAGAAAGAGAACATGAACGATTGACCAATAAGAAAGAGAATGAGAACGATTGACCAATATGAAAGAGAATATGAACGATTGACCAATAAGAAAGAGAATATGAACGATTGACCAATAAGAAAGAGAACATGAACGATTGACCAATAAGAAAGAGAATGAGAACGATTGACCAATATGAAAGAGAATATGAACGATTGACCAATAAGAAAGAGAATATGAACGATTGACCAATAAGAAAGAGAACATGAACGATTGACCAATAAGAAAGAGAATGAGAACGATTGACCAATATGAAAGAGAATATGAACGATTGACCAATAAGAAAGAGAATATGAACGATTGACCAATAAGAAAGAGAACATGAACGATTGACTAATAAGAATGAGAACATGAACGATTGACCAATAAGAAAAAGAATAAGAACGATTGACCAATAAGAAAGAGAATAAGAACGATTGACCAATGTAAAGCAAACAACCATCTCGCTATTATATGAAGAATTTACAAACATGTGTGAGAGAACTGAAACGAAAATTCTTGAACGCAAACAAAAAAACAGTGATTGCAAGAGATTAATCGACTCACAAAGAACTTTTCCAATGGACTTTAGACTATGTTTTCACATCGTTTAGAAACTTCAAAAACTTCTATGACATATACACACAACTCTCTCTCTCTCTCTCTCTCTCTCTCTCACACACACACACATATGATATTGTCTGCCTGCCTGTTTGAGAATCGGTCTCTACCGAACTCCTCTTCCAATTTTTCGTCTACAGACTTGAGAGAAATGACGCTTGGTTTTGCTGGCGATTGTAGTAGTCATTCAACTTTGATGTGTATACGCTAAGTCGAGCGGGAATTTCAAATTAGTTGAATATTACGAAATGTTATTTAAAATGTGAAATTTAGAAATTTCCGCTCGACTTAGCGTATACAGATCGAAGTTGAAAGACTACTACAATCGTCAACAAAACTAAACGTTATTTCTCTCTCTTTCTCTCCACAACGGCTCCGGCCTTCCTGGGGGTAAATAGCAGCAGAATATGAAGACAAAGAAAAACAAAAATGATTTTAGCATTCAATAAATATTTTCTTAACATTTCTTGGGTTTCAAAGATTTTCCATTTTAAATTCGATTTGATCTTTAGCCGATAAAAATATTACAAAAAAAAAAAAAAAAAATGGGGGAAAAATTGTTACTTGGCCGCCGTAAGACGACTTAAAGTGCTTCTGTACGCATGCATTTATAGGTTAAACAACGTTATTTTTTAAAAGTCTGGAGTGCTAACTGCTTTGGTTTCGATGCAAGTCAATCGCATCTAAGTTTCATATATATCTATAATATAAACTGAACGTGTGTGTGTGTGTGTGTGTGTGTCTGCCCACGAATAGGCTCCTATATGGTTGACTATTTAAAAAAAAAAAAAAAAAAAAAAAAAAAAAATGATTACATATAATGATAGAAGATGTATCGAGACATAGGAATGGGTATGTTTGATCTGACAGAACAGTGGTTCATTAAAATTGTGGGGTCTGCGTTCACGCCTGGTCCACAAAGTATTGAAATAAAAAGTGTAAAATTAAAAAAAAAACAACGTTTACTTGTGTTTTTGATATAGATGTACATAATAATACTTTGATAAGTATGTTTTAACTTAAATAGGGATGGTATGATAAAATTGTGGGGTCTGCGTTCGCGCCTGACCTCCTTAGAATGGAAATAGGCACAAACTTTAATAAAGACTTTTCATATCTATCTGCGTAAGTATACTTTGATAATTATGCTTCAGTTTGAAGAAATATGGTATAATAAAATTATGGGATGTTCGTTCGCACCTGACCTCCATAGAATGGAAATATGTCACAAAGTTTAACAAGTTTTTTTTTTTTAATATAGATCCACAGAATATTGTGATAAGTGTTTCAGTGTGAACAGGTATGGTATAATAAATTATGGGGTTTATCTATTTTATTTTTACTTTCATCATGCTTTGGTTTTGATACCTCCAAATTCGAAGCTATCTCTTTACAACCCTTCCTTTTCATAACCTATCATACTTTCATAAATCAGTCCATATTCTGTTGGCTGTTTTTGAACCCAGTCAACGACGGGTACTTTTGCTACTATATATATATATATATATATATATATATATATATATATATATATATATATATATATAAATCACCACTATATATTGGGTACAGTATAAAAATCACGAGAAAATTTTCTCAATAATAAATACGAAATCTGCATAAATTAAAATATCATATTTAAGCGTATTTTACGAACGGGGAACGTCGGGTAGTCTGCTAGTATATATATATATATATATATATATATATATATATATATATTATTAAAATTATATTTTCTTACATAGACTTTCAAATAAATATTTTTACAAGCATATATTGATACATTTTTATACAATAAATGTTTTGGTTTATAAATGTTTTTCTGTTCGGAAAAAAAGCCTTCTTTGTTAATTATCTGACGCGTTATTTGACCAAGAAGAAATGAAAGTTATCGCCTCCTAACAATAGCCGCCGAGTGCATACTGCAGAAGTGCCCCCGAAATGGCTTTTAAACGATACATCTCCACTCCATGTTAAGAGTGACTTTCGAAATAATAACGTTATTATTTCACCGCGGTACCAAAAAATATATAAGTACCGTGCTTTCTTTTTTGTTGTTTCGTAATAGCACAAGAATTGTTTAAACTAAATTAATTCTTCTAAATAAAATAACTACTTTCTTTGATAATACGTGTTTTCTTTTTTTTTTCTTTCGTAATAATAACACAAAAAGTATTAAAACTAAAGTATTTTTTAAATAAATATATGGTTTCGTTTTTCGTGTCTTGACTCCGTGATCAAGTTTATTTTTAAAAAACAAGAGTTAAAAATATTTTAAAAAAATATTATGGGGTGCGTAGTCGTCTTTAAAAAACAGCTAGCGGGGATACCCGGCGTTGCTCAGGACCATAAAAACAATGAGAAAATTGACTTTGATTTTGAATATGATACATAGACATTAATGATACATAGACATTATGATACACAGATATATTAATGATACATAGACATTAAAAATTCCTTTCTCATAAGAATTGTTATTCTTAGGAGAGAGGAATGTTTAATGTCTATGTATCATTTGCTATTTCGAGCAAAAGAATATTTTACCTACCTAGGACGGGTATTACACATGTGAAATAATTGTATCTTACCTAGGGTAGGTAATTTACAGCATGTATATGAAATAATTTTACCTTTGCAAGGACGGATAATATACAACACATACTTAAAATATTTTTACCTACACTAAGACGGGTAATTTAAATACATATATGAAACAATTTCACATGCTTTTTTTTACTTAAAAACGGACATCACTCTCTCCAACCCAACCCCCAAAAGAAAACGCAAGAGCACGTTTAAAATTAACATAATCACGCTTCTTCCTACCCACCACTACAACCATCACATAATTCCCAGATAATAACATAAAAAGGTAATCTGTTAATATATATTTCCAACTATTTAATCCAAATGCGGGCGAGGCCGAGTATTCTGCTAGTCCATATTTCCACCTAGCTCATCCAATCCCAGGCGTAGCCAGGTATTCTGTTAGTACATATATCCACCTATGTCATCCTATCCTGGGCGACACCTGGTATTCTGCTAGTACATATATCCGCCCATCTTATCCAGAACCAGGTGACGCCGGGTATTCTGCTAGGAAACATTTCACCTATCTTATCCAATCCCGGGCAATGCCGAGTATTCTGCTAGAAAACATTCAACCTATCATATCTAATCTAGGGCAACGCCGGGTATTCTGCTAGTATATATTTCCACCTATGTCTTCCAATCCCGGGCGATGCTGGGTATTCTGCTAGTACATATATCCAACTGTCATCCAATCCCTGGTGTAGCCGGATATTCCGTTAGTACATAAATCCCCCTATGTCATCCAATGCCAGGCAACGCCGGGTGTTCTGTTAGTACATATATCCACCTATCTCATCCGATCCAGGGCGACGCCGGGTATTCTCCTAGTAAATATATCACCCCCCCCACTCATCCAATCCCGGGCGACGCCGGGTATTCTGCTAGTACATTTATCCACCTATGTAATCCCATCCTGGGCAACGCCGGGTATTTTGCTAGTACATATATACACTCATCTTATCCACAACTCCATCCTTGTTACAGACTATTAGACCAAGATGGGCACCAAGAAAGTTCCTTACTCTCCCTATAGTTCAGACCTTGCTCCCAGTAATAAGCTCAAGGTAAACGTGAGAGGCTGCCGTTATGAGACAGTTGAGGAGATGACGAGGGTCATTGACATGCTCACACAAGATGACTTACCTGGCACTGTCCAGAAGATGTTGGAACGGTACAACAAATGCATTGCAGCCGGAGGAGATTACTTCGAAAGGGACTAAAGTTTCACATGTACTATCAATAAAAGTGACCATTCGAAAACTGTTTGAAGGCACCTCGTATATTAGCGTGTTCGTTTTGTTAGCGAGAAAGCATACAAAGTTGTTAGTGAGAGGAATTCAATTAACAATGTGTATATGCTGGCGCCGTGTTTAGTTTGAGCCACTAGCCCAGGTTAGCTTTTACAGACGTTGGATGTAGAAGTAAAATACCGGAAGCAGGAAGAAAGCTGTATTTAGGCTTTTATAGTACCTGCACATTTTCACCAGTAAATATCCCCGCTTCTCTGGTTGGCTTAAAGTAATTGCTGATCAGAGATTTTGTCGTGTTGACCGTCGATATGTAAAAGCAAAAGCATACGTTGTTACGATTGCTTTGAGCAACCGCATTCCGGACAACGTCGCGCGAGTACAGTTATTCGGTAATAAAACAAGTGTCTCAATTTAAATTACACCTCGTTGCGATATATAGCGATGATGTTACTCGAGAAATACTTTAAAAAGAGTTTCTTATCGCAAGTTTACAAATATGATCTGCTTATAAGGAACTCATTCTATCACGAAGCCGGATTTAATGCGGATAAAGACCCATTCGTACGGATCGTTTAGAGACCCTAAATTTTTTAATGCCTCTAACGTTCGAGCATTAAAAACAGGATGTTAGGTAGGTCGACCAGTCTCGTTAACTGACAGCCAGTTGCTTTAGTGTCATCTATGTAATATTAAGCCACACATGGAGAACGCAAAATATATTTAGAAATAATAAATAAAATAAAACAAGCAAAAATATACGCATATTAAATTTAGATATTAAAGTAAAACAAAACAAAGAAAAAAGCAACGCGCATGCGCAAAAAGACCAAAACAATAACAACAACAATGGACATCTTAGCAAACATAGAAAAAGACCAACAAAACAAAAAAAGCAAACATAAAAATCACTAAAACAAATGAGGTTATATTTAGAATTCGACTTAATTAAAAATTGAAAACAAAAACAGATCTTTATGATATGTTATAGAAAGAAGATATCATATTTCAAAAAAGCGCGTTAACAAGTAGTTTCTAAGAAAATCAAATTTTATGACGAGCACGACGGGGACCGCCATATTGATTCAGAATTATTAAAATTCAAGGGAAGCAACTTAATTTGACTACCGAGATTTTGTGTGCTTTCAAATGACAAAAATTATTCTTCACTAAAAATCGTAAATTAGGAATTTCTTTGTTAAAAAATACTTGATCATTGTATATGATTTTTGGAATATGACATCCTCGTTCCGTGATGAGTATGTACAGTATAGAGATCTATCTGTAATTTTAATAAATTAAGCATCATCCTAAATTAGAGCCATAAATCTTATAATGATGAAGGGGAGATATCACCAAAACTAGCAAGGAGACCTTCCGTTGGCCGGGATTGAAGGTTGATCAACGAATGTTTTACACTCATATTTTTATTGTCATCGAAATCAGTGAAATCACCCATTTTTCAATCTAATCGATTGATAGCCTGTTCTAATTAGTGCACCGGGAGGAAGCTTTACACGTCTCCCTGCAGTGACTTAGTCCGCAACACATTGCACTGTAGAGAACCTATTGTTGAATTTATAACATTGATTTTATATATAATAGTTTGCGTTAAACTTTAAAATACTAAAGTCAAGTATCAAGCTTCAGTTGTGCTCTAAACAGACACATTTATTTTTAACATGCCCCCGTTATATTAAAAAAACCCGCTGTTGCTTTTATATGCTTGGCCTTACAAGTTGTGCGGTGATAATGGCTTGAATTGAATTTCGGCTTGTGCTATGCTAAAACTTCTCAAATGCACTTGTGATGTTAAGCTGTGTAAGGTATTAACTTTGGTCAAAATCGTCTGTTCCTTCTTTCATCGGAATTTTCCGATTATCGATACTTATCGAAGACATTCTGATACAACACCTATCTAAGAACACTGCCAGGCACATAAAGTACCTTTGTGTGAAGTTTCATAAAAATCGGCCCGGCCGTTTTCGAGTCCATAGGGAATGAAATCACACATATACGCACACAGACAAATTTTGTGAAATTTCAAAACGTTTTTCTAAAATTAAAAAAATTTACAATAAAGTTCTGATAAAATTTGAAATTATAAAGTAAACAAACAAACAAACAAACAAACAAACAAACAAAAAATAAATACAAAAATGTAAGAGAAGAGTAAGAAAGGAAAAAAAAATGTAAAAAAGCAAATCAACTAATATTCTTGTAATTTACGTATGCAATAAACCCCGGGATACGGTAGCCTGAGGATACGTTGTTTTTCTTTTTCAGATTACAAAGTGGAATACGATATTTCCCCGGCTGCTGGTTACGGCCTTTCCCTCGCCTTACAGTGTTATTTATAATGTTATTTGATTATATACATGTATATTATATACTGTAGTATATTTTGTTACAAAGTTTTAATGTCGTATCCCGGGGTTCTACTGTGTGATCTTGTATATATATATATATATATATATATATATATATATATATATATATATATATATATATATCGTTGAGCACTTTCATATATATGTAATTATATATATATATATATATATATATATATATATATATAAATATATATATATGTATATATATATATATATATATCGTTGAGCACTTTCATATATATGTAATTATATATATATATAAATATATATATATATATATATATATATCGTTGAGCACTTTCAGTTGAAATAAAGTCGGTCAATTTAGCTTAAATGCGCAGATCATCATATAATGGTTAGATCACTCTGACAGACGTTAAAACATTTAAGAATAAATGTTTAAATTTCAAAAGTATTTCTCGCGATTAACGGTGACTGAATGGATTTTCTTTGCTAATGGAGTCAGAGATGACTTCTGTTGTCGGGTTCGAATCTATCGACCGGTGTTAATCGTGACACCTTGCACTGATGATTCCCGAAAGAATGAAACACTGGTGTCTGTAGGTATTTAATAATTATTATACTATATATATATATATATATATATATATATGTGTGTGTGTGTGTGTGTGTGTGTGTGTGTGTGTGTGTGTCTCACTGCCGATGCTATCCTCTACATCTATAAGAGCGAAGTTCGTCTTAGGATAGAGCACTGTTGCCACATCTGGGCAGGAACTGCTCGGAGCAGCATATCCTGCCTCGACAGAGTTCAAAACCGACTTCGTAATCTAGTAGGTGATTCCCCCTTTTCTCTGCAACTTCTTTCCCACAGAAGAGACGTTGCGAGCCTGTCTCTGCTCTATCGTTATTTTATTGGCAAGTGTTTGTCTGAACTCCAATTTATGGTTTCTCCCTCCTCGCCAATTTTTCACAAAAAAAAACACTCGTCTATCCAAAATCACCAACAATAATCCCCCACCACTATCGGTGCGTAAAACTATATGGATTCCATGAAAAGTTTATTTCCTAGAACTGCTCGCCTGTGGAACACTGTTCCGCTGGTCTGCTTTCCAGCTGACTACAATATTGCCCAAACGTAAACAAATTTTTATTGAACTATCCTCGTAAATAATATAACCACACCCAATCTCCACCACAAACGATTAATACACTGTTATCCCAATGACTATTATACACATATTAACTCGTGGCCTCAGGGCCTTGATATGTGGTGACCCGTTGTAAAAAAAGTTGAATATTTTCACTATAGCTTTTAATTTCTAAAAGCAACAATATATTAAAAATATTTGGCGTCAACCTTACTCAAGATCTCCCTTAAGATATTTTCCTGGTAATGAGCTAAACCCTAACATCTTGTCAGTATATAATACACTGTGTTAGGGTTCTTGGTATGTTAGGCAAATTAGTGTTCCTTTCCATTTCAGAAAATATGATGGTATAAAACACGGAAATAACCAACTATAAAGACCATATTTCAATGTGTAGTATCTGTTTTGCCATCCGTAAGTAAGAGAAACCTTCTGGACCGATGTAATTTTAATTTTTTTATAACAATCCAGTGTGCTCCTTTTTTGTGAAGCTGAATTTCTCTCACTTACTTTAAAAACCGACTTTGTGTCTGTCTTCGTGGTGGTGGTGGTAGGGAGGGAAGCAAATAGGTGCGCATCTGAAAAGAATATTTTTCACGTGTTTTCATAAAATATCAGCTATTTACGTACAGGGGGCGCACACGCCTTTTTTGTCAGATTTAGCACAATGTTTTCTCTTACGATTTGGACGTGTGATACTTCCCGTAAGTGATAGATGTTCGTTTTCTTTTGCAAACATTCGTTTAAAACGCGTGGAATGTCGGGTTTGGCAACCTTTTGGAATGAAGCCGAACAATAGATCACACCAGAATCGTGTCTCTCGGAACACACAGGCGAAATTCTGTCTGCGGTAGTTCAGGGGGAAAAGCACGTTGTAATAACGGTACGAAAATAGACGCAAGTCATAGGCACCCAAGTGATGAAGACGTCACTGTGATGAATGCACATGGCATTGTTGGCCTCGTTCTATTTCGAAATGTTACACATCACGTGGGCGGCAAATTATGCCTTTGAAGTTAAGTGTAAAATGATTTACCGGAATGAATAAGGTTGCTTAGGCATGATTGATAAGTTATGAACCTAGATCCACCTGTCTCTCATATACGGAGGTAGATATCCTATGAGTTGAGTTTCATTTACGGCTAAATCACGTTGACACACCTGTTCTTTCCAGGTCGTCGAAGTGAATCAAGCTGGTCAGTACTGAGATAGATAACCATTTGGGAATACGAATGTTGTATGGCGGGAAAAATAGATGTGTTGTTGGGACGTTAGTAACGACAGTGTTTAGAGGTCATCTGCTATGCCTCCTTTTTCTTCATAGCAATCGTAATCGATATATTCATGAGACAACAGTATCACAGTTGATAACTTAGAATTCAGGGATATATATATATATATATATATATATATATATATATATATATATATATAGTAAGTTATAAAATATATATGGCGATTTAGCTGCACTGAATATTCCGCGTTTTATCCACTCTAGGATTCTTCAGGCTTATGCGCGAATTCTGTGGTTGTCGTTTTTATATGCGCATCTTCTATTGAAATTTTAGTTAGTCAATCAGCTTTCTAGTATCCACCGCGCCCTTCCTATCAGCAAATGAGAATGAATGTATCGAACAAAGGCCTATTTGACCTCTGGTTGACCTGTTCCTTTGTGTGTCCTCTATTTAGCCTGGATATTTAGCTTCTTGATCTGTTTTAAATCTAGGTTAGTGTTTTTTTATGTTACTTTATATATAAATATATATATGTACACACATATATGCACACACATATATATATACATATATATATACATACATACATATATGTGTGATCGTTTATGTATATTCATGTTTATTTAATTTATTTATTTGTTTATTTTCTATTGTTTTTGTTAGTTTTAAAACTATTTTGTATCGCTATCCTAGAGTAAATTTTATCTTGTGAACACAGTTGTTTGCTATTTCTCTTCTACAGTTTAATAGATGTTGGGGGTCTTTAAAGTACAGGATAGCAAATTTTTCGTGAAGGCATAATCTACATGGGTCGTCTAGGTCCCTACACGTGGTAGCTTGTCTTATTATTTTCCATTCGACTACCGGCGAATGTCCGCTTTTCTTGAGTTCCCAGTATTTATTCGCTAGTGTTGTTTTCATACGGTGTTTTTTTTTATTGTTGAATGTACTTTTGTGGTCATAGTATCGAGTTTTGAAATATAAGGAAGTCATACCTACGTAATATTTCTTGTTATTCGGGTTTTCTTTCGCAAATATTGTGGCCTGGTAAACTACGCTTAGATTAATTTTATGTAAGTAAATCAAGTAGTTATATATATATATATATATATATATATATATATATATATATATATATATAATTTTTATTTACTTATTGAACATTTGAATATTTTTTTATTCAAATATCCATCAAATATTTTTACGTGTATAAAAATTATTCATGGACATGCATGTTTCTAGGTATCACCTGTCGTCAGCATGGCTAAACTTTAATAAGGATCGAACTCGTAACAGCTCGATAAGTAGCCTGGCGTTTTACCACTAGACTACGGTACCTTATCAAAATTTGTACACGATTTTTTATCGCTTTTAAATGCAAGATTGTTGATTTATTATTTTATTTTATTTTTATTAGCGATTCTGTGGTGTAACTTCTCTCAAAAAGCGTTCATGGAGCGGAAAGAAATACCACAGAATCGCCAATAAAACAATAAATAAAGCAATGATGAGCCTGGCCATTACCTGATGGGTGACTATTTGGGAAGGCTAGGCGCTTTATCTACCGCGCCGAGACATAGAAATTTCTAGGTTAGTATCTGGTGACGCGTTTAATTCACCGGGAGAGATGCACCCCCAGTCTTTGTTAAGACATGTATCTAGGAGAATGAAAAACTCTGACATAAAACCCGCGGTCTTGTGGCAGCCATTGCACCGACAAAGGTTAGCATTAATACCAAAAAGTATTGGTGGTTCTACACAAAGCGTTCACCACTATAAACTAATCATCTGTGTGGATTTCCGAACAACTTTCAACTTCAACGGGAGGGTTCATCACTTATGTTGTGTAAGCTAAACGAATGCACCGATCATTCTATATTTTGTAACACGCCTACAAAGCGTAAAAACGATGGGTGATATAGGAAGCGAATACCCAAGTCTAACAGTCAGAGGGTAAAACGTTCTTTAGGGATCTATACAGTGAAGGTATGGGATTTTGCTGCTTGTCTCTATCTATCTACGTCGAAGGGCACAAGTCTTACAAGTTCATCGAAGCACATTTCGTTAGAGTACTTGTAAACCAAAATCAGAGATGCCATATTGCAGTGATGGGACAGGGGCTGATACATGGTTGACAGTACGAGACCAATTAGATTCAAGACTCTTTTGTTAATCTTGTTCCAAAGAGAAAAAGTAGTAGTAGATGCACCATATGTGGTAATAATATTCCATGTATGGAATAATGCTGACTTTGTAGAGATATAGGATGCTGTCGCGTATGATTATTTTCTAGCATGGTAGATGGAGGCTATATTCGTTGGAGCAGACTTTGCAATGATGTCTATGTATTCATTTCAATTCATGTTTTTATGAATGTTAGGAAGAGGAGTTTGAATGATGAACTCACAACTAGAGTGTTACTATTAGTGTTGGGACAATTTATCGGAATCGGGAACCGAAAAAAAAATAGGCACAAATTTTTCGATTTCAATTCCCCCAAAATTATCTATTTTCTGATGCAAAAAATTATTTTTATTGCTTTTATTAAAACCTTAAATCTCCATTGCTGGTATTAAGGATAAACTTCTAAACAGATCTTAAATAAGTAAAATGAAAATCTGTACATTAATCCCAGAAGTGTATTTTTTTACGAAAATATATGCAAATATTACATGTTTTTCGGTAATTCGACCTAACAATCTCATCTCACCTCTCCCCAAGGGGGGAAAAAGAAAATATATCTATATATTAATACGTTAGCGTGTGTTATTTTGTGTGTCACGCTTACATCTTTTTTCTTCCGAGTGACTGTCGTTTAATTGTCATGACCTTCCATTTCTTGTAATAAATAATTTAACCAAGAATTTTTCGAAAGTTTTCGTTTCGATTTTAGTTTCGATTATAGATGAAGGAACTCAAGTTATACGAGGGTCGTGCAATAAGTAATGCCCCAGACCCACTTCCAGTTGTCTGATATAGCTGAAATTTTACATGTGCAATGATTTATATCTCTACGGGTTATGTGGCAAATTACAGCTCTGAAGTAAATGTGGTTTCTGTTTTACAGGTGTTTGAACTGAGTCAGGTGTGAAATGGAGCCTGTTGAATGTTGAGAAGTGATCCGGTGTTTGTATTTGAAAGGACGCACACCACAGGAGACTTTTGATGAAATGAAAGAAACTTATGGTGATAATGCCCCATCATATGATCTTGTAAAACGCTGGCATCGTGAATTCAAACATGGCTGGAAGTCTGTGGAAACAGCTCCCAGACCTGGTCGCCCCCTTCTGAAGCATCTGTCCGTTAAGTTGAGGCTGCCATTTTGAAAGATCGGCGCATTACTATTCGCCAAATAGCCCAAGATGTCAAGATTAGTACAGGGTCTGTGGAAACTATCATTCATGACCATTTGCATATGCATAAGGTGTCTGCCAGATGGATTCCCAGGTTGCTCACACCATTCCAGAAGCTAGAACGCGTCGAGTGCTCGAGGATGAATTTGGAGATATGCCAAGAAGAGGAGTCAAAGTTTTTCAAAAGACTGATTACACAGGATGAAACCTAGGTTCATCACTATGATCCAGAGACCAAAGCCCAATCAATGCAGTGGAAGCACTTGGACTCACCACCTCCAAAGAAGGCAAGGGTGCAACCCCCCGCTGGCAAGGTCACGCTCACAGACTTCTGGGACCAGGACGGAGTAGTGATGACAGATTTCCTGGCAAAGGGTATCACAATTACAGGAGCCTATTATGTTTTACTTTTGAGGAAATTAAGGGAAGCTATCAAAATCAAGAGGCGAGGCAAGATCAGCAAAGGTACCCCCTCCTGCAGAACAACGCTCCGGTCCACTACTCGCATGTCGCCAGATCAGAAGCACGGGCGTGTGGTTCTGAAATCCTCCCCCATCCTCTTTACTCTCCTGACCTTGCACCCTCCGACTTTCACCTCTTCCCAGTCATGAAGTTGTTTTTGAAAGGAAAGCGTTTCCCAGATAATGCAGTCTTGATTTCTGAAGTCACGTCGTAGTTGGAGGACCAACCTGGGGTGTTCTACAAAAACAGTCTCCAGAGCTGCATCAAACGATGGGAGAAATGCATAACTCTGGGTGGTTCCTATTTAGAGAAAGACTAATAACTGTGCCAAGTTTCGTTGCTCTACTGCTATGGGAAGTGGGTCAGGGGCATTACTTATTGCACGCCCCTCGTGTATATATGTATGTATATATATATATATATATATATATATATATATATATATATATATATATATATTATTTTTTCTCCATAAGTTTTCGTTTCGGTTTCGATTCAAGCTGATGCACCCAAGTCATATGGATTTTTTTTTGAAACCACGACTTTATAATATTGATCGGCCATTGATCTGTCGTAAAATTCGCTTAAATATAATATTTTGCTTCACGCAGATTTCGTATTTATTATTATATTATATTGGGTCCAATAGATAATAATGATTTAAAAAGTAAAAAAAAAAAATGACTCGTGCGCCACCACCGAGAATTAAAACTGAAACGTTTAGCTTACGATTTACTTTCATCTTTGACGTTTTTATCTTTGAGCTATGGAGACATGTTTGCTGCAAGGCTAAAAATTATACATGAACCAACAGCTATTACGTTACGCATACATATTCGTAATGCCGTCATTCGACCTTCGCTGGCTAAACCCAAATATAAAGTTTCGCATAGGTTCGAATATTAAGTTTCATGTCTGAAAGAGGTAGGCAAATTTTTTTAAACAAAAGTATATACGCATACATGAATATATATAGTAAGAGGTTGGTGTTTGCTATAAACTTTTTACACAAATATTGCGCAAGTATAAATCATGTAGAATATATGCATGAATATAATTACACGTAATAGTTATCTAAAGATGATCATCCCATAAGAAAACCGAAAAAAACTAATAGGGTATTAATTAAAATGAATGTTTAAAAGAATATGCAAATTAGCTAGATCTTTTGCTGATGAATGCAATTCCACAACCCATATATAACAAAGTTGTATTTTCTTTTTAAATAAATAGAAAAAAGGGGTTTTAATACATCAATACGCCCCAATTTATAGAAATATATATAAAAATCGATAGAACATTAACTCTATAATAATATATACGAAATCTGCATGAATTAAAATATCATATTTTAGCGTATTTAACGACCGGGCTACACCGGGCTACACTGGGCGTCCCTGTCAGCTTAGATAAATACTTTTGCAGTTTTAACAAAAAAGCTACAATAATATCAGAGCATCTTCATTTACACTGAACATCTACAGATTGCCAACATCAATATATTACGTATGAATGAGTCCCCTATGGAATTTCCACAGATCCAGCTAGTTTTTAGAAATGTAAAAAGAATCTGAGTCGGTAATTGTATCAGAATCTGGAAAAATATTGGAATCGCTCTATCACATTACAATCGATGGCCGGAAAGTAGTTCTAATCGTTTTACTAAGCACGACTAGACAGTCGTTTACAATTCATATATATATATATATATATATATATATATATATATATATATATATATATATATATATATATATATATATATATATATATCACTCACTCTCTCTCTCTCTCTCACACACACACACACACACACACACACACACACACACACACACACACACACACAGAATACTAGCAGATCCTGTTTTCGCTGCCGACAAATCGGCTTGTCAAAATGATTAACTGTGCGTTAAGTTATGCGGATTTCTTTTCGGATAATTATTTCGCGACACGCTCATCGCCGTGAATAGAATTAACTGTGATAAGATGTGAGAAAAAGAAGAAAAAAAAGCGATAAATTGGAATAGTTAGAATGTCAGTTATGGCCTGAATCCAAACCTTTACCCCCTTTTAAAAAAGTGGCTTCCAATGATCTGATCCTCAAGTCTCGAAGTATTGGTATATGGCAGGAATGTTGCCTAGTTAAAAAGGATTAATTGTATCCATAGTAATTCTTATACGTTTTCTAAGATCACTGGATAAATAGTTGGACCATTCTACCGCTCCAGAAAGTATATAACTCCCGACCTAGTACTCTTCATGTTCAAGAGCCAAATACGTCCTAAAATGGAGTGCTGTTGCCACATCTTGGTTGAAGCTATTCAAAGCACTCTTTCTTGCCTTGATACGATACAAAAACCGAGTTCGAAATCTAGTGGGCAAGGTCCTGTTTTACTCCCTATTACCTCTTTCCACACATTTCGAAGGTTGCTGCAAGGAAGGTAGGTTTCCTCTATCGAGCTAGAAGACTACTTACACCTAAGAGTATCTTGTACCTTTACAAGGCCACCATTCGCTCATGCATGGAGTATTGTTGCCACATCTGGGCTGATGCATCTACCACTAGCCTCTCGCTCTTGGATAGGGTAAAAAAAGAGTTTTCAATTCAATAGGTCCCACTTTGTCAACTAAGCACCAACCTCTGTCCCATCGCCGCAATGTTGCATCTCTGTGCCCGTTTTACAAATATTTTAATTGAATGTGCTCTGATGAACTCGTTGCACGTGTACCCCCTCGACGTACATATCCCCGACAAACTCGCTTAGCAACAAAATCGTTTACTGTTAAGGTCTCTAAATGTTAGAAAACTTTATTCTAATACTTTCTTCCTTCGAATAACTAAACTTTGTAATTCCCTTCCTGCTACCTGCTTCCCTGACTGTACTGATATGCAGAAGTTTAAATGTAACGTAAATCGACATCTTGTGAATCATTCCTAGGCATGGTCCCAAATAGTAGCCCCTTACGTCCAAGTGGTGATATGTCTTGTTAGGTGTGAACGTGAGTAAGAAAAAAAAGGAAAAAAAAAAAAAAAGAAAAAAAAGGAAAAAAAGGAAAAAAGGAAAAAAAAGAAAAAAAAAGAAAAAAAAGGAAAAAACAAAAAAAAAACTAAACAAAACACTTCCCTCTCAAACCCTCAAAACAAACACACACACACACACACACAAACACACACACATACACACACATACACACACACACACACACACACACACACACACACACACACACACACACACACACACACACACACACACAAAAGAGACGTTGCGAGTTTTTTCCTCTGCGTTACTGTTATTTTCATGGCAGGTGCCCGACTGAGCTTCAATCTATGGTTTCCTCTTTAAAACATGTATAAATACCCGTCTAGGTAAAACCACTGTCGTCAACTTCCCTTACTCTGTTTTTTTTTGTAAAACTAAACGAAAATTCATAAGAAAACTTTATTCCCTAGAACTTCCCACATGTGGAACAAAATACGGTGGGGCTGCTTCCCGTCTGATTATGACAGTCGCTTTGAAGTCCGATACAAACAAGTTCATGTTGAGCTCTCTTCTTAAATAATCAAATTCTAGCAAATTTTCACTATCACCAATCATAACAGTGTTGTCTTACAGTTCACCTGACTCATTTAACTCTTATCCTTGAGTGACCTTTTGACCTTGATAAGTGCTGATACCTTATAAAAAGCAAAAATTAATCGTGACCGGCTTTAAATACTTATATTTAGTTTTAATAGTAGAAGAATACCCGTCGCAAGATTAGAAAATTAATTTCTAGAAGTAAACAGCTTTGCGCCATCTTTATGCTCCTTTACGAAGATTCAAATTGCTATAATGCTACTAAACATTATGTTATATTATTTTAATATTTGACATCCTTTGAGATGAGGCTTCATAACTTGCGTATTCGTTTCATTTTCATAGTTGTTGTTGTTTCAACTTATCTTCCGGCCTTCTTCAGATCGTTAACCGTGACGGAATAGGAACGTGGAGTCTTGCAACTGTATCTCCAGTAACTACTGCCTTCCATAGTTGCTGTTGTCTCACCACGGTTTTGGCCAACTAGCGCTCTGGCCTGCCTGGGTAGGATTGAAAACGCTATCTTCAGACAATGTTTGCCTGGAACCGTTGAGACTTAACGCTTCTATCCACTGTGCCACGGGCCCCTAAGGGCGATCAAGGTTGAATTTTTATGGTCTTATCAATCCATTTTTTGTGTTCTTATCTGATCTTCGATTGTCGGGTTCGGAGCTAATTATTAAAATAGATTTTATTTAATCTAATATGTAAATGAGATTATTTCTGTAATGTAGATTTCCTTTGGATAAATAGATTATATAGAAATCATGCTGGAATTGAAGTGTATAAACTGAAGTTAAGCAAATTTGAACCTAATTAGTACTAAATGGGTGACCATTTGAGACTTCCAGGTGCTGTATGTGCTCTCCGCTTATCTCGGCATTGTTTCCAGTCGTCCTTGACTTCTTACCACTGGATTCAAACAGTACCGATTCAGGAGAGGTGTGGTTAGGGATAGCACAACCCTTGCCTCACAATTACACGCACAGCTGCCCCCTACAGGAGGTATTCTTTGTCTTTCGAAGACTGAACGGAGGCTTCGATATATGCCGTAATACTAATAAGTGCGGTTGGTTCTACACAAAGCCATCACCACTATAAAACAAATCATCTGTGTGGATTTCCGAACAACTTAGTTGCTGTGGTAGAACCTCACACGTCGAAATCGAGTCTATATATATGTGTGTGTGTCATCCACATACTGTACTCTTCGTTGTATCACAACTGATCAGTCCGGCTAGACTAGCATCTTTCCCTAGCCGAGGATTGAAACTACAAACATCGCGTTGATAGTCGGCAGTTCTACCCACCGCCTCATGGGATCGGTCCTCGTAAACGACTTCAACAAATGTCTATTTAAATAAACACTCGCCCACCGCTTTTACAGTGCTCGAGCTGCTTGTTTATTTACAGATAGCGAGTCTATATATCAGCATATTGGCGATGACATAATAGATAAGCTTTTAAATTCGGTCATAAACACATTTTATAATAAATATATAAATAAAGGGGAGGAAAAGGAAATACAAATAAGTAATAACGATAAAGCTTAATTGACTTAACTTTCATTGACTTTTCTCTCCACGGTTTACCATTCTAAGGAATCCTCTCAAACTGTCTGACTGATTTCATTTGTCAATGCGTGTTTAGGAATCTCTTGTTCTGTTTTTTGTTTTCGGTTGTTTTTCTTTCTGATTTCCGGTTCTGCGTGTTTCGAATTCGTTCTAAGAATTTATTTTTATTATTTCTCGTCACTGACGAAGCATTGTTGTTGAAACGTAAGTGCATTTGTCTAACTCAGTTTAAATGTTTATACAATCAATAGACATTACAATTTCAGAAAATAATATTGTACATACCTACTGTAATTTGATGTTGGTACGGACGATAGGACTCTCCACCCCTATTTAAGAGATGGTATCGCCCAATCCCCTCAAAATGTCATCAGATGTCGCTGTTATGTCAAACGTGACATCCAAACTAAATTCACTTTATTGGTCCTTGAATTATAATCAAAATGTATTACCTGTTCTAGCAAAAGATAGTGCAATAATATCGCGAAGTCTTCGTTCTTGCCGGATGTCTATAGAATGATAATATTTGTAAACGTTTCATTTTTCTTCGATGCCCGAGACTGGCAGGCGACGACCTCTCATCTAGTATCCTCCTCCAGTGGAATCAGGCAGAAAAAGCGAACACAGGCAGCTTTGAAAACACTGGCTTCGACCACAGCAGTACCTGACGGACGGTTCCATGTAAAGGACAACAGCGAGTGCTAACTATCCGCGAGATGAACACAGTGACTTTAGAAATATGTCTCATCATTACATTAAGCACCTGGAAATCGAATTCGATGACAAGAGACACCACGCTCTACTCTAAAAAATACCGGCAACCTTTAACAATTGCGTTCCCAAAATCCACGCTAGTCCGGCTTATGATGCTGGCTGCCACTTTGCAACTGATTAAATGATTTGCCAAATGGCGTTTCTTGTCCAATTCTTGCATTTGTGAAATATATTATTTACCATGCCAACTGAACCGGTACTCAAGGTCCAAGGATGATTGGAGATGGGTTTGTCGAAAAGACGGATCTACGTTTTTGATACGAAAGAAACGAAAAAAAAAAAAAAAACTATTTAAAGAAATGTAAAAAATATTTTTTTTTTGTTTCATGATAAAAAATGTGTTAACAGTAAAATAATTTTTTGAAATAAAATATTTTAGTATAGTTTCGTATTTCGTTTCATGTTTAGTGACTTCCGTTCTGTATTTACACAATTGTGTCTATTTATGCCCTCTTAGTTTTGGGAGTGCAATTGTTGGAGATTGTCAAAATATCTTATAGCCGTTAAGGCAGCTTATCTCTTCTCTCTCTATTCTTTCTTTCTTTCTATCTTCTATCTTCTTCTATCTATCTATCTTCTATATAAATAAAATGAACTCATTTTTTCCCGTGGGATTTTGACCTTAATAGGATTAAAAATCAAGCTATTTCATGCAAATACATTATGCACAAACGGCAGAACAATATCTGAGGTTTGTTATAGGCTTATTAGTTCTCAAATTCCTCGATAATCTTAGATTTCTATACTTTTTCTGCTGAGAAGTCACGGCCAAAATCGGTTAAGATCAATGGAAGTGGTAAAATATTTTCTCTCTTAAAAATTCCTCCTCCCCCTGCCACCACTTAACACCGTTTGGAGATCGTTCACAAGGAACAGTTGAGAAGAGAACACTGGTTTGGCTTCGTAGTTCTATCATGTTAAGTTATTTAAAATCACTAAACTAAGCTGCAGTGCTCTGTGGCGTAGTGGTTAGGTTGCTGGACAATTCACATTATATTTTCACGTTCGCGCCGACCTACCATAGTTGTTTTTTTTTTTTTTCCTAAACAACTGGAATGGACTTTTCTTGGTGGCCGAACTGTTAACGTTGCAGATTTTTTTTTTTTTTTTTTTTTTTTTTCACACTTTATTTTCCTACTTTTACTCATGACTCCGGGTTTGATCCTTCCTACTTACCTACCATAACATTTTTTAAAACTCCCCCCCCCGTCCCGGAAACAAACACTCGGGCAACGCCGGGTACCCCCGCTAGTCTTAAATAAACAAAAATTAACAAAATTACAATTGATGATTCACAAACTACGTTTTTAAATCTATTTATGGTTGATCTAGTATATAAAGTTATCTTGTTGAATATTTGAAGTTAGACCCAAATAGCATTTAAGTTAACAAATTAAATGTTTTAATAAGCCAATTTTCAGTGATTATTGTTGCACCATATTTTTTTATCAAGATAATGTATTATGTGCAATTACTTTTTAAAATTAATTGGTCCAGTCCAGACGACTAGTACCATGAAACATTTTTAAATAATTACCTAAAAGAAAAAATCAGCAAGGGGAGATAACTAATTTTAAATTTACAAAATATAATAGGAGTTTGCTACCTTGTGTTTAAAAGCATGTAAACAAATAAAAATGACATGACCGCATCCCGGGTAACGCAAGGTAGATGTAGCTTGTATACACCATTTTTAAGTCGATATACCAAACAGATAGAATCCTAGTAAAAAAAAAACAAAAAAAACAAACAAACAAAAAAACAAGCCAGAATTGCTATGCGGACTGCAACGACTTTAACAAACCATGCTTACTACTGGCTGAGCAATATACTATAGCTGAAGTCTACACCCGTGGAATGTTCACCGGTTTCAACTGTATAATAAAGTATGGTTATTTAAAAAGAAAATTTTCAAACGGTAATTTTTTTTTAGAAATAATTTTTTTCTCCTACAAAGAATAGCTCTTACGAAATTTTTTCATGACTTATATTGTTCATTCATTCATTCAAGTGGTATTCTACCTGGTAGAGGCATTGGCGGCTTTGACCCCATCTATCTTTCTCCCTTGATGCATTCATGAATTCATTGTTGCTCATTATTCAAAACCCCATTCACGCTGTTTCTCGAAAACGTTTTGATTTATTGCCATAACTTTCTTCGACGTTGTACAGACAATAGGCTGCAGTTTCTTTCTGACCAAGCAGTGCCCATACTGAGCGATTGTCTTGACCATTGTATCCAAAGGAATCTTCTATGCAGCCCAACAAGATATGAAACCATGAACAGAATTATTCCGGATTGGTTCCGTATTACACCAGTCACCTGCTTTCTATAACCCCACGTTGCTCTGATCGGAGGGGCTGAAGTGGGGTTTTGGCCTTATGAAAGGGTCTTCCACATATTAGCGGAGGGAAGGGAGCTCCTTACTTACACCTCATACAGCGCCTAGTATTCTCAATTGCTTACACGTTTAGTAAAGCTAAGCTCATCGTTGCTTAACTTCGGCGATCTGGCGAGAACCGGTGTGTCAGTGTGATTGTGCCATATATATATATATATATATATATATATATATATATATATATATATATATATATATATATACTTTTTATTTTTTTATTACTGTATCTTTCTGTTAAGTTACATTATTGTTTCAGCTACCCGGCCAAAAAAAAAAAAAAAAAAAAAAAAAACGGCCGGGTAGCTGAAACAATAATGTAACTTAACAGAAAGATACGGTAATAAAAAAAAAAAAAATAAATAAAATAAAAATAAAACGCATATTTGCTCTACAACAGTATTGAGCACTTTCTTCAGTTTTTATTAATTACCATTTCTACTAAATATATATATATATATATATATATATGAATACACTCAATTCTTATATGTTTATAGGGATCTATCGCCATTCCATGAACACACAGAACATCGATGTTCCCGGTGTAATACTAGTTCTATCTAATTATAGGAGACCCAACCTTCCAGGCTTTTCCTACTCTCTTTGGAAAGGAGGTTAGTATATTGCTAATCGCTCGAGGCGCCTTTTCGGGACTGCACAGACATCTTTTTCATGGTCAGAGTGCTACTTTTGGAGCGCTAATTTTTCAATCCTACTTTCCGACCTCTGTGTCACATCTTCTCGTGGTGGAAGAGAAACACACAGACAAACAGCAACTTTATATATAGGATTTATTTTGGTTTTAACAAGATCATTTCCCTACTGGCCTCTTTAAGTGACTATCGCCATTTATTACACGACATACCGTCGAGTGGTATCCATTCATCACGTTTATAGTCTGCGTCTACCCTCACCCACAACCGAACGCATTTTTTTTTAAAGGGAGGGGGTTGTTTACTATCCACACGCCCGGGTTACGCCCTTCACCGACGCTCACATTGTTGAATCTGGTATCCCACCCAAAGCCAGGAAAACTGCCTAGGACCACCTGTTTAATCCAGAGATTTTGGGACAGGAAGAACATTCCAGACCAACATTGGATTAGGAAGAAGGGGGAAAATGGCTAAGGAGGATAACAGAATGAAAGACGAACAAACTTGCGAAAAAATAGAGGGTGAGGTGGTGGTGGTGGTGGTGGTGGTGATGCGGATGATGGATGAGTGAAAAAGTTTAGAGTTGTTCTTGGAAACATGGATGGAATTAAGATAATGCGATATTGCTCAGAAAAGGCCAAATGGTTATGGAGAAAAAAGAAAAGCGCAAAAAGAAAAGTGAAAGTAAAAAAAAAAAAGTCTCGAAAAAGTGAAATAGAAAGGAAAAGGCGAAAATGGAAGAAAAACAGAAATTCAAATAGAAAAGGTCGATAGCAAAAAGGGTGGAAAAATGACGAGAAAAAATAAATAGCGAATGACAAAAGGAAAGAAAAAAAATGAGCAAGTAAGAAAACAGAAAAAAACAAAGTAAAAAGAAAAAACAAACAAAAAGACTGAAAAAATAAAAAAACAAACAAAAAAGACTGAAGAAAAAAAAACCAAAAAAACAAACAAATATGGACCGAAGAAAAAAGATAAAAAACTGAAAAATAAATTGAGAAAACTCAGAAAGAAAACCAAGAAAATATACTGACGTAAAAAACAAAGAAAATATACTGACGTAAAAAAAACAAAGGAAAAATATGACGTAAAAAAACCATACTGACGTAAAAAAACAAAGAAAAAAGCCTGAAAAAAAAAAAACAAAGAAAAAGACTAAAGAAAAATCCAAATAAAAAAGCTGAAGGAAAACAAAAAAATAAACTAAGAAAAAATAACTGAAAAGAAAAAGCAGGAAAGAACAAAGAAAAAAAGAATGACGTAAAAAAACAAAGAAAAAACTTCGAACATACGCGAAAATCCAAACAAAACATCATCCTCGTAGATACTTATACCACTCATGTGACTGCTTGTGTCTACTGATCTGTGGTGTTAATGTGAATAGAAATTCACGAGATTCAATAGAAAATGACTTTGGGCATAACTGGTCAGTGGAGTGAGGAGCAAACATTAATAAAAGTGTGAAAATCGAGATAGATTCAGATTTTTAGGTTCAAATCCTGCGCTGAACCCCGTAAAACCGACTCAACGAGTTGAAAGTGAGTGTAATTCCTTTGACTTAATTTACAGAACTTCATAGCAATGGTATGTCTAGCAATCAAAAAATGGACAGAGGAGGGATTTGGGTGGCAAAGAATATAGTTTATTTCTCTTTCTCTCTATCTGCGCCTAAAACTAAACGAAGCTCCAATGAGCAAAGTTTCATGAGTTACTTTTGTTGGCCGGTTTAATTCTATTGTTGGCGTTTTTACAGAAGAGACCAAGCGAGTAAAATAGAAAATATCTACTTCGTCACGGCCACCGTATCTGAAATCGGAAATTGCGCTCTTTAACAAATCAATTTCTACCTACTGTCCTCTATTACTGATCATTACGATGTTCATGTGTTAACCTTTATCCTCAAATCGCCTCTGAGACTTAATAAGCGATGACTACTTAAAAAAAGAATCCTAAATTTTAGGCTGCATAGCTTTTGTGAAATTTTTAAAATCTTTTATTGATTATTTTTTCAGTCATTTATTGATTATTTTTTAATCTTTCAATCATTTATTGATTATTTTTTAATCTTTCAATGATTATTTTTCATTTTTTAACATTTATTGATTATTTTTTCATTTTTTAACATTTATTGATTATTTTTTCATTTTTTAACATTTATTGATTATTTTTTCATTTTTTAACATTTATTGATTATTTTTTCATTTTTTTAACATTTATTGATTATTTTTTCATTTTTCAGTCATTTATTGATTATTTTCTCATTTTTCCGTCATTTACTGATTATTTTTAATTTTTCAGTCATCTATTGATTATTTTTTAATTTTTCAATGATTATTTTTCATTTTTTTAACATTTATTGATTATTTTTTCATTTTTTAACATTTATTGATTATTTTTTCATTTTTTAACATTTATTGATTATTTTTTCATTTTTTTAACATTTATTGATTATTTTTTCATTTTTCAGTCATTTATTGATTATTTTCTCATTTTTCCGTCATTTACTGATTATTTTTAATTTTTCAGTCATCTATTGATTATTTTTTAATTTTTCCGTCATTTATTGATTATCTTTCAATTTTTCCGTCATTTATTGATTATCTTTCAATTTTTCCGTCATTTATTGATTATTTTTCCATTTTTCAATCCTTTATTGACAATATTTTCATTTTTCAATCCTTTATTGATAATTTTTTCATTTTTTTAATCATCTATTGATTATTTTTTAATTTTTAATCATTTATTGATTATTTTTTCATTTTTTAACATTTATTGATTATTTTTTCATTTTTTTAACATTTATTGATTATTTTTTCATTTTTTAACATTTATTGATTATTTTTTCATTTTTTAACATTTATTGATTATTTTTTCATTTTTTAACATTTATTGATTATTTTTTCATTTTTTTAACATTTATTGATTATTTTTTCATTTTTTTAACATTTATTGATTATTTTTTCATTTTTTAACATTTATTGATTATTTTTTCATTTTTTTAACATTTATTGATTATTTTTTCATTTTTTTAACATTTATTGATTATTTTTTCATTTTTTAACATTTATTGATTATTTTTTCATTTTTTTAACATTTATTGATTATTTTTTCATTTTTTTAACATTTATTGATTATTTTTTCATTTTTTAACATTTATTGATTATTTTTTCATTTTTTTAACATTTATTGATTATTTTTTCATTTTTTTAACATTTATTGATTATTTTTTCATTTTTTTAACATTTATTGATTATTTTTTCATTTTTTAACATTTATTGATTATTTTTTCATTTTTTTAACATTTATTGATTATTTTTTCATTTTTTTAACATTTATTGATTATTTTTTAATTTTTAATCATTTATTGATTATTTTTTCATTTTTTAACATTTATTGATTATTTTTTCATTTTTTAACATTTATTGATTATTTTTTCATTTTTTTAACATTTATTGATTATTTTTTCATTTTTTAACATTTATTGATTATTTTTTCATTTTTTTAACATTTATTGATTATTTTTTCATTTTTTTAACATTTATTGATTATTTTTTCATTTTTTAACATTTATTGATTATTTTTTCATTTTTTTAACATTTATTGATTATTTTTTCATTTTTTTAACATTTATTGATTATTTTTTCATTTTTTAACATTTATTGATTATTTTTTCATTTTTTTAACATTTATTGATTATTTTTTCATTTTTTAACATTTATTGATTATTTTTTCATTTTTTAACATTTATTGATTATTTTTTCATTTTTTTAACATTTATTGATTATTTTTTCATTTTTCAGTCATTTATTGATTATTTTCTCATTTTTCCGTCATTTACTGATTATTTTTAATTTTTCAGTCATCTATTGATTATTTTTTAATTTTTCCGTCATTTATTGATTATCTTTCAATTTTTCCGTCATTTATTGATTATCTTTCAATATTTCCGTCATTTATTGATTATTTTTCCATTTTTCAATCCTTTATTGACAATATTTTCATTTTTCAATCCTTTATTGATAATTTTTTCATTTTTTTAATTATCTATTGATTATTTTTTAATTTTTAATCATTTATTGATTATTTTTTCATTTTTTAACATTTATTGATTATTTTTTCATTTTTTTAACATTTATTGATTATTTTTTCATTTTTTAACATTTATTGATTATTTTTTCATTTTTTAACATTTATTGATTATTTTTTCATTTTTTAACATTTATTGATTATTTTTTCATTTTTTTAACATTTATTGATTATTTTTTCATTTTTTTAACATTTATTGATTATTTTTTCATTTTTTAACATTTATTGATTATTTTTTCATTTTTTTAACATTTATTGATTATTTTTTCATTTTTTTAACATTTATTGATTATTTTTTCATTTTTTAACATTTATTGATTATTTTTTCATTTTTTAACATTTATTGATTATTTTTTCATTTTTTTAACATTTATTGATTATTTTTTCATTTTTTTAACATTTATTGATTATTTTTTCATTTTTTTAACATTTATTGATTATTTTTTCATTTTTTAACATTTATTGATTATTTTTTCATTTTTTTAACATTTATTGATTATTTTTTCATTTTTTTAACATTTATTGATTATTTTTTAATTTTTAATAATTTATTGATTATTTTTTCATTTTTTAACATTTATTGATTATTTTTTCATTTTTTAACATTTATTGATTATTTTTTCATTTTTTTAACATTTATTGATTATTTTTTCATTTTTTAACATTTATTGATTATTTTTTCATTTTTTTTAACATTTATTGATTATTTTTTCATTTTTTTAACATTTATTGATTATTTTTTGATTTTTTAACATTTATTGATTATTTTTTCATTTTTTTAACATTTATTGATTATTTTTTCATTTTTTTAACATTTATTGATTATTTTTTCATTTTTTAACATTTATTGATTATTTTTTCATTTTTTAACATTTATTGATTATTTTTTCATTTTTCAATCATTTATTGATTATTTTTTCATTTTTTAATCATTTATTGATTATTTTTTCATTTTTTAACATTTATTGATTATTTTTTCATTTTTTTAACATTTATTGATTATTTTTTCATTTTTTAACATTTATTGATTATTTTTTCATTTTTTAACATTTATTGATTATTTTTTCATTTTTTAACATTTATTGATTATTTTTTCATTTTTTTAACATTTATTGATTATTTTTTCATTTTTCAGTCATTTATTGATTATTTTCTCATTTTTCCGTCATTTACTGATTATTTTTAATTTTTCAGTCATCTATTGATTATTTTTTAATTTTTCCGTCATTTATTGATTATCTTTCAATTTTTCCGTCATTTATTGATTATCTTTCAATTTTTCCGTCATTTATTGATTATTTTTCCATTTTTCAATCCTTTATTGACAATATTTTCATTTTTCAATCCTTTATTGATAATTTTTTCATTTTTTTAATCATCTATTGATTATTTTTTAATTTTTAATCATTTATTGATTATTTTTTCATTTTTTAATCATTTATGGATTATTTTTTCATTTTTTAATCATTTATTGATTATTTTTTCATTTTCCAGTCATTTATTGATTATTTTTTAATTTTTAATCATTTATTGATTATTTTTTCATTTTTTAATCATTTATGGATTATTTTTTCATTTTTTAATCATTTATTGATTATTTTTTCATTTTCCAGTCATTTATTGATTATTTTTTAATTTTTAATCATTTATTGATTATTTTTTCATTTTTTAATCATTTATGGATTATTTTTTCATTTTTTAATCATTTATTGATTATTTTTTCATTTTCCAGTCATTTATTGATTATTTTTTAATTTTTAATCATTTATTGATTATTTTTTCATTTTTTAATCATTTATGGATTATTTTTTCATTTTTTAATCATTTATTGATTATTTTTTCATTTTCCAGTCATTTATTGATTATTTTTTAATTTTTCACACATTTATTGATTATGTTTTCATTTTCCAGTCATTTATTGATTATTTTTTAATTTTTCAATCATTTATGGATTATGTTTTAATTTTTTTCATTTATTGATTATTTTTTAATTTTTCAATCATTTATGGATTATGTTTTAATTTTTTTCATTTATTGATTATTTTTTAATTTTTCAATCATTTATGGATTATGTTTTAATTTTTTTCATTTATTGATTATTTTTTATTTTTCATTAATTTATGTATATTTTTTCATTTTCCAATCATTTATTGATTATTTTTATTTTTCATTAATTTATTTATGTTTTTTCATTTTTCAGTCATTTATTGATTATTTTTCCATTTTTCGGTCATTTAATGATTTTTTTCCTTTTTCAATCATTTATTGATTATAGTTACATCATTGAATAATTTATTGATTATTTTTTCATCTTTCCGTCATTTATTGATTAGTTTGTCATTATTCAATCATTTATTGATTATTTTTTTATTTTTCTGTTATTTATTGATTAGTTTTTTATTTTTCAATCATTTATTGATTATTTTTAATTTTTCAGTCATTTATTGATTATTTTTTCATTACTCAATCATTTATTGATTTTTTTTTAATTTGTCGGTTATTTATTTATTATATTTTCATTATTCAATCATTTATTGATTATTTTTCATGTTTTAAAATTCATTGATTAATTTTCATTTTCAGTCATTTATTGTTTATTGATTATATTTTTATTTTCAATCAATTAATTTTTTCATTTTTCAGTCATTTATTTATTATTTGTTTATGTTTTAATAATTTAATGATTATGTTTTAATTTTTCCGTCATTTATGTATTAATTTTTCATGTTTCCGTCATTTATTGATTTTTTTCATTTTCCAATCATTTATTGATTACTTTTTTATTTTTTTGTCATTTATTTATTATTTGTTAATTTTTCAATCATTTATTTATTATTTTTTAATGTTTTAATTTTTCAATCCTCTATTGATTATGTTCTCATTTTTCCGTCTTTTATTGATTATTTTTTAATTTTTCAGTCATTTATGGATTATTTTTTAATTTTCCACTCATTTATTGATTATTTTTTCATTTTTCAATCATTTATGGATTATTGTTTCATTTTTTAATCATTTATTGATTATTTTTTCATTTTCCAGTCATTTATTGATTATTTTTTTATTTTTCATTAATTTATTTATATTTTTTTATTTTTCAGTCATTTATTGATTATTTTTTATTTTTCATTAATTTATTTATGTTTTTTCATTTTTCAGTCATTTATTGATTATTTTTCCATTTTTCGGTCATTTAATGATTTTTTTCCTTTTTCAATCATTTATTGATTATGGTTTCATCATTGAATAATTTATTGATTATTTTTTCATCTTTCAGTCATTTATTGATTAGTTTGTCATTATTCAATCATTTATTGATTATTTTTTTATTTTTCTGTTATTTATTGATTTTTATTCTATTATTTTTAATTTTTCAGTCATTTATTGATTATTTTTTCATTACTCAATCATTTATTGTTTTTTTTTAATTTGTCGGTCATTTATTTATTATATTTTCATTATTCAATCATTTATTGATTATTTTTCATGTTTTAAAATTTATTGATTATTTTTCATTTTTCAGTCATTTCTTGTTTATTGATTATATTTTTATTTTCAATCAATTATTTTTTTCATTTTTCAGTCATTTATTTATTATTTTTTTATGTTTTAATAATTTAATGATTATTTTTTAATTTTTCCGTCATTTATTTATTAGTTTTTCATTTTTCAGTCATTTATTGATTATTTGTTCATTCTTCCGTCATTTATTGATTATTTTTTCAGTTTTCAGTAATTTATTGGTTAGTTGTTCATTTTTCCGTCATTTTATTAGTTTTTCAATTTTCTGTCATTTATTGATTATTTTGTCATTATTCAATCATTTATTGATTATTTTTTAATTTTTCAGTCATTCATTAATTAGTTTTTCATTTTTTAATCATTTATTGATTAGTTTTTTATTTTTCAGTCATTTATTGATTAGTTATTCGTTTTTCAGTATTTATTGATCATATTTTAATTTTTCCGTCATTTATAGATCATATTTTCATAAATAAAATAAAAAATAAAATTTAATATCAGCATGTTCCAAGGTCCGATAATTAATCCTTTATTCGTGAGTTTTATAACCTTTATGCGACTGTGTTGGAGATGGGTATATTTGCTGAGGACACTACGCACTATTCTCAACATGTGGGTAAAATGATCGCACACATAGGCAATCACTGAACCTTAGAAAACTCTAGTAATAGTGGAATCCGTTCAAATATGAAAGATAACAGTTGATGTTATCAAGACAAACCCCCTTCCCATTATACAATTATAAAAACCATTTTCAACCATGGATCTTCATGGATAAATAATAAATAAAAAAATATATAAAATTAGTCTGGCTGTGGAAGCCAATCCTAAGGCATCAAATAATGTGAGTTTTACATGGGTTGCGCAAGACAGTCGGACAATACTGTAGAAAACCTTAACAATCCAAGTAAGAAATATTACTGTAATGGCTGACCGCATATCACTCATTTCAGTTAATTAATCTATAGAATACTAGCAGAGAGACTAGACGTTGCCCGGGATTGATGGTTGATTGTTTTTGTTTTACGGCATATCAACCTTTTTTCAGGTTATTTAATGCCGAATCCAAAGATTTTGAAGAATTTTTTTTTTGTATAGAATATATTTGTTTTCAAGTCGGTTTCTATTTAACCCATAGTTGGGGCCCTGACAGATACTACCACTCCGGGTCAGAGTGGATCTGGGAGCAATGGTAGTTAAAGGGTGGCTCCACACTCCCCAAAGCCCGCAAGCTGGGGCCTCACCACTGGATATAGTTTAAGGTCATATCCAGGACCTCAGATGTTAGACCCGACGTTGCCCGGGATTGAATGATGATCAATGAATGTTTCACACACCTGTATTTTTTCATTGTTATCGACATCGGTGAACTCGCCCATTTTTCAATCAAATCCATTAATTGCCTGCTCTAGCTGGGGATCCGTTACGATATACCAGGAGGAAGATTCACATGCTTCTTGATCACTTTGTCAACAATACATTGTAATCTACATTGCACTGTAGAGAATCTACTCTTGATTTTATAAAATTATTTTTATATATAACCGCTTGCATTAAAGTTTAAAATGCAAAATGTCAAGTGTCAAGCTTAAAATATACTCTAAACAAAAACATTCATTTAAAACGTGCCCCTGTCGAATCAAAGAACCTACTGTTGATTTTATCTAACTGGCCTTACTGTTTGTATGGTGATAATGGTTTGAATTTAAGTTTAAAATGAACAAGTCAAGTATCATGGTGCAATTGTGCATAAAACAGAAACATTCATTTCAAACGCACACCCGTCATATCCAAGAACCTACTGTTGATTTTATACGTCGGGTCTTTCGGTTTGTGTGGAAATAAAACTTCTCAAATGCACTTGTGATGTTAGACTGTGTAAGGTGTTAACTTTGATAAAAAAAAAATCGCATGTGCATTCTTTCATCGGATAGAACAGTGCCAGGTAAATAAAGTAGCTTCGTGTGAAATGTCATACAAATCGGCCCAATCGTTTTTGAGTCCATAGGGAACTAACACAAAGTTAGTTTGTATATAATAATAGACAGAGATTCTGCTTGTTTCTTCTTTAGTTTATCCGTACGTTACACTTTAAAAAATGCCCAACAATTTTTGAAGGTCAAACTTACGAAAATATTGGTTTTAAAAAGGTCAATCTGGAAATGATGAACAAGCATATAAGAGTATCCTCCCTTTGATGTAGCCTTGTTTTCGAATATTATTATAATATATGATCATTGTGTAATAGTGCGAGAAAAAATACAAAAAGAACATTGTCAGCCAAGAGGTGCTGACTTAACGAATAACTTAAAGATTGTCTCTTACAATGTGATTTTATTATTTTTATTGAACTATGTAGCACAATATTAGTTTCTGAGTATTTATTAGTACTTCTTAATTTATCACTTTTGGGTCAGTTCTATATTTAAAGTACAATGCAAAATATTTTCATAGAAATGTTAATAAACTCATATTTGCTGTCGGTTATTGTTTTTTGTCCATATTTCTTTTTTTAACTTTATGAAAACCTCTGTTGAATCTATATATTTTTCATTCTGTGGAATTTCCACGGGTCATGCTAGAAACTAAATAATTAGCTCAGCGAACAATTGCACCTCCCCCCTCTCTCTCTCTCTCTAGTCAAATCTCTCAAAAATAAAACCATTTATGAAAACTCAGCGAACCTCTCATTGTGTTCTCTTTCCTTATTCCACTAGACAAAACGGCGACGACGAAAAGAAGCGACTATAAAGAATTGAAAAGAGATCATGTATAAAATACCGCGCACGCATGTATAAAGACTTTTAATTTGTGTTGTATACGCGTTCAGAAATTAAAAATATCTCACCCATGACAAATTCATGGTTGCACCAAAAATACGTTCATACCGTACAAAGTGGATGTGACGCGTCAAGGAGGGCGAAAATACAAGGGACAAAAAAGAAAGCACCATCCAGATCTCCACTGGAAAAGCACGAAAAGTACTAAGATCTTGAGTTTTATTGTCATTTAATTCCCAGAAAAAAAGACCTTAATAATAATAATAATAATAATAATAATGATAATAATAATAATAATAATAATAATAATAATAATAATAATAATCTATATATATAAATCTAAAACGTCTGTGTGTATGTATGTTTGTTTGTAACGCTAAAACTTTTGAAAGACGGAACCAGACTTGATAAATTTGGTATCATATCGAAGCCCCATATCCCGGATGACAAATATCGAAATTTCACGTCAAACGGACCAGTAGAAGGGGGTCAACTGATCGTTTTTCTCCCAGGGGGGCCCCCAAAAAACCTGTCATTTTAATGTTGTTATTACGTAATTCTTGAATGATCCAAAAACGCTTAGTCATGTCACGTGACGTGACGTCAACATCCAGTAATGGCGAACAAATGTAAATAACAACTTTCTTTTACCGATACTTTTGTAATTTCTCTTCTCCTTCGTTCTATATATTATTAAACTTCATGACAATGTCTCCAAAGTGATTAACTGGTTAAAAAAAGTATTTATACAAGAGTTTTAACGAAAAATGTCAGGAAAAAATGTACAGGAATAAAAAAATTCAGCTTTCAATATATTCGTCGATAATAAAACCGATCTTTATATTTACGCTAGCCATTTTGTATATTACCACGTGACCTCCAATCTCTTAAACTGGAGGGGGGGATCCACTTGAATCCAACAAAACCAGTAAATTTTTTTTTCTATTATATATACATTATTTTCGATAAAATTAAGTGTAGACTTTATAATTAAAACAAAAAATGTTATTCATACGTAAAAAAAAACGCTTAGTCATGTCACGTGACGTGACGTCAACATCCACTAATGGCGAACAATTGTAAATAACAACTTTTTTCACAAAACCAACACCGTCTTTCTCTTTTTTTTTCTCTCTCTCTCTCACACCCACTTACTCTCCCTCTCTCTCACCCTCTTTCTCTTGACGTCACACCACTGTTAAACTGTGGGGGGGGGGGAGAGGCAGCTTCAAAACCAACAAAAACGGTGCACCCATTCCCAGGCATTATCTCCTATAGATACACATTTTATTAGAACCGTTTGTGTCCTCTTTCCTAACTCTCTCTCTATCACCATATTTCTCTCTCTCTCTCACTCTCTTCTCTCTCTCTCTCTCTCTAGACCTCTTTCTCTTCTCTTTCTCTCTCTCAGCCTCTTTATCTACTCTCTCTCTCACCCTCTTTCCCTTCTATCTATATTAGCACTTATCAAGGCCAATAGGCAACTCGAGGATGAGAGTTCAAACGTGCACATTAGTGCTCTTCTGCCTCTCTCTCACACTCTTTATTTCTCTCTCTCTCTACCCCTGTTTCTCTTCTCTCTATATTAGCACTTATCAAGGCCAATAGGCAACTCGGGGATAAACTCGACGATGAGAGTTCAAACGTGCACAGTAGTGAAATTTGGGAAAGAGGATGGAACAACTTTCTCTTCTGCCTCTCTCTCACACTCTTTATCTTCTCTCTCTCTCTACCCCTGTTTCTCTTCTCTCTATATTAGCACTTATCAAGGGCAAAAGGCAACTCGAGGATCAACTCGACGATGAGAGTTCAAATGTGCACAGTATTAAAATTTGGGAAAGAGGATAGAAAAACTTTCTCTTCTGCCTCTCTCTCACACTCTTTATCTTCTCTCTCTCTCTCTACCCCTGTTTCTCTTCTCTGTATATTAGCACTTATCAAAGCCAATAGGCAACTCGAGGATAAACTCGACGATGAGAGTTAAAATGTGCACAGTATTCAAATTTGGTAAAGAGGATAGAACAACTTTCTCTTCTGCCTCTCTCTCACACTCTTTATCTTCTCTCTCTCTCTACCCCCGTTTCTCTTCTCTCTATATTAGCACTTATCAAGGCCAATAGGCAACTCCAGGATAAACTCGACGATGAGAGTTCAAACGTGCACAGTATTCAAATTTGGGAAAGAGGATGGAACAACTTTCTCTTCTGCCTCTCTCTCACACTCTTTATCTTCTCTCTCTCTCTACCCCTGTTTCTCTTCTCTCTATATTAGCACTTATCAAGGCCAATAGGCAACTCGAGGATAAACTCGACGATGAGAGTTCAAATGTGCACAATAGTGAAATTTGGGAAAGAGGATAGAACAACTTTCTCTTCTGCCTTTCTCTCACACTCTTTATCTTCTCTCTCTCTCTACCCCTGTTTCTCTTCTCTCTGTATGAGCACTTATCAAGGCCAATAGGCAACTCGAGGATCAACTCGACCATGAGAGTCCAAATGTGCACAGTATTAAAATTTGGGAAAGAGGATGGAACAACTTTCTCTTCTGCCTCTCTCTCAAACTCTTTATCTTCTCTCTCTCTACCCCTGTTTCTCTTCTCTCTATATTAGAACTTATCAAGGCCAACATGCAACTCGAGGATCAACTCGACGATGAGAGTTCAAACGTGCACAGTATTCAAATTTGGGAAAGAGGATGGAACAACTTTCTCTACTGCCTCGCTCTCACACTCTTTATCTTCTCTCTCTCACCCTGTTTCTCTTCTCTCTATATTAGCACTTATCAAGGCCAATAGGCAACTAGAGGATCAACTCGACGATGAGAGTTCAAACGTGCACAGTATTCAAATTTGGGAAAGAGGATGGAACAACTTTCTCTTCTGCCTCTCTCTCCCACTCTTTATCTTCTCTCCCTCACCCTGTTTCTCTTCTCTCTATATTAGCACTTATCAAGGCCAATAGGCAACTCGAGGATCAACTCGACGATGAGAGTTCAAACGTGCACAGTATTCAAATTTGGGAAAGAGGATGGAACAACTTTCTCTTCTGCCTCTCTCCACACTCTTTATCTTCTCTCTCTCTCTCCCCCTGTTTCTCTTCTCTCTATATTAGCACTTATCAAGGCCAATAGGCAACTCGAGGATAAACTCGACGATGAGAGTTCAAACGTGCACAGTATTAAAATTTGGGAAAGAGGATGGAACAACTTTCTCTTCTGCCTCTATCTCACACTATCTTCTCTCTCTCTACCCCTGTTTCTCTTCTCTCTATATTAGCACTTATTAAGGCCAATAGGAAACTCGAGGATCAACTCGACGATGAGAGTTTAAACGTGCACATTATTCAAATTTGGGAAAGAGGATAGAACAACTTTCTCTTCTGCCTCTCTCTCACACTCTTTATCTTCTCTCTCTCTCTACCCCTTTTTCTCTTCTCTCTGTATTAGCACTTATCAAGGCCAATAGGCAACTCGAGGATCAACTCGACGATGAGAGTTCAAACGTGCACAGTATTCAAAGTGGGAAAGAGGATGGAACAACATTCTCTTCTGCCTCTCTCTCACACTCTTTATCTTCTCTCTCTCTCACCCTGTGTCTCTTCTCTCTATATTAGCACTTATCAAGGCCAATAGGCAACTCGAGGATTAACTCGACGATGAGAGTTCAAACGTGCACAGTATTCAAATTTGGGAAAGAGGATGGAACAACTTTCTCTTCTGCCTCTCTCTCACACTCTTTATTTTCTCTCTCTCACCCTGTTTCTCTTCTCTCTATATAAGCACTTATCAAGGCCAATAGGCAACTCGAGGATCAACTCGACGATGAGAGTTTAAACGTGCACAGTATTCAAATTTGGGAAAGAGGATGGAACAACTTTCTCTACTGCCTCTCTCTCAAACTATTTATCTTCTCTCTCTCTCACCCTGTTTCTCTTCTCTCTATATTAGCACTTATCAAGGCCAATATACAACTCGAGGATCAACTCGACGATCAGAGTTCAAACGTGCACAGTATTCAAATTTGGGAAAGAGGATGGAACAACTTTCTCTACTGCCTCTCTCTCACACTCTTTATCTTTTCTCTCTCACCCTGTTTCTCTTCTCTCTATATTAGCACTTATCAAGGCCAATAGGCAACTCGAGGATCAACTCGACCATGAGAGTTCAAACGTGCACAGTATTCAAATTTGGGAAAGAGGATGGAACAACTTTCTCTTCTGCCTCTCTCTCACACTCTTTATCTTCTCTCTCTCACCCTGTTTCCCTTCTCTCTATATTAGCACTTATCAAGGCCAATAGGCAACTCGAGGATCAACTCGACGATGAGAGTTCAAACGTGCACAGTATTCAAATTTGGGAAAGAGGATGGAACAACTTATTCTTCTGCCTCTCTCTCACACTCTTTATCTTCTCTCTCTCTCACCCTGTGTCTCTTCTCTCTATATTAGCACTTATCAAGGCCAGTAGTCAACTCGAGGATACACTCGACGATGAGAGTTCAAACGTGAACAGTAGTGAAATTTGGGAAAGAGGATGGAACAACTTTCTCTTCTGCCTCTCTCTCACACTCTTTATCTTCTCTCTCTCTCTCACCCTGAAAGATTCCTCTCCCCTAAGAATAAAACATATGTTCAATATCTGCTTTTGTTTTTTTCATTGTTTATACGGTCCCGGGCAACGCCGGGTAGCCCTGCTAGTAATATATAAATCTCAAACGTCTGTGTGTATGTATGTTTGTTTGTAACGCTAAAAGTTTTGAAAGAGGAACCACACTTGATAAATTTGGTATCATATTGAAGCCCCATATCCCGGATGACAAATCTCGAAATTTCACGTCAAACGGACCAGTAGAAAAAGGTGAACTTATCGTTTTTCTCCCAGGGGGGCCCCAAAAAAACCTGTCATTTTAACGTTATTCATTACATGTCACGTGACGTGACGTCAGCTCAGTAAAATGTCGGCTGCGGCTGAGGTACGTTAAAACTGCCTTCGGAGGAGTAATTGATACTATAACACAGTTAAATATTAGTTTTCGACTCGAACCGTTATTACCAACGGAATTATCGCACTCCAAAAATCAAAATCCCAAAATTACACGAAAATTGACGTAGGGAAAATGTTTTTATTTTTGCTTGAAGTTTTTTGCCGGCGAAGATGACTTCGCTCTTTGTAAAACATGTAAACAAAGATTTAGCCATTTTGTTTATACATTCTAACTCTGTTAAACTTGAAGGAGGAGGGGTGGGTATCAGTATCAGGCACCTTATGTAAACGAAAATTAGGTTGCGTGCACAGTTTTCCAAAGAACACTTTCTCTCTCTCTCTCTCTCGCCGTCTTTCTCTCTCTCTCTATCTCTCTCGCCGTCTTTCTCTCTCTCTCTCTCTCGCCGTCTTTCTTTCTCTCTCTCTCGCGCCGTCTTTCTCTCTCTCTCTCACTCTCTTCTCTCTCTCTACCACTTTCCTAACTCTCTCTATCACTCTCTTCTCTCTCTCTCTCTCTAGACCTCTTTCTCTTCTCTTTCTCTCTCTCACCCTCTTTATCTACTCTCTCTCTCACCCTCTTTCCCTTCTATCTATATTAGCACTTATCAAGGCCAATAGGCAACACGAGATTTAGAGTTCAAACGTGCACAGTAGTGAAATTTGGGAAAGAGGATGGAACAACTTTCTCTTCTGCCTCTCTCTCCCACTCTTTATCTTCTCTCTCTCTCTCGCTCTCTCTCTCTACCCCTGTTTCTCTTCTCTCTATATTAGCACTTATCAAGGCCAATAGGCAAATCGAGGATAGACTCGACGATGAGAGTTCAAACGTGCACAGTATTCAAATTTGGGGAAGAGGATGGAACAACTTTCTCTTCTGCCTCTCTCTCAAACTCTTTATCTTCTCTCTCTCTCTACCCCTGTTTCTCTTCTCTCTATATTAGCACTTATCAAGGCAAATAGGCAACTCGAGGATCAACTCGACTCACCATATTTCTCTCTCTCTCTAACTCTCTTCTCTCTCTCTCTCTCTAGACCTCTTTCTCTTCTCTTTCTCTCTCTCACCCTCTTTATCTACTCTCTCTCTCTCACCCTCTTTCCCTTCTATCTATATAAGCACTCATCAAGGCCAAAAGGCAACTCGAGGATGAGCGTTCAAACGTGCACAGTAGTGAAATTTGGGAAAGAGGATGGAACAACTTCCTCTTCTGCCTCTCTCTCACGAAAGAGGATGGAACAACTTTCTCTTCTGCCTCTCTCTAACACTCTTTATATTCTCTCTCTCTCTCTACCCCTGTTTCTCTTCTCTCTATATTAGCACTTATCAAGGCCAATAGGCAACTCGAGGATCAACTCGACGATGAGAGTTCAAACGTGCACAGTATTCAAATTTGGGAAAGAGGATAGAACAACTTTCTCTTCTGCCTCTCTCTCACACTCTTTATCTTCTCTCTCTCTCTACCCCTGTTTCTCTTCTCTCTATATTAGCACTTATCAAGGCCAATAGGCAACTCGAGGACAAACTCGACGATGAGAGTTTAAACGTGCACAGTATTACAATTTGGGAAAGAGGATGGACCACTTTCACTTCTGCCTCTCTCTCACACTCTTTATCTTCTCTCTCTCTACCCCTGTTTCTCTTCTCTCTATATTAGCACTTATCAAGGCCAATAGGCAACTCGAGGATCAACTCGACCATGAGAGTTCAAACGTGCACAGTATTCAAATTTGGGAAAGAGGATGGAACAACTTTCACTTCTGCCTCTCTCTCACACTCTTTATCTTCTCTCTCTAACCCTGTTTCTCTTCTCTCTATATTAGCACTTATCAAGGCAAATAGGCAACTCGAGGATCAACTCGACCATGAGAGTTTAAACGTGCACAGTATTCAAATTTGGGAAAGAGGATGGAACATCTTTCTCTTCTGCCTCTCTCTCACACTCTTTATCTTCTCTCTCTCTCACCCTGTTTCTCTTCTCTCTATATTAGCACTTATCAAGGCCAATAGGCAACTCGAGGATAAACTCGACGATGAGAGTTCAAACGTGCACAGTATTCAAATTTGGGAAAGAGGATGGAACAACTTTCTCTTCTGCCTCTCTCTCACACACTTTATCTTCTCTCTCTCTCACCCTGTTTCTCTTCTCTCTATATTAGCACTTAACAAGGCCAATAGGCAACTCGAGGATCAACTCGACGATGAGAGTTCAAACGTGCACAGTATTCCAATTTGGGAAAGAGGATGGAACAACTTTCTCTACTGCCTCTCTCTCACACACTTTATCTTCTCTCTCTCTCACTCTGTTTCTCTTCTCTCTATATTAGCACTTTTCAAGGCCAATAGGCAACTCGAGGATCAACTCGACCATGAGAGTTCAAACGTGCACAGTATTCAAATTTGGGAAAGAGGATGGAACAACTTTCTCTTCTGCCTCTCTCTCACACTCTTTATCTTCTCTCTCTCTCACCCTGTTTCTCTTCTCTCTATATTAGCACTTATCAAGGCCAATAGGCAACTCGAGGATAAACTCGACGATGAGAGTTCAAACGTGCACAGTATTCAAATTTGGGAAAGAGGATGGAACAACTTTCTCTTCTGCCTCTCTCTCAAACTATTTATCTTCTCTCTCTCTCACCCTGTTTCTCTTCTCTCTATATTAGCACTTATCAAGGCCAATATGCAACTCGAGGATCAACTCGACAATCAGAGTTCAAACGTGCACAGTATTCAAATTTGGGAAAGAGGATGGAACAACTTTCTCTACTGCCTCTCTCTCACACTCTTTATCTTTTCTCTCTCACCCTGTTTCTCTTCTCTCTACATTAGCACTTATCAAGGCCAATAGGCAACTCGAGGATCAACTCGACGATGAGAGTTCAAACGTGCACAGTATTCAAATTTGGGAAAGAGGATGGAACAACTTTCTCTTCTGCCTCTCTCTCACACTCTTTATCTTCTCTCTCTCACCCTGTTTCTCTTCTCTCTATATTAGCACTTATCAAGGCCAATAGGCAACTCGAGGATCAACTCGACGATGAGAGTTCAAACGTGCACAGTATTCAAATTTGGGAAAGAGGATGGAACAACTTATTCTTCTGCCTCTCTCTCACACTCTTTATCTTCTCTCTCTCTCACCCTGTTTCTCTTCTCTCTATATTAGCACTTATCAAGGCCAGTAGTCAACTCGAGGATACACTCGACGATGAGAGTTCAAACGTGAACAGTAGTGAAATTTGGGAAAGAGGATGGAACAACTTTCTCTTCTGCCTCTCTCTCACACTCTTTATCTTCTCTCTCTCTCTCACTCTGAAAGATTCCTCTCCCCTAAGAATAAAACATATGTTCAATATCTGCTTTTGTTTTTTTCATTGTTTATACGGTCCCGGGCAACGCCGGGTAGCCCTGCTAGTAATATATAAATCTCAAACGTCTGTGTGTATGTATGTTTGTTTGTAACGCTAAAAGTTTTGAAAGAGGAACCACACTTGATAAATTTGGTATCATATCGAAGCCCCATATCCCGGATGACAAATATCGAAATTTCACGTCAAACGGACCAGTAGAAAAAGGTGAACTTATCGTTTTTCTCCCAGGGGGGCCCCAAAAAAACCTGTCATTTTAACGTTATTCATTACATGTCACGTGACGTGACGTCAGCTCAGTAAAATGTCGGCTGCGGCTGAGGTACGTTAAAACTGCCTTCGGAGGAGTAATTGATACTATAACACAGTTAAATATTAGTTTTCGACTCGAACCGTTATTACCAACGGAATTATCGCACTCCAAAAATCAAAATCCCAAAATTACACGAAAATTGACGTAGGGAAAATGTTTTTATTTTTGCTTGAAGTTTTTTGCCGGCGAAGATGACTTCGCTCTTTGTAAAACATGTAAACAAAGATTTAGCCATTTTGTTTATACATTCTAACTCTGTTAAACTTGAAGGAGGAGGGGTGGGTATCAGTATCAGGCACCTTATGTAAACGAAAATTAGGTTGCGTGCACAGTTTTCCAAAGAACACTTTCTCTCTCTCTCTCTCTCGCCGTCTTTCTCTCTCTCTCTATCTCTCTCGCCGTCTTTCTCTCTCTCTCTCTCGCCGTCTTTCTCTCTCTCTTTCTCGCGCCGTCTTTCTCTCTCTCTCACTCTCTTCTCTCTCTCTACCACTTTCCTAACTCTCTCTATCACTCTCTTCTCTCTCTCTCTCTCTAGACCTCTTTCTCTTCTCTTTCTCTCTCTCACCCTCTTTATCTACTCTCTCTCTCACCCTCTTTCCCTTCTATCTATATTAGCACTTATCAAGGCCAATAGGCAACACGAGATTTAGAGTTCAAACGTGCACAGTAGTGAAATTTGGGAAAGAGGATGGAACAACTTTCTCTTCTGCCTCTCTCTCCCACTCTTTATCTTCTCTCTCTCTCTCGCTCTCTCTCTCTACCCCTGTTTCTCTTCTCTCTATATTAGCACTTATCAAGGCCAATAGGCAAATCGAGGATAGACTCGACGATGAGAGTTCAAACGTGCACAGTATTCAAATTTGGGGAAGAGGATGGAACAACTTTCTCTTCTGCCTCTCTCTCACACTCTTTATCTTCTCTCTCTCTCTACCCCTGTTTCTCTTCTCTCTATATTAGCACTTATCAAGGCAAATAGGCAACTCGAGGATCAACTCGACTCACCATATTTCTCTCTCTCTCTAACTCTCTTCTCTCTCTCTCTCTCTAGACCTCTTTCTCTTCTCTTTCTCTCTCTCACCCTCTTTATCAACTCTCTCTGTCTCACCCTCTTTCCCTTCTATCTATATAAGCACTCATCAAGGCCAAAAGGCAACTCGAGGATGAGCGTTCAAACGTGCACAGTAGTGAAATTTGGGAAAGAGGATGGAACAACTTCCTCTTCTGCCTCTCTCTCACGAAAGAGGATGGAACAACTTTCTCTTCTGCCTCTCTCTCACACTTTTTATATTCTCTCTCTCTCTCTACCCCTGTTTCTCTTCTCTCTATATTAGCACTTATCAAGGCCAATAGGCAACTCGAGGACAAACTCGACGATGAGAGTTTAAACGTGCACAGTATTACAATTTGGGAAAGAGGATGGACCACTTTCACTTCTGCCTCTCTCTCACACTCTTTATCTTCTCTCTATCTCACCCTGTTTCTCTTCTCTCTATATTAGCACTTATCAAGGCCAATAGGCAACTCGAGGATCAACTCGACGATGAGAGTTCAAACGTGCACAGTATTCAAATTTGGGAAAGAGGATGGAACAACTTTCTCTTCTGCCTCTCTCTCACACACTTTATCTTCTCTCTCTCTCTCACCCTGTTTCTCTTCTCTCTATATTAGCACTTAACAAGGCCAATAGGCAACTCGAGGATCAACTCGACGATGAGAGTTCAAACGTGCACAGTATTCCAATTTGGGAAAGAGGATGGAACAACTTTCTCTACTGCCTCTCTCTCACACACTTTATCTTCTCTCTCTCTCACTCTGTTTCTCTTCTCTCTATATTAGCACTTTTCAAGGCCAATAGGCAACTCGAGGATCAACTCGACCATGAGAGTTCAAACGTGCACAGTATTCAAATTTTGGAAAGAGGATGGAACAACTTTCTCTTCTGCCTCTCTCTCACACTCTTTATCTTCTCTCTCTCTCACCCTGTTTCTCTTCTCTCTGTATTAGCACTTATCAAGGCCAATAGGCAACTCGAGGATAAACTCGACGATGAGAGTTCAAACGTGCACAGTATTCAAATTTGGGGAAGAGGATGGAACAACTTCCTCTTCTGCCTCTCTCTCAAACTCTTTATCTTCTCTCTCTCTCACCCTTTTTCTCTTCTCTCTATATTAGCACTTATCAAGGCCAATAGGCAACTCGAAGATCAACTCGACGATGAGAGTTCAAACGTGCACAGTATTCAAATTTGGGAAAGAGGATGGAACAACTTTCTCTTCTGCCTCTCTCTCACACTCTTTATCTTCTCTCTCTCTCACCCTGTTTCTCTTCTCTCTATATTAGCACTTATCAAGGCCAATAGGCAACTCGAGGATAAACTCGACGATTAGAGTTCAAACGTGCACAGTATTCAAATTTGGGAAAGAGGATGGAACAACTTTCCCTTCTGCCTCTCTCTCACACTCTTTATCTTCTCTCTCTCTCACCCTGTTTCTCTTCTCTCTATATTAGCACTTATCAAGGCCAATAGGCAACTCGAGGATCAACTCGACGATGAGAGTTCAAACGTGCACAGTATTCAAATTTGGGAAAGAGGATGGAACAACTTTCTCTTCTGCCTCTCTCTCACACTCTTTATCTTCTCTCTCTCTCTACCCCTGTTTCTCTTCTCTCTATATTAGCACTTATCAAGGCAATAGGCAACTCGAGGATCAACTCGACGATGAGAGTTCAAACGTGCACAGTATTCAAATTTGGGAAAGAGGATGGAACAACTTTCTCTACTGCCTCTCTCTCACACTCTTTATCTTCTCTCTCTCTCCCTGTTTCTCTTCTCTCTATATTAGCACTTATCAAGGCCTATAGGCCACTCGAGGATCAACTCGACGATGAGAGTTCAAATGTGCACAGTATTCAAATTTGGGAAAGAGGATGGAACAACTTTCTCTACTGCCTCTCTCTCACACTCTTTATCTTCTCTCTCTCTCACCCTGTTTCTCTTCTCTCTATATTAGCACTTACCAAGGCCAATAGGCAACTCGAGGATCAACTCGACGATGAGAGTTCAAACGTGCACAGTATTCAAATTTGGGAAAGAGGATGGAACAACTTTCTCTTCTGCCTCTCTCTCACACTCTTTATCTTCTCTCTCTCTCACCCTGTTTCTCTTCTCTCTATATTAGCACTTATCAAGGCCAATAGGCAACTCGAGGATCAACTCGACCATGAGAGTTCAAACGTGCACAGTATTCAAATTTGGGAAAGAGGATGGAACAACTTTCTCTACTGCCTCTCTCTAACACTCTTTATCTTCTCTCTCTTTCTGCCCCTGTTTCTCTTCTCTCTATATTAGCACTTATCAAGGCCAATAGGCAACTCGAGGATAAACGACGATGAGAGTTCAAATGTCCACAGTATTCAAATTTGGGAAAGAGGATGGAACAACTTTCTCTTCTGCCTCTCTCTCACACTCTTTATCTTCTCTCTCTCTCTACCCCTGTTTCTCTGCTCTCTATATTAGCACTTATCAAGCCCAATAGGCAACTCGAGGATAAACTCGACGATGAGAGTTCAAATGTGCACAGTAGTGAAATTTGGGAAAAAGGATTGAACAACTTTCTCTTCTGCCTCTCTCTCACACTCTTTATCTTCTCTCTCTCTCACCCTGTTTCTCTTCTCTCTATATTAGCACTTATCAAGGCCAATAGGCAACTCGAGGATAAACTCGACGATGAGAGTTCAAATGTGCACAGTATTCAAATTTGATAAAGAGGATGGAACAACTTTCTCTTCTGCCTCTCTCTCACACTCTTTATCTTCTCTCTCTCTCTCTCTACCCCTGTTTCTCTTCTCTCTGTATTAGCACTTATCAAGGCCAATAGGCAACTCGAGGATAAACTCGACGATGAGAGTTCAAACGTGCACAGTAGTTAAATTTGGAAAAGAGGATGGAACAACTTTCGCTTCTGCCTCTCTCTCACACTCTTTATCTTCTCTCTCTCTCACCCTGTTTCTCTTCTCTCTATATTAGCACTTATCAAGGCCAATAGGCAACTTGAGGATCATTCGACGATGAGAGTTCAAACGTGAACAGTAGTCAAATTTGGGAAAGAGGATGGAACAACTTTCTCTTCTGCCTCTCTCTCACACTCTTTATCTTCTCTCTCTCTCTCACCCTGAAAGATTCCTATCCCCTAAGAATAAAACATATGTTCAATATCTGCTTTTATTTTTTCATTGTTTATACGGTCCCCGGCAACGCCGGGTAGGCCTGCTAGTAGTAGTAGTAGTAGTAGTAGTAATAATAATAATAATAATAATAATAATAATAATAGTAATAGTAATAGTAATAATTATAATAATAATAATAAAAAAAAAAAAACATTCTAGGAAGAAGACCAGATGTCGTAATAATTAACAAGAAAGAAAAATCCTGTCAAATCGTAGACTTTGCTGTCCCAGCTGACCACAGGGTGAGTATGAAAGAAAAGGAGAAACGAAGCAAATATACAGAGTTAGCAAGAGAGTTAAAAGGGATTTGGATGATGAAGAAAATCAAAATAGTGCCGATAAGAGTAGGAGCTTTAGGAACAATTCCGAAAAACTGTGAAAAAAGAATGGCAGAAATTGAAATCAGAGGAATAGCTGCAAAAATATAACGACTAACGATAATGAAAACGGTTGAAATATTAAGGAAAACCTTGAATGCTGAGAATAATACAAGAATACAATATAACGAAGAAGCGTTACAGGGAATGAAGAACACTGAAACTGCATATCTAAAAGTTCTACACCCCCATTACGCATCCCCTCGCATTGTCTCATCACCGTTCCCCCCATAGAAATGTGATACTAAAGAGCTGAGAAGGGTCAAGAAGGATGGAAAGACCGAGGAGAGAGTGCTGACCAGACCTCCGCTGGACAAGTGCGAAGAGCTGGGACCTTGGGGAGGCTTAGTGCCACTCAAATTCCAGTATAAACCAATGGCCACTGCCAGCGAGAAATCAATGGTAAATGGCTGTTGCGATGACGCAAATTTATTTGCAAATGCTATCGAAGGAGGTAGAGAGAGCTGGACGTCTGGGGAGACTTGTTGTCACTCAGCTTCCAGAGAACATCACAGGTTTCCAATCAGATCGGTCGTTGACTTGTGAGAAAGCTCCATGTGAGCCAATAATAATAATAATAATAATAATAATAATAATAATAATAATAATAGGAGAAAGAGAGAGAGAGAAAGAGAGATACTGCTTGTTTCTTCCTCAATTAATCCATGCGTAACATATATACTTACAACTGATCGCTCACTTACAAAAACAAGCGTTGTCAGTGACAAGTCTCTTCATATTTCCCAAGTTCTTCGAATCTTTCGATCATTTTTTTGTGTTCTAACAGCAGCTGTTTATCATTAAGGTCTCCATTTTTTAATGGAATTTAAGGCACAGCCTTGGTCGATACCAAAGAAATTAGTCGTGAAGAGGCTAGGAAAATGTAAGGACCGACACTGCATGTGTGAAGTTATAAGTTAATATTTCGGACTTTTTAAGCCGAGTATTGACAATTTCTATTATTCAGACTACTGTTACCATCTTGATTGGTATTTAACAACGTTTCGACTGATGTAACAACCAAGATGATAATCCGATTACTACTACTACTACTACTACTACTGCTACTGTTGCAATATTTTTTATATAATGAGGGTAGATATTTACTTGTTACCGATCACAGCAAGATGTGACACAAGGTAAGAACGTGAGGATATCAAGCTAGCGATCCTGAAGGCAGAGTACTCTGGCCTAGCAAAAAATTGCATGGCATGCCCGTCGGCATTCCAATAGGGGTGCCTCAGGCAACAAGAAATAAACTTGCCCCATCCGAAAGTCTCCAATCAACCGAAGCAAGAAGGACACCCATCGTCATTAATATAATATTTACTTGCTGCCGACCATAACAAGATGTGAAACAAGGTTAGAAAGTAGGAATGTCCAGCCAGCAATCCCATCAGCATCACTCGTTAGGGTTGTCTCAGCCAACAAACTTTCCCCACCCGAAAGCAGAGTGGCAAGGCGTAGGAGGTCCACCCTCCTAGGTAATACCCAGGCGGCGTACCTCATTCTGACAAGCACTGGATCAGTTCCTCGTCCCGTAGTCCTGCACCTGTCGGGCTGATTGCCAAAAGCAAATTCTTGACTGGTACTTTTCTACCAAGTCCCCAAGCAAACGAAACACCAAGTAGACTCATCCTCATAATTCCAAGAAATATAATGAGGATAGATATTTAAACGCTGCCCACCTCAACATTATGTGACACAAGGTCAAGGAAGTGGGTGTCAAGCAAGCTACCCTGACCTAGCAAAGCAAGCAAAATTTGTCCGGGGCGCCTTAGGCAACAAGCAATAAACTTAGCTGCACCCAAAAGCCGGGTGGCAAGGTCTGGAAAAGTGTACCTCCTAGCGTACACCGGTATTGGCCAGAAGAATGGATTCTTGAGTGGTACTTTCTACCCAGTCTCCAAACAACCGAAGCAGCAAGAAGACTTATCCTCATAATTCCAAAAAATATTACGAGGATGCCCTCATAACATTAAAGAAAATTGGAAGGTTCGACTTATAAACACTGGCGATAGGATCGGACTAATCAGAAACCGGAATTCTCCATAAAAATATTTGTCTTTTAGAATTACAGCATATAAGTTTTCCTGTGTCCACACGAGAAATATTTTTGCTCTTTTTCTGCAAAATTTTAAAGTTCAAGACTTATACAGACCAGTTACCTACCGAAAAACCTTTTTCATCTCCAGGACTTATACAGATTAGCTATACACATTGGAAACTTCTGAAATTAAACAGAAGAGACGTTGCGAATCTATCTTCACTCTATCGTTATTTTCATGGCAAGTGCTCGTCCGAGCTCCAAACTTGCACAAAAAAAAAAAAAAAACACCGACTAGCTACAACCATTATCAATAATTTCCTCCTCTTTCTATCTTTCCACAAATTCCATGAACAAAACTTCTTTCCTAGAACATCTCGAATGTGGAACACCGATCGATTGGTCTGTTTCCCGGCCGATTACAATATGATAGCCTTCAAGTCCAATGTAAACAAGTTCTTATTGATCTCCCCCTTAAATAATCCAAATTCTACCCAATTATACACCATTAACACTACACTACCACCTTACATTCATTAACCCTTAACCTTGAGTTGCCTTCGAGCCTTAATAAGTGGTGACTTTTGTAAAAAAAAAAAAAAAAATAGTCGGTTTTTAGTTTTTGCATTACTTCTGGCACAAGGGTTACCGGACATAGCCTGAGTAAGTTATATTCATGTCAATCAAAGACACGTCATCGACAGTCAGCTGTGCTGTGGACCATCTCTGGCTAGTGGGATGACCTTGCATTCATCGGCTGAGAAATGATCCTGGTTATTTTTTTTGGGAGGTAGGGGGGGGCAAACTCCCCTTGTCTTTCATGTAATGCTTACTGCCCGAGATGTCTCTACCTGGGAATACCGACTGGCGTACCTGGGTAATTTTAAAAGGCCGGATCACTCCTTATTTAAGGGCGTTGGCTTGACTTCATCCACCTTCAAACCTTGTGTCACATCTTGCTGTGGACAGAAAATAAAAATACTGGGCACAACCTAAGAAGGGTTTCGTCCTACCAAGACGAGGAGGATAAGTCATAGTTGGGTCATTTTTAAGTTGCGTTTGTCAGCGGTTAACCCTTTCAGTTTTAGCCTTTACTTTTTTTGATAATCACTTGAGGTACCCCTAACGGGCACCTCAGACATTTTTGCCACGTCACTGTAATTTCAGCCCGCCCATATTTAAGTACCTATTTACTATACCTCCCCACGGGACAGAGTTAGACACCACGGTCGTTTTTTTAACGTGGCGAAAAGGTACAAAAATAAAAAATGTGTCAGTCGTGAAGGATTGATCCTCCACCGAAAGAGAACAAGAAATGGAAGTGCAGCATCTGAAAAACAGATACTACATTTTGATCTTGACCAAAAGCCCAAGTTAGTTTTAAAGTAGCCCACGCCGAGAGAGATGTTCTTTTTTATTTATTTATTTTTAATATTGCTCTCATGTAACGACGACGAGCAGAAGAAAGACGAGGCTCGTCCACTTTAAGTCTGGTGTCGCTGTGAGATAAATGTGAAACAACATGAAAAGAACAATCCATTTGGTGTCGCTAAGAAAGCAAAACAAAATAATTTTACTTCTAAACAGACGATTAAAATAGTGGGTAAGAAAAAAGAAGAGCAAGGGAAGAAGAAATAGAGAAGAAAAAAGTGTAAAGAGAGGGAAAGAGAGAGAGAGAGAGAGAGAAAGGAAGGATAGAAAGAGAGAGGGGGGGGAGAGGGAGAAAGGAAAAATAGAAAAAAAGAAAAGAAAAGGAGAGAAGAGACAGAGAAAGGGGAAGAAAAAGAGAGAGGAAAGAGAGAGGAAAAAGGAGAGAGAGAGAGGAAAAAGGAGAGAGAGAGGAAAAAGGAGAGTAAGAAAGGAAAAAGGAGAGAGAGAGAGAGAGAGAGAGAGAGAGAGAGAGAGAGAGAGAGAGAGAGAGAGAGAGAGGGGGGACCGGGAAAGAAAAAGATAGAGAACATAGAGGGAGAGGTGGAAAAAGATGGAGAGAGATAGAGGGGGAAAGATAGATAGATAGAGAGAGAGAGAGAGAGAGAGAGAGAGAGAGAGAGAGAGGGGGGAGATAGAGTGAGAAGGGAAATGAGAAAGAGAGAAAACGACGCAGATAAATGAGAATTAGTATATATATGTACAATATATATATATATATATATATATATATATATATATGTACAATATATATATATATATATATATATATATATATATATATATATATATATATATATATATATATATACACATATGCACGCACGCACACACACACACACACACACACACACACACACATATATATAATGTATGTACATGTAAGGAGGGATATAATTAAAAATGAGTATAATATATATATATATATATATATATATATATATATATACATTGGGTAATGTGTTTAAGGGTTGACTAGCATCTCTTACTAATTTAGAATTGGTATCAGTTTGTCTGAAGTCGAAACTATACTATTACCATTTTTTGATGCTCAATCCAGTTTACTGAGTTATTTCAAACGAATGTACTCTCTTTCAGTACTCAATTCGGTAGTAGAGGAATATAGTATCATTTCTCTTGTAACGATACTGTTCCCAAGCTTAACCCCCTACTGCCCCTTTAGAGTAGTATATCTTCGTTTATCATGATACCATCCTCCTAAGGATTACCGTCACTTTAAAGAAAATCAAATTCGTTTTATAATCGCATAAAATGGTTCGTACTAGTTGATGTACACGTCCGTGAGAAATATCTCTACTTGTGTATAAAAAATGCTCCGTGTGTGCGTGTGTGTTCGTTATAACTCAAATGGGCTGGGCTAATTTTTTGAAATTTCACACAAATGTATTTTAAGTATGTGAGTGTTCTAAGGTTTTGTATCGGAATGCATCCGTTAAGAATTGAACAATCGATAATCGATAAAAAAATAACGATCAAAAATAGAATTCAATTTTGACCAAAGTTAACACATAACATTAGGTTCTTTTATATGGCAGGGGCGCGTTCGAAATGAATGTTTCTGTTTAGATAGCAATAGAACCATGATACTTGGCATTTGTATTCTAAACTTTAATTCAAGCCGTTATATAAAAATAATTTTATATAATCAACAGTAGTTTCTCTACAGTGAAATGTAGAGTAAGTCACTGCGGAGAGGCATGTGAAACTTCCCCCGGTGTCCCTAACAAGATCAGGCAATCAATTGATTTGATTGAAAAATGGTCGATTTCACCGATTTGTACAACAAAAGTATTGGAAGTTTTGAACATTCGTTGATTCTTATTAAATCCCGGGCAACGTCGGGTCTCCCTGCTAGGGATATCATACCACAACCACCACGAAACGTCTTTTAGGATAGCAATACATTTCTTACTATTTAGATTCTTGAGTGTTATTTTTACAATGTTTCAGCCGAAGTAACCTCCAACCTTCTTTAGATGTATCTTGTCGAACTAGAGAATTTTTCTCTCTTACACAGAAACCTTTACAGAAACTCGAATAGGACCCTTTATTTAATCCACATGGCGTAGCATGCTCTCGTTCCGTCAGCCATGGCCGGGTAAAATTCCTAATTATTTCTCAATCGCATTCTGAATATCGCCCACATCAAAGATTAAACCTTCAACTTCCAGAAGAGTTGGACAACTAAGTTTTTACGAAGTTCTTAAGCCCTATAGGGGGAAAAAATCATGACTAAGAATTGTGTGTATGAAACTCCATGCAAATGTGGAAAACTATTCGAAGGTGTTATGCACTAAAAATAAATTTAGAAGAACATAAAAAATGGTAATATGTCGAGAGATTGAAAAGTCGAGTATGGTTGAGCACACGCGAAGGGGAAAAGGAAACTATCTACCCCGATGGGATGAAGTAAAATTTGTAGGCAGAAGAAGTCTGGAGAGTAATACAATTTTAAGAAGCAGTGCAGATGGGTTGGGTCACGATCAAGCAGATTTAATATAGAATTTTACAAGATATTGGAATTATCAATAATAAATAACGGATACAATTATATATATATATTACAGTCTGTAAATTTGGTAAAAACAAACATGGGGAAAAAGGGCTCAATACGTTATATGTTTTTATTGTTTAAACCTCGGGGATTTTTATTTAAATCATTATAGTTGTTTCAATAGAAAGTACAATAAATTATCTTGCCGGTCTCGTCAGACGATCTAAGCCAAAAGGTGTTGGCTTAGATCGTCTGACTAGATCGGCAGGATAATTTATATTGTCCTGTCTATTGAAACAACTTGTAATGATTTAAGTAAAAATCCCCGAGGCTGAAATAATAAAAACTAATATATATATATATATATATATATATATATATATATATATATATATATATATATATATATATATATATATATATATATAACTATTTCATTTATTCACATAAATTTACTATACGAAAGTATGTATTTATGCGTAAACTTTAAGTATTTACTTCAAAAGTGCTTAATACGTAGGTAGAGCTAGTTAGTAATTTATAAAATATATATGGCGATTAAGCTACACTGAATATTCTGCGTTTCATCCAACTATAGGATTCGTCAGGCTTATGCGCGAATTCTGTCGTTGCTTCTTGTTTTTATACATGTTGAGGATTACTAGTTGGCCAATCAGCTTTCTAGTATCCACCGCGATCCTTCCTACCAGCCAATTTCAAATTTAGAGATGATAATTAAGGCACATAATAACAAAATACTAAATGAAAACAATGTAAACAACAATAAAATAAACAATAAAAAAAGTAGACACCAGGACAGAAATAAAAACAACACTAGCAAAAATAATAATAATAATAATAATAATAATAATAATAATAATAATAATAATAATAATAATAACAAACCAACCCCGGACAAGTACAACCATACCATAAATAAAAATACTAATAACGAACAAGATAAATGCAATTGTAGACACCGCACACTTTGCCCAGTCCAAAACAAATGTCTAACAAAAAGCGTAGTCTATCAAGCAACAATATTTGCAAAAGAAAACCCGAATAACAAAAAATATTACATAGGCATGACTTCCCTAGATTTCAAAACCCGATACTATGACCATAAAAGCACATTCAAAAATAAAAAACACCGTATAAAAACAACACTAGCGAATAAATACTGGGAACTCAAAGAAAGCGGACATTCGCCGGTAGTCGAATGGAAAATAATAAGACAAGCTACCACATGCAGACATTTAGACGACCCATGTAAATTATGCCTCCATGAAAAATTTTCTATCCTGTACTTTAAAGAACCTCAAAATCTATTAAACTGTAGGCGGGAAATAGCAAACAACTGTGTTCACAAAATAAAACTTACTCTAGGATAGCGATACAAAATAGCTTTAAAACTAACAATAACAATAGAAAACAAACAAATAAATAAATTAAATAAACATGAATATACATAAACGATCACACGCATATGTGTGTGTGTATATATATATATATATATATATATATATGTATATATGTGCATTATTGTGTACACATACGTATATTTATATGTATATATAAAAAAAAAAAGGAGAACGGCCACCTAAAACCACTAACCTAGCTCTAAAACAGATCCTTTGTTTGATAAAATGCATGCCCATTGGCTGGTAGGAAGGGGCGCGGTGGATACTAGAAAGCTGATTGGCCAACTAGAAATCCTCAACATGTATAAAAACAAGAAGCAACGACAGAATTCGCGCATAAGCCTGACGAATCCTATAGTTGGATGAAACGCAGAATATTCAGTGTAGCTTAATCGCCATATATATTTTATAAATTACTATATATATATATATATATATATATATATATATATATATATATATATATATATATATATATGATTAGTTTTTTTTGGAAAAAGAATTCCAGCAGAGTGCTCAATTAAAAGGAAAATCCAAATTGTAAGAGCGTATTTATATTTTGGTACCGTCGGTTTCAAGCCCGATAATAAGGCCCGTTTACTCGCAGACGAATATTGGCTGAAGAGAGCTTGATAAGGATACCTTAAACCGGCCTTATTATCGGGCTTGAAACCGACGGTACCAATAATCTGTCTCAACTAACAACTTTCTGTACACAATATATATATATATATATATGTCATATTGTCATCTATAAAACACGACGTTTTCCGTTCAATTTTTTATTTATTTATTTTTGTTATTTAATATGTATATATATATATATATATATATATATATATATATATATATTAAATAACAAAAATAAATAAATAAAAAATTGAACGGAAAACGTCGTGTTTTATAGATGACAATATGACATATATATATATATATATACAATATGACACAATTCAGTTAACCTTTTTTCCTATAGTCGAGACACTTTTAAATGACTTGAATTATAAAATTGTTAATATCGTCTTCTGACACTCTTTTGTTACATGTCAATTGTTTTCACCCCTCCCTTCTCCCTCTTAGCGAATTCATACCCCACTCTATATCTTTATATTACCCTTCCCTTCTTATCACTGTCTAATTCTTCCCCTGAACTATCCTTTACCCCCACCCCTTCTTTAACTGAAATTTGATTTTTATAATTAAATTTAAATCCATGAGAACATTAACCTTGTTTCACACCAGTCATGGTAAGGTATATTTCCTCTCCTTTAAAATTGAAAATTATCTTGACCCCTTTATAATTTTAGAATTTTTAAAGCTTCTTGTCTGATGATTGATTATGATCGAAACTGTCTGCAGGTGTTAGCAAGATGACTGTATTTACATAAAGAATGATAAAATTATATATATATATATATATATATATATATATATATATATATATATATATATATATATATATATATATATATATATACATATATATACCGTATATTTTAGCGTATAAGTTAAAAAAATCCTTTTTACGAGGGGAGTGCAATAAGTAATGCCCCTGACCCACTTCCAGTTGTCTGATCTAGCTGAAATTTTCATGTGCAATGATTTATATCTCTACGGGTTATGTGGCAAATTACAGCTCTGAACTAATTGTGGTTTCTGTTTTACAGGTATTTGAACTGAGTCAGGTGTGAAATGGAGCCTGTTGAATATCGAGCAATGATCCGGTTTTTGTATTTGAAAGGACGCGCACCACAGAAGACTTTTGATGAAATGAAAGAAACTTATGATGATAATGCCCCATCATATGACCTTGTAAAACGCTGGCATCGTGAATTCAAACATGTCCGGAAGTCTATGGAAACAGCTCCCAGACCTGGTCGCCCCCTTCTGCCATTGATGAGGCATCTGTCCGTCAAGTTGAGGCTGCCATTTTGGAAGATCGGCGCATTACTATTCGCCAAATAGTCCAAGATGTCAAGATTAGTACAGGGTCTGTGGAAACTATCATTCATGTCCATTTGCATATGCATAAGGTGTCTGCCAGATGGATTACCAGGTTGCTCACACTATTTCAGAAGCGAGAACGCGTCGAGTGCTCGAGGATGAATTTGGAGATGTGCCAAGAAGATGAGTCAAAATTTTTTAAAAGACTGATTACACAGGATGAAACCTGGGTCCATCACTATGATCCAGAGACCAAATCCCAGTCAATGCAGTGGAAGCACTTGGACTCACCACCTCTAAAGAAGGTAAGGGTGCAGCCCTCCGCTGGCAAGGTCATGCTCACAGTCTTCTGAGACCAGGACGGAGTAGTGATGACAGATTTCCTGGCAAAGGGTACCACAATTACAGAATCCTATTATGCTTCACTTTTAAGGAAATTAAGGGAAGCTATCAAAATCAAGTGGCGGGGCAAGATCAGCAAAGGTACTCTTCTCCTGCAGGACAACGCTCCGGTCCACAACTCGCATGTCGCCAGATCAGAAGCACGGGCGTGTGGTTATGAAACCCTTCCCCATCCTCCCTACTCTCCTGACCTTGCACCCTTTGACTTTCACCTCTTCCCAGCCATGAAGTTGTTTTTGAAAGGAAAGCGTTTCCCAGATAATGCAGCCTTGATTTTTGAAGTAACGTCGTAGTTGGAGGACCAACCTGGGGTGTTCTACAAAAACGATCTCGAGAGCTGCATCAAACGATGGGAGAAATCCATAACTCTGTGTGGTTCCTATGTAGAGAAAGACTAATAATTGTGCCAAGTTTCGTTGCTCTACTTCTATGGGAAGTGGGCCAGGGGCATTACTTATTGCACGCCCCTCGTAAAAAACAACATTTCATAAGATACCGGGCGTTGCAATCTCTAGCCTAGGCTAAACAAAGCAGTTTCCTGATTTAGCAGTTATCTTATACAACCGATATATGATACATTTATGAAAATTTGCTCCAATTTTGTACCTCCTCTTATCTGACGGTCGTCTTCTATGCCGAAATATACGGTACACACACACAGTTTCTTATATATAAGAGACTTTGTGTGTGTGTGTGGGCGTGTGTGCGTGCATGTGTGTGTGTGTGTGTTAGTGAGTTCCCTATGGAGTCGGAAACAGCACAATTGTTTTAAAAAATTTAACACGAAGGTAACTAATGTGTCTGGGAGTATTGATACGTAGGTTTTGTATCGGAATGTGTTTGATCGAAAAATCCGATTAAAAGAGGCAGTCCGATTTTGACCGAAGTTGACATTTTTATACAACCTAACATCACAAACTAAGCACATTTGAGAAATTTTATCACCGCAGAAGCAGAAAGTTCCAACCTGTAAAATCAACTGGATATTCTTTTATAAGACAAGGGCGCGTTTGAAATGAATGTTGTTTTTAGAGCATTATTGAAGCATGGTACTTGACTTTTGTGCGTTTAACTTTAATTCAAGTTATTATATAAAAATCTATTATATAAAAGGAACTTTGTGTGTTTGTATTCGTTCTCCATGGACTCGAAAACCGTTGGATCGATTTTTATGAAAGTTCACACGAACGTACTTTATGTGCCTGGCAGTGTTCTTAGATAGATTTTATATCGAAATGTCTTTGATAAGTATTGATAATCGAAATAATCCAATAAAAGAAGGAACAGGCGGTTTTGACCAAAGCTAACACATTACACAAGCTAACATCATAAGGGCATTTAAGAAGTTTCATTACCACACAAGCCGAAATGTCCGGCAGTAGGTTCTTGGATATGACAGGGGTGCGTTCGAAATTAATGTTTCTATTTAAAGCACAATTGAACCGTGATACTTGACTTTTTCATTTTAAACTTAAATTCAAGTCATTATCACCACACAAGCAGTAAGACCAGCCATATAAAATCAATAGTAGGTTCTTTGATATGCTAGGGGCGCGTTTGAAATGAATGTTTCTGTTTAGAGCACAATTGAAACATGATACTTGACTTTTGCATTTCAATCTATAATGAAAGGCATTATCTATACATTATTTTTATAAAACCAACAGTAGATTCTCTACAGTGCAATGTAAACTACAATGTATTGTTGACGAAGTCACTGCGGGGAGGCATGTGAAGCTTCCTCCCAGTGCACCGCGAAAGGTCCCCAATTAGAGCAGACAATCATTCAATTTAATAAAAAAATGAGCTATTTCACCAATTTCGATGGCAATAAAAATATTGAAGTGTGAACGTTCGTTGATCATCATTCAATCCCGGGCAACGTCGGATCCCCCTGCTAGTAATTCCATAAAATTCACAGCTGGTTCTTTGGTAAGAAAGAGGCGCGTTCGAAATGAATATTTTCGTTTAAAGCACAGTTGAACCATGATACTTGACTTTTGCATTTTAAACTTTAAATAAAGCCATCATTTACAGATAATTTTATAAAATCAGCAGTAGATTCTCTACAGTGCAATGTAAACTACAGTTTACTGTGAACTACGTCATAGCAGAGAGATCCCTAACTTTTTGATTGAAAAATGAGCGATTTCACAGACAATAAAAGTAGGGAAGGGTGGAACATTTGTTGATCCTCATTCAATCACAGAAAACATAAGGTTTCCCTGCTAGCACACACACACACACACACACACACACACACACACACACACACGCACACACATGGAAGGGATAATGATAAATAGAATATTTTTATGCTCACAAAATTCATAGGTCCTGGATATAACCTTAAACTATATCTGATGATGAGGGCCCCAGCTTGCAGGCCTTAGGGAGTGTGGAGCCACCCTTTAATTGCCATTGCTCCCAGGTCCACTCTACTCTGACCCGGAGTGGTAGCACCTGTTAGGGTCCCAACTATGGGTTAAATAGATTACGACTTAAAAAACAAATATACTATATTAAAAAAATCGTTCTTCAAAAGCCCAGATTCGGCATTAAATAACCTGAAAAGGGTTGATATGCCGTAAAACAAAACAACCAACCAACCAACAAAATTCATACTAGAATTGTCTGCAAGAACCCATGGTGTAACAGATAAACTTCTTGGTAAATTCACTTGTAAGTGACACTCTTCTGAAGGTTGAAGATCCAAAAAATACAAACGCAAATTACTTAAAACTTCTACCCGATCATGGCTGACAGAACAAGAGCATTATACCCCTGTAGATTGAATAAACTCTTATGTTCGAAATTCCGAGCAGATTTCCAAGTTCGATGAGAAAGATCGCTAGAGTTCGACATTATACACTTGAAGAATGTCGGAGGTTACATCGGCCAAAACGTTGTGAAAATAACATCCAAGAGGAGAACAGGAGTCTGAATAATTCAAATAATGCGATCGCCATCTCCAATCCAGAAATATAATACCATATAATACCATATAATACCATATAATACCATATAATACCAAATTCACCATTCCCTGATTTAATATTGTATATTTTTATTATATTTTCTTAGTTTTTAACCAAGGTTCACATAGTCCGATTGTCTTTTAGTAGTTATTTGAACTTCATTTCCGTATTCATGTATTCTGCACTGATATGAAAATGAAGACTATAGCAGAGTATAGGATTCCTAACCATGTAACTTCCATGCGAGGAATTATTCACCGCCGTGCTAGCATTCTGGTGCAGCACCCACACTTAGCCATGCGAAGAAAGTTATTAGAAAATAAAAAAAAAGTATTAATAGTTGCATGCACATCTATTAATCTTCTTGGATTACTATTAGTGGTGTGCTGTACCACGACTACCGAGAGAGTAGGTCAGTGAACATGACAGCGCAACGTCATTTCCTGATGAACATGTAGGTATAGAAAGTTTCCGGTGTTGAACCACGTGACCATAAAAAATATTTTTCGTTGCCTTAGATTGTGAAAAACAATCCCCTACTTGAATAATTATATAATTGTAATTATTATAATAATTGCACATTGGGATAGTTTTAATCTAACAAATATAGCAGTAAGTGGGTTGTTTTTGAATTTTTATATCTATCTATTTATTTATTTATTTTTAAACTGCAAAACACAAATTTTATGAGAATATTTTTCAGTCCGTTCTTTTAATAATATATAAAACTTTTCATTGAGTATTTCTAAATATTTTAAAGTTAGAAGCGTTTTTAACGACAGATATATTTTTAAAACTAAAACAATTGATAAATTCAATATTTTATCACCGGGTGTAATTTATTTTTTTGAAATATATTTAAAACTAAAAATTTTTTGTTTCTTTCTTTTTTTATAACATTTTATCTGTAAATAATTTACATGACTGAAATGGGAAATAAAATATGAACTAAAAATAAAGAGTACATTAAATTTTAGTTAACATATTTTCTTGTGAATTCTTATAAATAAATATTGTTTGGTATTTGTGCCGTGTACTTACCGTGCTGAAATGATAACGTTATTTAGAAAGCCATTCTTAATAGGGAATGGCTTTATAACTCTTTTGCACTTTCACCTAACAATAATTAAAAAAAACATACCATAAAATTTAAATTGAAAATCCTATCTAAAATATAGCACGGTGTGTACACTGCACAAGCATTATAATAATAATAATAATAATAATAATAATAATAATAATAATAATAATAATAATAATAATAATAATAGCAACAATAATAATAAAAGGTACGTCACGGGGAACGTGGACCCTGCGTAAACGGGTTTTAATTTAATGGCTGCTTCCTAAAGAGCGCATGCGCAAAAGGTTTTCATTGGTTTATTTAATCACGAAAACTTTTTTGAAGGTACTATTTCAGCCCCCCCCCCAAAAAAAGGCCAAAAACATTATTTGAATATGCATGAAAAAATAAACGTAACAAAAAATAAAAATATTTAGTGTGGGAAATATAACAATAAAAATGAAATGAAAATAAAATTAAAACAAGTACGAAATAAAAGTATGAATCAACGCTCGATTATAAAAAAAATAAAACCCGTTTACGCGGGGTCATCATTCCTCGTGAAGTGCCAAAAACACTGTAGATGACCTCGACTCGCGCCACATCAACTGGTTGTGAAGATTCAGGGAGGATGGAAAATCCGAGGTGGGAGAGTATAACCAGATCTACACTGGAAGTGTGCAGTTCGAACCTGGTACCTTAGTGAGACATTTTGTCACCCTAACCCCAGGAAACACCAATAGTCGATGCCAACGAGAAACCGATGGCAAACGGCTATTGCGATAATGTGCAATCATCTGCACGAGTGGTCAAGAGGTGGAAAACATTGGAAATCTGGGGAGACTTGTTGTCACACGGTCTCCAGCGAAGACCTCAGGTTACTGCCAGTGAGCGATCACTGATGATGGCCTGTGAGACAACTGCTAGTCAGTGAAATAATAATAATAATAATAATAATAATAATAATAATAATAATAATAATAATAATATCCCCTTCCAAATTCACCACTCCCTGATTTAATATCGTAGATGTTTACTATGTTTTCTTAGTTTTTGACAAATGTTCACATTATGATATGATTGTCTTTTAGTAGTTATGTGAACTTCATTTCCGTATTCATGTATTCTGCCCTGATATAAAAATGAAGACTATAGCAGAGTATAGCATTCCTAACCATGTAACTGATGAAAATACGTTCCATATTTTGATGAAAAACATGGGGAAAAACGAACATAGAACAGAAAACCAAAACTTTAAATGTAATTTCTGTATTAAAAGTAATAGTTATTTAAATATTTCAACATATAATTTTGTGGGGGAAAACCCATATCCCCAATAAGGGGCACTCTGGATAGGAACAAAAATAAAAATTATGTTAGTCGTGAAGGATTTCTCCTCCACCGGTCGAGGAGAGAAAAGATGAACTATAACATCAGAACAGATACTACTACACTGATCTTGTCAAGAATTGTTTGTGGTTTATGTTTCTTTAATTGTTTGTTCCCTAAATTCAGTTTTATTAGTATTAGATTGTATATTGCTTTAAAATTACGAAATTCTACATAGATAATATTTATATTTTATATTGATTAAAGTTCAGTTTCATTATTAATCGAATTGGGTTCCTTCCTTTTTTTTTTTAACATGTTTTAATGCTCTTTTTAAAAATGCCGTCATATAGTCTCGACAGTAACAGTTCGACAAATCTTACCTTCATTCCACGCAGACATTTTTCAGTTAACAGGCCTTCTATATCTCGGTGGCCGTAGCTGTATCTGGCGAATGCAAGTGTTCTAACATCTTTAGTGTGCTTCAAACGTCTCCCACGCTTTCCATCTTCAGCCTTCACCTCTGCGAAGTTCGTAAACAAAAGATGAAGTGACTTTTTATTATATATATATTTTTAAATTTGCAAGCTCCCTTCACCTACTCCATCTTTCTCACAAAAAGACGTTGCGAGTCCGTCTCTGCTCTATCGATACTTTAATGGTAGGTGTTCGACTGAGCTTCAATCTATGATCCCTTCCTGTAAAATATTCACAACAAATACTCGCCTAGCTAGCACAACCGCCAACAACTTTCCTTACTCCCTATTTGTGCTCAAAACTAAGCGAAAATTGCATGAGTAGAGTTTCTTTCCTAGAGTTGTCCGTCTGTGGAACGCAATACCGTTTGTCTACTTCATGGCTGACCATAACATGGTCGTCTTCAAGTCTAATGTGAATAAATTCCTATTGAGTCGTCCATTTATATAATCTAGCTCTACCCTATCTCCACTACGTCTGATCTTATTTCACCATTTTACCTAAGACTTAACACATTCTTGAATGGCCTCCAGGCCTCGATAAGTAGTGACCCACCAAGTAGAAAAACATACAGGACAGTGAATAATATTGTTATTATAAACGATTTAAAAAAGTTAGGTTTGATTTTATAAATTGAAGCTGGGTCTCTGAACCACAAATACCTACAATGAGGTCACCAAAATCGATTGATTAATGTATAAACACGTTTCGATTATCGAAAATGAACCCGACTGTTCAGAATTTGCGCGACAAACGCATCTGCATGAAAGAGATTAAAACGGATATGTTCAGTGCGCATGCTCGGCGCTTTGTTAATTTAATGAAGAGAGTCCGGTCTTCTTCAGGACTTGAGTCAAATTTATGCTCTTGGTGGACATATGCTAAATTATTGCTGCAGGGATTAGAGCGTTACGGATTCGCTGGCTGAATTAAGAATCGTTAAACTGTCAAGTTTATGTCGGAAGGTTCTTATCTTGGGATCGCAGATTTGCTTTCTCTCTCTCTCTCTCTCTCTCTCTCTCTCTCTCTCTCTGTTACACACCCACAAGAACGACAAACTTTAAAGCTTACACACACAATCACCACTTTGCTCCAATTGAAATAAATGGATCTCATCTTAAGGAAACATTCCACTTTAATAAACGTTTGGGACTGACCATAACTGCTGGGTATCTAGTTCTCTCTCACTACAAGAACTGTGACACCAGTGTCGGAAAGTGGGATTGAGAAGTTAGCTCCCTCCCCACGATGAGGGGCACTCTGACCTGCAAAGAGTGCCTGGGCAACCCCGTCAGCATTCCCCGGTGAGAGCACCTCAAGCGATCAGCAATAAACTAATCCCTTCTCAGAGAGAGAAGGCAAAGTCTGGGAGGGTGAACCTCCTAGAACTGCACAGAACTTTTATTCCCCAAATCAACAGGAACCGGATCATTAGAGGAATGGTCTAATCTTTGTTGATTTTGGAACCGAGGATAAAAAATCCCCTGCTGACCTGAAATAAAAGACCTGTATCAGATCCGTTGCCAAACTCACTGGAAAATTAGGAGGATCGTTTTACCGTTCCGGAAAGTATCTCACGCCTGGTGTAATCCTCTATCTGTAAAAGAGACAGTTTCGTCCTAAAATGGAGTACCGTTATTACATTTTGGAGGAGGACACTTTGTTGCCTAGACAAGGTATAAAACAGTCGAAATTTGATTGGAGAGGACCTTTCCCCCCTCCCTACTTCTTTTTTACTGAAGAGATGTTGCGAGTCTATCTCTGCTCTATCGTTATTTTAATGGTGGATGCTCGACTGTACTTCAATCTATAGTCACTTCCTATAAAATACTTGCAACAAGCACTCGTCTAACAACAAAAACTGTCAACAATTTCCCTTACTCTCTGTCTTAAACTAAACAAAATTTCCATGAGCAGAGTTTATTTCACAGAAACTTCCGTCTTTGGAATACAAGACCGTGGGGTTGCTTCTTAACTGACTATAACATTGTCGTTTTCAAGTCTAATGTAAATAAATTCTTGTTCAACCCTCCTCTTATATAATTAAACCATTAACAAGTTCCACCATAACTGATCATCACAGAGTGGTCTCACCGTCTACCTAACACTCATCAATCTTTATTCTATATACGACATAATCACGTTGACAAACGGGCTCTGATTAAACCAACCAAGTTTAGAAACTTTGAGCCTGGTCAGCACCAGATTGGCGACTATTACGGAATACCAAGCGCTGTATATAGGTGAACATCGACATCTCTTTGCAAGAACTGTAAAAATCTAACCGTCGTTTCCCCTGAGCGAGATATACATGCGACTGGGGATCGCGTGTAAAGTTAATATTCTCTTGGCATTTCTTCTTTGGAGGAAACCGGTTCAACCCACTTAGAGTGAAAGCAGCTGGTATACTGACTGGGAACTCTTATTCTAACTTGGCATCCGAACCTTGATAAGCGGTAATCTAAAAGTAAAATAAATAAAAACCTTTCCTTCAACTGGATATGAGCGTATACACATACACTCATATCGCATATATTGAACGAAAAAGGTTAAATTTAGGGAGAGGGTGCAGGATGAACGGAACACCGTGAAAAGTGAACAAGACATATTTGAGACTTAATTTATTGATTTTTCTAACTACTGTTCCTGATCTTGGTTGCATATTCACAACGTTTCGCCCGATGTAAGCTCCAGCCTTCATCAGGCGCATCTTGTCGAATTCTGGAATTCGTACGGAATTTCCAACCGAAACCTTTAATTCACGGTGGTTTATTATTCTCATTCCGTCAGCCATAGCCAAGTAGAAGAGTTAATTATATTACTTTTAGTTATCGATAAGAACCAAGCTCGTAACCTTTAGAACGCTATCACTTAAGACTGATTTTTAAGCAACGTTCCTACCAATTAGACAACGTATCCAATTTTAGGAGAAATTTTGGTAGTCTTAAACCTCATCTTTTTTTTCTAGATGTGTAAGATTATTACTTGCTAATATAAATCTGGGTCTGACCTTTACTCCTGATCTGAGATGGAACACGTAAATCAAATCTGTTGCCAAGGTCGCTGGAAAAATGGTGGGAGCATTCTACCGCTCCAGTAGATGTATCATTGCCGATGCAATTCTCGACCTTTATAAGAGCCAAGTACGTCCAAGAATGGAGTGCTGTTGCCACATCTGTGAGGAGCTGCTAGAAAATCTAAATCCTGCTCTGACGGAGTTCAAAATAGACTTCGTAGTCTAGTGAGGGATGCTCTTTTCTCTTCCATGCAACCTTCTTTCCCCACAGAAGAGATGTTGCGAGCTTGTCTCTGCTTTATGCTCCAATTTATGGGCCCTTCTTACCAACTTTCACAAAAAACACTCGTCTAGCTGAAACTACTATCAATAATTTGTCCCACTTTTTATCTGTGCCTAAACCTAAACATAGATTCCACAAACAAAGCTTCTTTCTAAGAACTGCACGCCTGTTGAACTGTCTTCCGTTTCACTGCTTTCCAGCTGACTATAATATCATCGTCTTCAAGTCCAACATAAACAAATTCTTGATTAGCCGTCCCCCTTAACTAATCCAATTTACCAAATTTCTACTACTAACAGTTACTACGATATTGTTCCATTGACTGCTGTACACTCATTAACCCTTATCCTTGAGTGGCCTCCAGGCCTTTATAAATGAAAAATATAAGAAAAGAAAGAGAATTACAATTTTACGACGTTTTGCAAAAAATTTAACTGGCAAGATTGTCGCGGAAAAGTCTGGCTGCTCTAGTATAGACGCTTTAGACGCTTTGATTGTTAACAGTCGTTTGAGAGGTTAGTCACGTTTTAAAGACGGACGGCCAGTTCTATCCTAAGAAAATATTTTAGCCCGAACTAAATGTGTGAGCTAGAAAGGTTGGAAGACGGAAGAAACCACTGTCAATAATTTCCCCAACTCTTTATCTGTGCCTACACCTAAACGTAGATTCCATGAACAAAGCTTCTTTCTTAGAACTGCACGCCTGTGGAACTCTCTTCCGTTTGCCTGCTTTCCATCTGACTACAATTTGGTTGTCTTCAAGTCCAACGCAAACAAATTCTTGATGAACCGTCCCCTTACTAATGATTACTGTATTATCCCACTGACAACTATACACTCAGTAACCCTTATACTCGAGTTGCCTCCAGGCCTTGATAAGTGGTGACCCCTATGTAAACAAAAAAAAAGCGTAAGAAGGATTGTTTGAAGAAGGACATGGAATTGATCACACAACTGTAGAGGCTGGGATTTGCAGCATCTAAAAACAAGAATAGATCAAATCAGCCATTTTCACCTTTTCCTCTATCGTTGACGCCTCAGCTTTATATATTTTCCATTCACCCCTACCCCCACACAATATTCATAGTCATCATAAAACGACAGAAAAATAAGGTTAAAAAGAACCTTTTTTTTTTATTGTTTAGGCTTTATGTAAAAATAGTATAATTTGTATCACAAAACTATCAAATCCCCGTTTTTCTAAAAGGTTCCTAAACTTCTGACCGACCAACAATATGAATTTACGCAAACCTGTTCTACAACAGATATCCTAACTGTAATCTCCGAACTTATATACCATTCACTAGACAAAGCAGGGGAGGGTAGAGCGGTAGCCCTAGATTTTTTTTACATGGTGGTCACCACTTATCAAGGTCCGGAAGCCACTCAGGGATAAGGGTTATTGCGTGTACAGTAATCAATGGGATAATATCGTAGTAATCGTTAGTATTGGAGATTTGATAAAGTGTCTTACTTAAAGGGGCGGTTCATTAGATATATCTAAGGCATGGTATGACACGATGTTCTTCTCAGGAAAATCAGATCATACGGTGTCACTGGACGAATACTCAACATAATTAAATCCTTCTTAAATAGGAGAAAAATCCAGGTTGTCCTCGACGGTCTTACATCTAAACAATATGATATAAATGCGGATGTGCCTCAGGGGTTGATCCTTGAACCTTTATTATTCCTGATATTCATAAAAGGTTGTGAAAATAACACTCCAGATAAGAACGTTTTCGAATTTTTGAGATGAGGATTGGTTATTCGATTTATCGGACTACTGTTCTCATCTTGATGTCATTTTCACAACTCTTCAGTCGATGGAACTTCCGACCTTCTTCAGGTGAATCTTGTCGAACTCAGGAATGTTTTTGTCGAACTCGGGAATTCGGACAAAACCATTTATTTACGTCCAGGTTCCTGAGTCTAACAAGATACATGTAGAAAAAGGTCGGAGGTTACGTCGATCAAAACTTTGTGAAAATGACACTCAAGATGAGAGCAGTAATCCAAAGAATAAACAGGTAGAAACCGACCAAATAGTAAAAAAAAACAATAAAATAAAACAATAAAATAAAACAATAAAAAAAACAATAAAATAAAACGATAAAATAAAACGATAAAATAAAACAATAAAATAAAACGATAAAAAAAAACAATAAAATAAAACAATAAAATAAAACAATAAAATAAAACAATAAAATAAAACAATAAAATAAAACGATAAAATAAAACGATAAAATAAAACGATAAAATAAAACAATAAAATAAAACAATAAAATAAAACAATAAAATAAAACAATAAAATAAAACAATAAAATAAAACAATAAAATAAAACGATAAAATAAAACAATAAAATAAAACAATAAAATAAAACAATAAAATAAAACAATAAAATAAAACAATAAAATAAAACAATAAAATAAAACAATAAAATAAAACAATAAAATAAAACAATAAAATAAAACAATAAAATAAAACAATAAAATAAAACGATAAAATAAAACGATAAAATAAAACGATAAAATAAAACAATAAAATAAAACAATAAAATAAAACAATATAATAAAACAATAAAATAAAACAATAAAATAAAACAATAAAATAAAACAATAAAATAAAACAATAAAATAAAACAATAAAATAAAACAATAAAATAAAACAATAAAATAAAACAATAAAATAAAACAATAAAATAAAACCATAAAATAAAACGATAAAATAAAACAATTAAATAAAACAATAAAATAAAACAATAAAATAAAACAATAAAATAAAACAATAAAATAAAACAATAAAATAAAACAATAAAATAAAACGATAAAATAAAACAATAAAATAAAACAATAAAATAAAACAATTAAATAAAACAATAAAATAAAACAACAAAATAAAACAATAAAATAAAACAATAAAATAAAACAATAAAATAAAACAATAAAATAAAACAATAAAATAAAACAATAAAATAAAACAATAAAATAAAACAATATAATAAAACAATAAAATAAAACAATATAATAAAACAATAAAATAAAACAATAAAATAAAACAATATAATAAAACAATAAAATAAAACAATAAAATAAAACAATATAATAAAACAATAAAATAAAACAATATAATAAAACAATAAAATAAAACAATAAAATAAAACAATATAATAAAACAATAAAATAAAACAATAAAATAAAACGATAAAATAAAACAATAAAATAAAACAATAAAATAAAACAATTAAATAAAACAATAAAATAAAACGATAAAATAAAACGATAAAATAAAACGATAAAATAAAACAATAAAATAAAACAATTAGATAAAACGATAAAATAAAACAATAAAATAAAACGATAAAATAAAACAATAAAATAAAACAATAAAATAAAACAATAAAATAAAACGATAAAATAAAACGATAAAATAAAACAATAAAATAAAACAATTAAATAAAACAATAAAATAAACGATAAAATAAAACGATAAAATAAAACGATAAAATAAAACGATAAAATAAAACAATATAATAAAACAATAAAATAAAACAATAAAATAAAACAATAAAATAAAACGATAAAATAAAACAATAAAATAAAACAATAAAATAAAACAATAAAATAAAACGATAAAATAAAACAATAAAATAAAACAATAAAATAAAACAATAAAATGAAACAATAAAATAAAACGATAAAATAAAACAATAAAATAAAACGATAAAATAAAACAATAAAATAAAACAATAAAATAAAACAATAAAATAAAACAATAAAATAAAACGATGAAATAAAACAATAAAATAAAACAATAAAATAAAACAATAAAATAAAACAATAAAATAAAACGATAAAATAAAACAATATAATAAAACAATAAAATAAAACAATAAAATAAAACAATAAAATAAAACGATAAAATAAAACAATAAAATAAAACAATAAAATAAAACAATAAAATAAAACGATAAAATAAAACAATAAAATAAAACAATAAAATAAAACAATAAAATAAAACGATAAAATAAAACAATAAAATAAAACAATAAAATAAAACAATAAAATAAAACGATAAAATAAAACAATAAAATAAAACGATAAAATAAAACAATAAAATAAAACAATAAAATAAAACAATAAAATAAAACAATAAAATAAAACGATAAAATAAAACAATAAAATAAAACAATAAAATAAAACAATAAAATAAAACAATAAAATAAAACGATAAAATAAAACAATATAATAAAACAATAAAATAAAACAATAAAATAAAACAATAAAATAAAACGATAAAATAAAACAATAAAATAAAACAATAAAATAAAACAATTAAATAAAACAATAAAATAAAACGATAAAATAAAACGATAAAATAAAACGATAAAATAAAACAATAAAATAAAACAATATAATAAAACAATAAAATAAAACAAGAAAATAAAACGATAAAATAAAACAATAAAATAAAACGATAAAATAAAACAATAAAATAAAACAATAAAATAAAACAATAAAATAAAACAATAAAATAAAACAATAAAATAAAACAATAAAATAAAACAATAAAATAAAACAATAAAATAAAACAATAAAATAAAACAATAAAATAAAACAATAAAATAAAACAATAAAATAAAACAATAAAATAAAACAATTAAATAAAACAATAAAATAAAACGATAAAATAAAACGATAAAATAAAACAATAAAATAAAACAATAAAATAAAACAATATAATAAAACAATAAAATAAAACAATAAAATAAAACAATAAAATAAAACAATAAAATAAAACAATAAAATAAAACAATAAAATAAAACAATAAAATAAAACAATAAAATAAAACAATAAAATAAAACAATAAAATAAAACAATAAAATAAAACGATAAAATAAAACAATTAAATAAAACAATAAAATAAAACAATAAAATAAAACAATAAAATAAAACAATAAAATAAAACAATAAAATAAAACAATAAAATAAAACGATAAAATAAAACAATAAAATAAAACAATAAAATAAAACAATTAAATAAAACAATAAAATAAAACAATAAAATAAAACAATAAAATAAAACAATAAAATAAAACAATAAAATAAAACAATAAAATAAAACAATAAAATAAAACGATAAAATAAAACAATTAAATAAAACAATAAAATAAAACAATAAAATAAAACAATAAAATAAAACAATAAAATAAAACAATAAAATAAAACAATAAAATAAAACGATAAAATAAAACAATAAAATAAAACAATAAAATAAAACAATAAAATAAAACAATAAAATAAAACAATAAAATAAAACGATAAAATAAAACGATAAAATAAAACAATAAAATAAAACAATAAAATAAAACAATAAAATAAAACAATAAAATAAAACGATAAAATAAAACGATAAAATAAAACAATAAAATAAAACAATAAAATAAAACAATAAAATAAAACAATAAAATAAAACAATAAAATAAAACAATAAAATAAAACAATAAAATAAAACAATAAAATAAAACAATAAAATAAAACAATAAAATAAAACAATAAAATAAAACGATAAAATAAAACGATAAAATAAAACGATAAAATAAAACAATAAAATAAAACAATAAAATAAAACAATAAAATAAAACAATAAAATAAAACAATAAAATAAAACAATAAAATAGAACAATAAAATAAAACAATAAAATAAAACAATAAAATAAAACAATAAAATAAAACGATAAAATAAAACGATAAAATAAAACGATAAAATAAAACGATAAAATAAAACAATAAAATAAAACAATAAAATAAAACAATAAAATAAAACAATAAAATAAAACAATAAAATAAAACGATAAAATAAAACAATAAAATAAAACAATAAAATAAAACAATAAAATAAAACGATAAAATAAAACAATAAAATAAAACAATAAAATAAAACAATAAAATAAAACGATAAAATAAAACAATAAAATAAAACAATAAAATAAAACAATAAAATAAAACAATAAAATAAAACAATAAAATAAAACAATAAAATAAAACGATAAAATAAAACAATAAAATAAAACAATAAAATAAAACAATAAAATAAAACGATAAAATAAAACAATAAAATAAAACAATAAAATAAAACAATAAAATAAAACAATAAAATAAAACGATAAAATAAAACAATAAAATAAAACAATAAAATAAAACAATAAAATAAAACAATAAAATAAAACAATAAAATAAAACAATAAAATAAAACAATAAAATAAAACAATAAAATAAAACAATAAAATAAAACAATATAATAAAACAATAAAATAAAACAATAAAATAAAACAATATAATAAAACAATAAAATAAAACAATAAAATAAAACAATATAATAAAACAATAAAATAAAACAATATAATAAAACAATAAAATAAAACAATAAAATAAAACAATATAATAAAACAATAAAATAAAACAATAAAATAAAACGATAAAATAAAACAATAAAATAAAACAATAAAATAAAACAATTAAATAAAACAATAAAATAAAACGATAAAATAAAACGATAAAATAAAACGATAAAATAAAACAATAAAATAAAACAATAAAATAAAACAATAAAATAAAACGATAAAATAAAACAATAAAATAAAACAATAAAATAAAACAATAAAATAAAACAATAAAATAAAACAATAAAATAAAACGATAAAATAAAACAATAAAATAAAACAATAAAATAAAACAATAAAATAAAACGATAAAATAAAACGATAAAATAAAACAATAAAATAAAACAATAAAATAAAACAATAAAATAAAACAATAAAATAAAACAATAAAATAAAACAATAAAATAAAACAATAAAATAAAACAATAAAATAAAACAATTAAATAAAACGATAAAATAAAACAATAAAATAAAACAATAAAATAAAACAATAAAATAAAACAATAAAATAAAACGATAAAATAAAACAATAAAATAAAACGATAAAATAAAACAATAAAATAAAACAATAAAATAAAACAATAAAATAAAACGATAAAATAAAACAATAAAATAAAACAATAAAATAAAACAATAAAATAAAACGATAAAATAAAACAATAAAATAAAACAATAAAATAAAACAATAAAATAAAACAATAAAATAAAACAATAAAATAAAACAATAAAATAAAATTGTAAAATAAAACAATAAAATAAAACAATAAAATAAAATTGTAAAATAAAACAATAAAATGTAGAATAAAAAAGAAATTAAAAGAAAATATGGATTAAGCTTAAATGATATAAAACGAATAAAGAAACAAAGAAAAACGAAAAAAAATAATAAAAGGTGTATAAAAACGGCGGGAAAATAAAATACAAGTCCAAATAAATCAGACGAGAAAAAAAAATGGCGCACAATATTAGCATTAAATGTTAATGCGAAATGCCGTTTGATGTGATGCTGATAAGCATAACAATTTTTCTATTAAAACCGATTATATATATATATATATATATATATATATATATATATATATATATATATATATATATATATATATACTCCTATCAATTTTTTTTTGTTTTGATATTCATATTAAAAACCCTTTTTCTATTTATTTAAAAAGAAAATACAACTTTGTTATACATGGGCGGTGGAATGACATTCACTAGCAAAAGATCATATGCTAATTTGCATATTCTTTTAAACATTCATTTTAATTAATTCCTTATTCGTCTTTTTATCTGTTTTCTTATGGGATGATTATCTTTAGTTAAATATTACGTGTAATTATATTCATGCAGATGTTCTACATGATTTATACTTGTGTAAAAAGTTTATAGTAAACACAAAACTTTCCACATGTATATATATATATATATATATATATATATATATATATATATATATATATATATATATATATAAATTTGCTTAACAAACTCCTAGTTTTTGGTCTACAGACAAAACTCCATATATAAGGTATCTGAACCCATACGAAACTTTATATTAGGGGTTTACCCCGGAAAAATCGGTACGAAAGTACGAAAAAAAAAAAAATCAAAAAGCAAAATGAAATATTCTAGGGGAAGGCCGAACGACGGCATTACGAATATATATGCATAGTAGCTATTGGTTCACGTTTTAATTTTTAGCCTTGCAGCAGGCATTTCTTCATAGCTCAGTCATTAACGGCAGAGGAAACGATAAATCGTAAGCTAAACGTTTTGGTTTCGATTTTCGGTGGTAGCTTCGAGTCATTTAAAATGTGTTTTTAAATCATTAATATATATTGGGTCCAATATAATATAAATACGAAATCTGCATTAATCAAAATATATTTAAGCATATTTTACGACCGGGCAATGCCGGGCGCCCTGCTAGTATATATATATATATATATATATATATATATATATATATATATATATATATATATATATATATATATATATATATATCCGGACAAGAAAAATCATACCAGAAATAAAAATAAAAATACTAATAACGAACAAGATAAATGCAACTGCAGAACCCGCACACTTTGCCCACTTCAAAATAAATGTCTAACCAAAAACATACTTTACCAGGCCACAATATTTGCGAAAGAAAACCCGAATAACAAGAAATATTACGTAGGTATTGACTTCCTTAGATTTCAAAACCCGATATTATGACCACAAAAGTACATTAAAAAAAATAAAAAAACGCCGAATGAAAACAACCCTAGCAAACAAAAACTGGGAACTCAAAGAAAGCGAACGTTCGCCGGTAGTTGAATGGAAAATAGTCAGACAAGCAAACACATGTAGAGACCTAGACGATCCATGTAGATTATGCCTTCATGAAAGATTTTCTATCCTATACTTTAAAGAACACCAACATCTATTAAACTGTAAGTGAGAAATAGCGAACAACTGTGTTCACAGGATAAACTTTACTCTAGGATAGCTATACAAAACAATTTTAAAACTAACAATAACAATAGAAAATAAACAAATAAAATAAACATACGTATACATAAATTATCATATGTATATATATATATATATATATATATATATATATATATATATATAAACTAGCATAAAAACAAAAAAAAACACACATTTAACCTACATTTAAAATTGGTTAGGACAGAAGATACATACGCTCCCCGCCAAAACAGCACGCACAAACGAACGGGTAAACCAGAAGTCAACTGGGTGCGGTGGATACTAGAAAGCTGATTGGCTAACTAAAAACACAATAGAAGGTACGTATATAAAAACGCGAGACAACCACAAAATCATTGCATAAGCCTGATTAATCCTAGCGTGGATGAAACGCGGAATATTCTGTGTAGCTTAATTGCCATATATATATTTTATAACTTACTACCTAGCTCTACCTACGTATTGAGCACTGTTGAAGAAAATACTTAAAGTTTACGCATAAATTTATACTTTCATATATTAATTTATGTGATTAAATTAAGTAATCATATATATATATATATATATATATATATATATATATATATATATATATATATATATATATAAGCGACCGCAGAGTTGTTTTGACGCTTCTTAAAAAGAAACAAAGCATAAATAAATACTGTAGTTCATTCTTTATTAGAGATTTATCTTTGCATTTCGAAATTCAAATAGCCAGCAATTATGTTTTATATATATATATATATATATATATATATATATATATATATATATATATATATATATATATATATATATATATATAAAACAATATATATATACTTATAAAACAATATATATATATATAACAAAAAGAAAACGCTTGATAAGTGTAAATATTTTTTCCTTGATGCAGTTGCGTTCGAACTCTGACGTCAAGACTTGTTTTTACAGCTGTCGAGTTGGATGATGGCGGGGGAGATGTTTACTAGCTTGACTGACAAGCGATTCCCCCCATCTCTCCCACTTCATTTTCTACAACACCTTGCTCGAAATAGGATACAAACTAAAATCAAATAAACTAAAAATAAATAAATATATGTGTGTGTGTGTGTGAGTGTTTGTGTAGGTGTGTGTGTGTAGGTGTGTGTGTGTAGGTGTGTGTGTGTAACTATTTGTCGGAACTTAACTAACTCGTCATTTCCAGAGACCACCATGGTTGTAATTTTTAAGAATAGCAAAGCTTCATCTACAATAGTTTTTTTTAAAGAAAAAAACAAAACAAAACAACAAACAAAACAAACAAACAAAAAAAAAACAATGAAGATATTTTTGGAGTTTTATGAATCGTACGACATGTCAACAATTTAAGGAATTACTTTTCTGTTTAATAACTGTTGCTGTTTCATTGCTAAATCTAATTTTGTATTTACACGCAGTCGCTTGCAGAGAGCTAGATGTTTAAACTAATGACATATACGAGCTGACTTAAATAAGTTTCCAGATTGTTTTCGTATGAAGATTTTTATTGGTTGTAGACACAGGAAACAATAGTTCGCTAAAAATGCCGGAATGCATTTGTTGCCCTGTTCCAATAAATTCTGGAAACCTATGGAAGTTCTGTTGATGACCCTCGTCTTTCATCACCTCAATTGTCTCATAACGACTGCCTCTAAGGTTTACTTGAGCTTAAGGAATAACCAAAAGTCACAGAGAGAGAGAGAGAGAGAGAGAGAGAGAGAGAGAGAGAGAGAGAGAGAGAGAGAGAGAGAGAGAGAGAGAGTAAGCAACTGATCATCTTGGTCATTATAGTCTATGACAAGGATAAAGTACTCTTGCTATTAACTTTGCGCAAATCTTCCACGTCTTTAGTTCTTCGCGAATGATTGGGTGTACAGTTCCCACACTAACATCAAACTGTGTATTTATTGTTTCTATTGAAACACGACGACCTTTATCAATGAAATTCTTTATTTGGCCAATTAACCCTGGTGTTCTGTCTCCCTTACTCTCCCACACCTTTCATCACTCAGAGTTTCCCTGCCTTTCTTGAATCTCTGATGCCAGTCAAAAACTGATACTCGATTCATGTAAGATAGTCCAAAAGCAGTCAGAAGCGTTTAATATGTTTTTGTGGCATTTTTTCAATTTGAAAGCGAAATATTATTGCATATCGTCATTTTTTCAATTTTAAAGCGAAATATTATTGCATATCGCCATTTTTTCAATTTTAAAGCGAAATATTATTGCATATCGTCATTTTTTCAATTTTAAAGCGAAATATTATTGCATATCATCATTTTTTCAATTTTAAAGCGAAATATTATTGCATATCATCATTTTTTCAATTTTAAAGCGAAATATTATTGCATATCGTCATTTTTTCAATTTTAAAGCGAAATATTATTGCATATCATCATTTTTTCAATTTTAAAGCGGAATATTATTGCATATCATCATTTTTTCAATTTTAAAGCGAAATATTATTGCATATCGTAATTTTTTCAATTTTAAAGCGAAATATTATTGCATATCATCATTTTTTCAATTTTAAAGCGAAATATTATTGCATATCATCATTTTTTCAATTTTAAAGCGAAATATTATTGCATATCATCATTTTTTCAATTTTAAAGCGAAATATTATTGCATATCATCATTTTTTCAATTTTAAAGCGAAATATTATTGCATATCGTAATTTTTTCAATTTTAAAGCGAAATATTATTGCATATCATCATTTTTTCAATTTTAAAGCGAAATATTATTGCATATAATCATTTTTTCAATTTTAAAGCGAAATATTATTGCATATCATCATTTTTTCAATTTTAAAGCGAAATATTATTGCATATCATCATTTTTTCAATTTTAAAGCGAAATATTATTGCATATCGTCATTTTTTCAATTTTAAAGCGAAATATTATTGCATATCGTCATTTTTTCAATTTTAAAGCGAAATATTATTGCATATCATCATTTTTTCAATTTTAAAGCGAAATATTATTGCATATCGCCATTTTTTCAATTTTAAAGCGAAATATTATTGCATATCGCCATTTTTTCAATTTTAAAGCGAAATATTATTGCATATCGTCATTTTTTCAATTTTAAAGCGAAATATTATTGCATATCGCCATTTTTTCAATTTTAAAGCGAAATATTATTGCATATCGTCATTTTTTCAATTTTAAAGCGAAATATTATTGCATATCGCCATTTTTTCAATTTTAAAGCGAAATATTATTGCATATCGTCATTTTTTCAATTTTAAAGCGAAATATTATTGCATATCATCATTTTTTCAATTTTAAAGCGAAATATTATTGCATATCATCATTTTTTCAATTTTAAAGCGAAATATTATTGCATATCGTCATTTTTTCAATTTTAAAGCGAAATATTATTGCATATCATAATTTTTTCAATTTTAAAGCGAAATATTATTGCATATCATCATTTTTTCAATTTTAAAGCGAAATATTATTGCATATCGTAATTTTTTCAATTTTAAAGCGAAATATTATTGCATATCATCATTTTTTCAATTTTAAAGCGAAATATTATTGCATATCATCATTTTTTCAATTTTAAAGCGAAATATTATTGCATATCATCATTTTTTCAATTTTAAAGCGAAATATTATTGCATATCATCATTTTTTCAATTTTAAAGCGAAATATTATTGCATATCATCATTTTTTCAATTTTAAAGCGAAATATTATTGCATATCGTAATTTTTTCAATTTTAAAGCGAAATATTATTGCATATCATCATTTTTTCAATTTTAAAGCGAAATATTATTGCATATCATCATTTTTTCAATTTTAAAGCGAAATATTATTGCATATCATCATTTTTTCAATTTTAAAGCGAAATATTATTGCATATCATCATTTTTTCAATTTTAAAGCGAAATATTATTGCATATCGTCATTTTTTCAATTTTAAAGCGAAATATTATTGCATATCGTCATTTTTTCAATTTTAAAGCGAAATATTATTGCATATCATCATTTTTTCAATTTTAAAGCGAAATATTATTGCATATCGCCATTTTTTCAATTTTAAAGCGAAATATTATTGCATATCGCCATTTTTTCAATTTTAAAGCGAAATATTATTGCATATCGTCATTTTTTCAATTTTAAAGCGAAATATTATTGCATATCGCCATTTTTTCAATTTTAAAGCGAAATATTATTGCATATCGCCATTTTTTCAATTTTAAAGCGAAATATTATTGCATATCGTCATTTTTTCAATTTTAAAGCGAAATATTATTGCATATCATCATTTTTTCAATTTTAAAGCGAAATATTATTGCATATCATCATTTTTTCAATTTTTAAGCGAAATATTATTGCATATCATCATTTTTTCAATTTTAAAGCGAAATATTATTGCATATCATCATTTTTTCAATTTTAAAGCGGAATATTATTGCATATCATCATTTTTTCAATTTTAAAGCGAAATATTATTGCATATCGTCATTTTTTCAATTTTAAAGCGAAATATTATTGCATATCATCATTTTTTCAATTTTAAAGCGAAATATTATTGCATATCATCATTTTTTCAATTTTAAAGCGAAATATTATTGCATATCATCATTTTTTCAATTTTAAAGCGAAATATTATTGCATATCATCATTTTTTCAATTTTAAAGCGAAATATTATTGCATATCATCATTTTTTCAATTTTAAAGCGAAATATTATTGCATATCGTAATTTTTTCAATTTTAAAGCGAAATATTATTGCATATCATCATTTTTTCAATTTTAAAGCGAAATATTATTGCATATCATCATTTTTTCAATTTTAAAGCGAAATATTATTGCATATCATCATTTTTTCAATTTTAAAGCGAAATATTATTGCATATCATCATTTTTTCAATTTTAAAGCGAAATATTATTGCATATCCTCATTTTTTCAATTTTAAAGCGAAATATTATTGCATATCATCATTTTTTCAATTTTAAAGCGGAATATTATTGCATATCATCATTTTTTCAATTTTAAAGCGAAATATTATTGCATATCGTCATTTTTTCAATTTTAAAGCGAAATATTATTGCATATCGTCATTTTTTCAATTTTAAAGCGAAATATTATTGCATATCATCATTTTTTCAATTTTAAAGCGAAATATTATTGCATATCCTCATTTTTTTAATTTTAAAGCGAAATATTATTGCATATCATCATTTTTTCAATTTTAAAGCGAAATATTATTGCATATCCTCATTTTTTCAATTTTAAAGCGAAATATTATTGCATATCATCATTTTTTCAATTTTAAAGCGAAATATTATTGCACATCGTTTTTTTTTCAATTTTAAAGCGAAATATTATTGCATATCATCATTTTTTCAATTTTAAAGCGAAATATTATTGCATATCCTCATTTTTTCAATTTTAAAGCGAAATATTATTGCATATCATCATTTTTTCAATTTTAAAGCGGAATATTATTGCATATCATCATTTTTTCAATTTTAAAGCGAAATATTATTGCATATCGTCATTTTTTCAATTTTAAAGCGAAATATTATTGCATATCGTCATTTTTTCAATTTTAAAGCGAAATATTATTGCATATTGTCATTTTTTCAATTTTAAAGCGGAATATTATTGCATATCCTCATTTTTTCAATTTTAAAGCGAAATATTATTGCATATCATCATTTTTTTAATTTTAAAGCGAAATATTATTGCATATCATCATTTTTTCAATTTTAAAGCGAAATATTATTGCATATCGTCATTTTTTCAATTTTAAAGCGGAATATTATTGCATATCCTCATTTTTTCAATTTTAAAGCGAAATATTATTGCATATCATCATTTTTTCAATTTTAAAGCGAAATATTATTGCATATCATCATTTTTTCAATTTTAAAGCGAAATATTATTGCATATTGTCATTTTTTCAATTTTAAAGCGGAATATTATTGCATATCATCATTTTTTCAATTTTAAAGCGAAATATTATTGCATATCGTCATTTTTTCAATTTTAAAGCGGAATATTATTGCATATCCTCATTTTTTCAATTTTAAAGCGAAATATTATTGCATATCATCATTTTTTTAATTTTAAAGCGAAATATTATTGCATATCGTCATTTTTTCAATTTTAAAGCGGAATATTATTGCATATCATCATTTTTTCAATTTTAAAGCGAAATATTATTGCATATCATCATTTTTTCAATTTTAAAGCGGAATATTATTGCATATCATCATTTTTTTAATTTTAAAGCGAAATATTATTGCATATTGTCATTTTTTCAATTTTAAAGCGAAATATTATTGCATATCATCATTTTTTCAATTTTAAAGCGAAATATTATTGCATATCGTCATTTTTTCAATTTTAAAGCGAAATATTATTGCATATCATCATTTTTTTAATTTTAAAGCGAAATATTATTGCATATCATCATTTTTTCAATTTTAAAGCGAAATATTATTGCATATCATCATTTTTTCAATTTTAAAGCGAAATATTATTGCATATCATCATTTTTTCAATTTTAAAGCGGAATATTATTGCATATCATCATTTTTTCAATTTTAAAGCGAAATATTATTGCACATCGTTATTTTTTCAATTTTAAAGCGGAATATTATTGCATATCATCATTTTTTCAATTTTAAAGCGAAATATTATTGCATATCGTCATTTTTTCAATTTTAAAGCGAAATATTATTGCATATCCTCATTTTTTCCATTTTAAAGCGAAATATTATTGCATATCATCATTTTTTCAATTTTAAAGCGAAATATTATTGCACATCGTTATTTTTTCAATTTTAAAGCGAAATATTATTGCATATCATCATTTTTTCAATTTTAAAGCGAAATATTATTGCATATCGTCATTTTTTCAATTTTAAAGCGAAATATTATTGCACATCGTTATTTTTTCAATTTTAAAGCGAAATATTATTGCATATCATCATTTTTTCAATTTTAAAGCGAAATATTATTGCATATCATCATTTTTCCAATTTAAAGCGAAATATTATTGCATATCATCATTTTTTCAATTTTAAAGCGAAATATTATTGCACATCGTTATTTTTTCAATTTTAAAGCGAAATATTATTGCATATCATCATTTTTTCAATTTTAAAGCGAAATATTATTGCATATCGTCATTTTTTCAATTTTAAAGCGAAATATTATTGCACATCGTTATTTTTTCAATTTTAAAGCGAAATATTATTGCATATCATCATTTTTTCAATTTTAAAGCGAAATATTATTGCATATCATCATTTTTTCAATTTTAAAGCGAAATATTATTGCATATCATCATTTTTTAAATTTTAAAGCGAAATATTATTGCACATCGTTATTTTTTCAATTTTAAAGCGAAATATTATTGCATATCATCATTTTTTCAATTATAAAGCGAAATATTATTGCATATCATCATTTTTTCAATTTTAAAGCGGAATATTATTGCATATCATCATTTTTTCAATTTTAAAGCGAAATATTATTGCACATCGTTATTTTTTAAATTTTAAAGCGAAATATTATTGCATATCATCATTTTTTCAATTTTAAAGCGAAATATTATTGCATATCCTCATTTTTTCAATTTTAAAGCGAAATATTATTGCACATCGTTATTTTTTCAATTTTAAAGCGAAATATTATTGCATATCATCATTTTTTCAATTTTAAAGCGAAATATTATTGCATATCATCATTTTTTCAATTTTAAAGCGGAATATTATTGCATATCATCATTTTTTCAATTTTAAAGCGAAATATTATTGCATATCATCATTTTTTCAATTTTAAAGCGAAATATTATTGCATATCATCATTTTTTCAATTTTAAAGCGAAATATTATTGCACATCGTTATTTTTTCAATTTTAAAGCGAAATATTATTGCACATCGTTATTTTTTCAATTTTAAAGCGAAATATTATTGCATATCGTCATTTTTTCAATTTTAAAGCGGAATATTATTGCATATCCTCATTTTTTCAATTTTAAAGCGAAATATTATTGCACATCGTTATTTTTTATATTTTAAAGCGAAATATTATTGCATATCATCATTTTTTCAATTTTAAAGCGAAATATTATTGCATATCATCATTTTTTTAATTTTAAAGCGAACTATTATTGCACATCGTTATTTTTTCAATTTTAAAGCGGAATATTATTGCATATCATCATTTTTTCAATTTTAAAGCGAAATATTATTGCATATCGTCATTTTTTCAATTTTAAAGCGAAATATTATTGCATATCCTCATTTTTTCAATTTTAAAGCGAAATATTATTGCATATCGTCATTTTTTCAATTTTAAAGCGAAATATTATTGCACATCGTTATTTTTTCAATTTTAAAGCGGAATATTATTGCATATCCTCATTTTTTCAATTTTAAAGCGAAATATTATTGCACATCGTAATTTTTTCAATTTTAAAGCGAAATATTATTGCATATCGTCATTTTTTCAATTTTAAAGCGGAATATTATTGCATATCCTCATTTTTTCAATTTTAAAGCGAAATATTATTGCACATCGTTATTTTTTCAATTTTAAAGCGAAATATTATTGCATATCATCATTTTTTCAATTTTAAAGCGAAATATTATTGCATATCATCATTTTTTCAATTTTAAAGCGAAATATTATTGCACATCGTTATTTTTTCAATTTTAAAGCGGAATATTATTGCATATCATCATTTTTTCAATTTTAAAGCGAAATATTATTGCATATCCTAATTTTTTCAATTTTAAAGCGAAATATTATTGCATATCATCATTTTTTTCAATTTTAAAGCGAAATATTATTGCATATCATCATTTTTTCAATTTTAAAGCGAAATATTATTGCATATCATCATTTTTTCAATTTTAAAGCGAAATATTATTGCATATCATCATTTTTTCAATTTTAAAGACAAATATTATTGCATATCATCATTTTTTCAATTTTAAAGCGAAATATTATTGCATATCGTAATTTTTTCAATTTTAAAGCGAAATATTATTGCATATCATCATTTTTTCAATTTTAAAGCGAAATATTATTGCATATCATCATTTTTTCAATTTTAAAGCGAAATATTATTGCATATCATCATTTTTTCAATTTTAAAGCGAAATATTATTGCATATCATCATTTTTTCAATTTTAAAGCGAAATATTATTGCATATCGTCATTTTTTCAATTTTAAAGCGAAATATTATTGCATATCATCATTTTACAATTTTAAAGCGAAATATTATTGCATATCGTCATTTTTTCAATTTTAAAGCGAAATATTATTGCATATCGTAATTTTTTCAATTTTAAAGCGAAATATTATTGCATATCATCATTTTTTCAATTTTAAAGCGAAATATTATTGCATATCGTTATTTTTTCAATTTTAAAGCGAAATATTATTGCATATCATCATTTTTTCAATTTTAAAGCGAAATATTATTGCATATCGTTATTTTTTCAATTTTAAAGCGAAATATTATTGCATATCGTCATTTTTTCAATTTTAAAGCGAAATATTATTGCATATAATCATTTTTTCAATTTTAAAGCGAAATATTATTGCATATCGTAATTTTTTCAATTTTAAAGCGAAATATTATTGCATATCATCATTTTTTCAATTTTAAAGCGAAATATTATTGCATATCATCATTTTTTCAATTTTAAAGCGAAATATTATTGCATATCATCATTTTTTCAATTTTAAAGCGAAATATTATTGCATATCATCATTTTTTCAATTTTAAAGCGAAATATTATTGCATATCGTAATTTTTTCAATTTTAAAGCGAAATATTATTGCATATCATCATTTTTTCAATTTTAAAGCGAAATATTATTGCATATCGTTATTTTTTCAATTTTAAAGCGAAATATTATTGCATATCATCATTTTTTCAATTTTAAAGCGAACTATTATTGCATATCGTCATTGTTTCAATTTTAAAGCGAAATATTATTGCATATCATCATTTTTTCAATTTTAAAGCGAAATATTATTGCATATCATCATTTTTTCAATTTTAAAGCGAAATATTATTGCATATCATCATTTTTTCAATTTAAAAGCGAAATATTATTGCATATCGTCATTTTTTCAATTTTAAAGCGAAATATTATTGCATATCGTAATTTTTTCAATTTTAAAGCGAAATATTATTGCATATCATCATTTTTTCAATTTTAAAGCGAAATATTATTGCATATAATCATTTTTTCAATTTTAAAGCGAAATATTATTGCATATCATCATTTTTTCAATTTTAAAGCGAAATATTATTGCATATCGTCATTTTTTCAATTTTAAAGCGAAATATTATTGCATATCATCATTTTTTCAATTTTAAAGCGAAATATTATTGCATATCATCATTTTTTCAATTTTAAAGCGAAATATTATTGCATATCATCATTTTTTCAATTTTAAAGCGAAATATTATTGCATATCGTAATTTTTTCAATTTAAAAGCGAAATATTATTGCATATCATCATTTTTTCAATTTAAAAGCGAAATATTATTGCATATCATCATTTTTTCAATTTTAAAGCGAAATATTATTGCATATCATCATTTTTTCAATTTTAAAGCGAAATATTATTGCATATCATCATTTTTTCAATTTTAAAGCGAAATATTATTGCATATCATCATTTTTTCAATTTAAAAGCGAAATATTATTGCATATCGTAATTTTTTCAATTTTAAAGCGAAATATTATTGCATATAATCATTTTTTCAATTTTAAAGCGAAATATTATTGCATATCATCATTTTCTCAATTTTAAAGCGAAATATTATTGCATATCATCATTTTTTCAATTTTAAAGCGAAATATTATTGCATATCATCATTTTTTCAATTTTAAAGCGAAATATTATTGCATATCATCATTTTTTCAATTTTAAAGCGAAATATTATTGCATATCATCATTTTTTCAATTGTAAAGCGAAATATTATTGCATATCATCATTTTTTAAATTTTAAAGCGAAATATTATTGCATATCATCATTTTTTCAATTTAAAAGCGAAATATTATTGCATATCGTCATTTTTTCAATTTTAAAGCGAAATATTATTGCATATCGTCATTTTTTCAATTTTAAAGCGAAATATTATTGCATATCGTAATTTTTTCAATTTTAAAGCGAAATATTATTGCATATCGTAATTTTTTCAATTTTAAAGCGAAATATTATTGCATATCGTTATTTTTTCAATTTTAAAGCGAAATATTATTGCATATCATCATTTTTTCAATTTTAAAGCGAAATATTATTGCATATCATCATTTTTTCAATTTTAAAGCGAAATATTATTGCATATAATCATTTTTTCAATTTTAAAGCGAAATATTATTGCATATCGTCATTTTTTTAATTTTAAAGGTAAATATTATTGCATATCGTCATTTTTTCAATTTTAAAGCGAAATATTATTGCATATCGTCACTTTTTAATTTTAAAGCGAAATATTATTGCATATCGTCATTTTTTCAATTTTAAAGCGAAATATTATTGCATATTGTCATTTTTTCAATTTTAAAGCGAAATATTATTGCATATCGTCATTTTTTCAATTTTAAAGCGAAATATTATTGCATATCGTCATTTTTTCAATTTTAAAGCGAAATATTATTGCATATCGTCATTTTTTCAATTTAAAAGCGAAATATTATTGCATATCGTAATTTTTTTCAATTTTAAAGCGAAATATTATTGCATATCGTCATTTTTTCAATTTTAAAGCGAAATATTATTGCATATCGTCATTTTTTCAATTTTAAAGCGAAATATTATTGCATATCGTCATTTTTTCAATTTTAAAGCGAAATATTATTGCATATCGTCATTTTTTCAATTTTAAAGCGAAATATTATTGCATATCGTCATTTTTTCAATTTAAAAGCGAAATATTATTGCATATCGTCATTTTTTCAATTTTAAAGCGAAATATTATTGCATATCGTCATTTTTTCAATTTTAAAGCGAAATATTATTGCATATAATCATTTTTTCAATTTTAAAGCGAAATATTATTGCATATCATCATTTTTTCAATTTAAAAGCGAAATATTATTGCATATCGTCATTTTTTCAATTTTAAAGCGAAATATTATTGCATATCATCTTTTTTTCAATTTTAAAGCGAAATATTATTGCATATCGTCATTTTTTCAATTTTAAAGCGAAATATTATTGCATATCATCATTTTTTAAACTTTAAAGCGAAATATTATTGCATATAATCATTTTTTCAATTTTAAAGCGAAATATTATTGCATATCGTCATTTTTTCAATTTTAAAGCGAAATATTATTGCATATCATCATTTTTTCAATTTTAAAGCGAAATATTATTGCATATAATCATTTTTTCAATTTTAAAGCGAAATATTATTGCATATCATCATTTTTTCAATTTAAAAGCGAAATATTATTGCATATCGTCATTTTTTCAATTTTAAAGCGAAATATTATTGCATATCATCATTATTTCAATTTTAAAGCGAAATATTATTGCATATCATCATTTTTTCAATTTAAAAGCGAAATATTATTGCATATCGTCATTTTTTCAATTTTAAAGCGAAATATTATTGCATATCGTAATTTTTTCAATTTTAAAGCGAAATATTATTGCATATCGTCATATTTTCAATTTTAAAGCGAAATATTATTGCATATCCTCATTTTTTCAATTTTAAAGCGAAATATTATTGCATATCGTTATTTTTTCAATTTTAAAGCGAAATATTATTGCATATCATCATTTTTTCAATTTTAAAGCGAAATATTATTGCATATCATCATTTTTTCAATTTTAAAGCGAAATATTATTGCATATAATCATTTTTTCAATTTTAAAGCGAAATATTATTGCATATCGTCATTTTTTCAATTTTAAAGCGAAATATTATTGCATATCGTCATTTTTTCAATTTTAAAGCGAAATATTATTGCATATCGTCACTTTTTTGTTTTAAAGCGAAATATTATTGCATATCGTCATTTTTTCAATTTTAAAGCGAAATATTATTGCATATTGTCATTTTTTCAATTTTAAAGCGAAATATTATTGCATATCGTCATTTTTTTTAATTTTAAAGCGAAATATTATTGCATATCGTAATTTTTTCAATTTTAAAGCGAAATATTATTGCATATTGTCATTTTTTTAATTTTAAAGCGAAATATTATTGCATATTGTCATTTTTTCAATTTTAAAGCGAAATATTATTGCATATTGTCATTTTTTCAATTTTAAAGCGAAATATTATTGCATATCGTCATTTTTTCAATTTTAAAGCGAAATATTATTGCATATCGCCACTTTTTAATTTTAAAGCGAAATATTATTGCATATTGTCATTTTTTCAATTTTAAAGCGAAATATTATTGCATATTGTCATTTTTTCAATTTTAAAGCGAAATATTATTGCATATCGTAATTTTTTCAATTTTAAAGCGAAATATTATTGCCTATCGTCATTTTTTCAATTTTAAAGCGAAATATTATTGCATATCGTCATTTTTTCAATTTTAAAGCGAAATATTATTGCATATCGTCACTTTTTTATTTTAAAGCGAAATATTATTGCATATCGTCATTTTTTCAATTTTAAAGCGAAATATTATTGCATATTGTCATTTTTTCAATTTTAAAGCGAAATATTATTGCATATCGTAATTTTTTTTAATTTTAAAGCGAAATATTATTGCATATCGTAATTTTTTCAATTTTAAAGCGAAATATTATTGCATATTGTCATTTTTTTAATTTTAAAGCGAAATATTATTGCATATTGTCATTTTTTCAATTTTAAAGCGAAATATTATTGCATATTGTCATTTTTTCAATTTTAAAGCGAAATATTATTGCATATCGTCATTTTTTCAATTTTAAAGCGAAATATTATTGCATATCGCCACTTTTTAATTTTAAAGCGAAATATTATTGCATATTGTCATTTTTTCAATTTTAAAGCGAAATATTATTGCATATTGTCATTTTTTCAATTTTAAAGCGAAATATTATTGCATATCGTAATTTTTTCAATTTTAAAGCGAAATATTATTGCCTATCGTCATTTTTTCAATTTTAAAGCGAAATATTATTGCATATCGTCATATTTTTAATTTTAAAGCGAAATATTATTGCATACTGTCATTTTTTCAATTTTAAAGCGAAATATTATTGCATATCGTCATTTTTTCAATTTTAAAGCGAAATATTATTGCATATTGTCATTTTTTCAATTTTAAAGCGAAATATTATTGCATATCGTCATTTTTTTTAATTTTAAAGCGAAATATTATTGCATATCGTCATTTTTTCAATTTTAAAGCGAAATATTATTGCATATCGTCACTTTTTAATTTTAAAGCGAAATATTATTGCATATCGTCATTTTTTCAATTTTAAAGCGAAATATTATTGCATATCGTCATTTTTTCAATTTTAAAGCGAAATATTATTGCATATTGTCATTTTTTCAATTTTAAAGCGAAATATTATTGCATATCGTCATTTTTTCAATTTTAAAGCGAAATATTATTGCATATCGTCATTTTTTCAATTTTAAAGCGAAATATTATTGCATATCGTCATTTTTTTAATGTTAAAGCGAAATATTATTGCATATCGTCATTTTTTCAATTTAAAAGCGAAATATTATTGCATATCGTCATTTCTTCAATTTTAAAGCGAAATATTATTGCATATCGTCATTTTTTCAATTTTAAAGCGAAATATTATTGCATATCGTTATTTTTTTCAATTTTAAAGCGAAATATTATTGCATATCATCATTTTTTCAATTTTAAAGCGAAATATTATTGCATATCATCATTTTTTCAATTTTAAAGCGAAATATTATTGCATATAATCATTTTTTCAATTTTAAAGCGAAATATTATTGCATATCGTCATTTTTTCAATTTTAAAGCGAAATATTATTGCATATCGTCATTTTTTCAATTTTAAAGCGAAATATTATTGCATATCGTCACTTTTTTATTTTAAAGCGAAATATTATTGCATATCGTCATTTTTTCAATTTTAAAGCGAAATATTATTGCATATTGTCATTTTTTCAATTTTAAAGCGAAATATTATTGCATATCGTCATTTTTTTTAATTTTAAAGCGAAATATTATTGCATATCGTCATTTTTTCAATTTTAAAGCGAAATATTATTGCATATTGTCATTTTTTTAATTTTAAAGCGAAATATTATTGCATATTGTCATTTTTTCAATTTTAAAGCGAAATATTATTGCATATTGTCATTTTTTCAATTTTAAAGCGAAATATTATTGCATATCGTCATTTTTTCAATTTTAAAGCGAAATATTATTGCATATCGTCACTTTTTCAATTTTAAAGCGAAATATTATTGCATATTGTCATTTTTTCAATTTTAAAGCGAAATATTTTTGCATATCGTCATTTTTTCAATTTTAAAGCGAAATATTATTGCATATTGTCATTTTTTCAATTTTAAAGCGAAATATTATTGCATATTGTCATTTTTTCAATTTTAAAGCGAAATATTATTGCATATCGTAATTTTTTCAATTTTAAAGCGAAATATTATTGCCTATCGTCATTTTTTCAATTTTAAAGCGAAATATTATTGCATATCGTCATTTTTTTAATTTTAAAGCGAAATATTATTGCATATCGTCATTTTTTCAATTTTAAAGCGAAATATTATTGCATATCGTCATTTTTTCAATTTTAAAGCGAAATATTATTGCATATTGTCATTTTTTCAATTTTAAAGCGAAATATTATTGCATATCGTCATTTTTTTTAATTTTAAAGCGAAATATTATTGCATATCGTCATTTTTTCAATTTTAAAGCGAAATATTATTGCATATCGTCACTTTTTAATTTTAAAGCGAAATATTATTGCATATCGTCATTTTTTCAATTTTAAAGCGAAATATTATTGCATATCGTCATTTTTTCAATTTTAAAGCGAAATATTATTGCATATTGTCATTTTTTCAATTTTAAAGCGAAATATTATTGCATATCGTCATTTTTTCAATTTTAAAGCGAAATATTATTGCATATCGTCATTTTTTCAATTTTAAAGCGAAATATTATTGCATATCGTCATTTTTTCAATTTTAAAGCGAAATATTATTGCATATCGTCATTTTTTCAATTTAAAAGCGAAATATAATTGCATATCGTCATTTCTTCAATTTTAAAGCGAAATATTATTGCATATCGTCATTTTTTCAATTTTAAAGCGAAATATTATTGCATATCGTCATTTTTTCAATTTTAAAGCGAAATATTATTGCATATCGTCATTTTTTCAATTTGAAAAGCGAAATATTATTGCATATCGTCATTTTTTCAATTTTAAAGCGAAATATTATTGCATATTGTCATTTTTTCAATTTTAAAGCGAAATATTATTGCATATCGTAATTTTTTCAATTTTAAAGCGAAATATTATTGCATATCGTCATTTTTTCAATTTTAAAGCGAAATATTATTGCATATCGTCATTTTTTTAATGTTAAAGCGAAATATTATTGCATATCGTCATTTTTTCAATTTAAAAGCGAAATATTATTGCATATCGTCATTTCTTCAATTTTAAAGCGAAATATTATTGCATATCGTAATTTTTTCAATTTTAAAGCGAAATATTATTGCATATCGTCATTTTTTCAATTTTAAAGCGAAATATAATTGCATATTGTCATTTTTTCAATTTTAAAGCGAAATATTATTGCATATCGTCATTTTTTCAATTTTAAAGCGAAATATTATTGCATATTGTCATTTTTTCAATTTTAAAGCGAAATATTATTGCATATCGTAATTTTTTCAATTTTAAAGCGAAATATTATTGCATATCGTCATTTTTTCAATTTTAAAGCGAAATATTATTGCATATCGTCATTTTTTCAATTTAAAAGCGAAATATTATTGCATATCGTCATTTTTTCAATTTTAAAGCGAAATATTATTGCATATTGTAATTTTTTCAATTTTAAAGCGAAATATTATTGCATATCGTTATTTTTTCAATTTTAAAGCGGAATATTATTGCATATAATCATTTTTTCAATTTTAAAGCGAAATATTATTGCATATTGTCATTTTTTCAATTTTAAAGCGAAATATTATTGCATATCGTAATTTTTTCAATTTTAAAGCGAAATATTATTGCATATCGTCATTTTTTCAATTTTAAAGCGAAATATTATTGCATATCGTAATTTTTTCAATTTTAAAGCGAAATATTATTGCCTATCGTCATTTTTTCAATTTTAAAGCGAAATATTATTGCATATCGTCATTTTTTTAATTTTAAAGCGAAATATTATTGCATATCGTCATTTTTTCAATTTTAAAGCGAAATATTATTGCATATCGTCATTTTTTCAATTTAAAAGCGAAATATAATTGCATATCGTCATTTCTTCAATTTTAAAGCGAAATATTATTGCATATCGTCATTTTTTCAATTTTAAAGCGAAATATTATTGCATATCGTTATTTTTTCAATTTTAAAAGCGAAATATTATTGCATATCATCATTTTTTCAATTTTAAAGCGAACTATTATTGCATATCGTCATTGTTTCAATTTTAAAGCGAAATATTATTGCATATCATCATTTTTTCAATTTTAAAGCGAAATATTATTGCATATCATCATTTTTTCAATTTTAAAGCGAAATATTATTGCATATCATCATTTTTTCAATTTAAAAGCGAAATATTATTGCATATCGTCATTTTTTCAATTTTAAAGCGAAATATTATTGCATATCGTAATTTTTTTCAATTTTAAAGCGAAATATTATTGCATATCATCATTTTTTCAATTTTAAAGCGAAATATTATTGCATATCGTCATTTTTTCAATTTTAAAGCGAAATATTATTGCATATCGTCATTTTTTCAATTTGAAAAGCGAAATATTATTGCATATCGTCATTTTTTTAATTTTAAAGCGAAATATTATTGCATATTGTCATTTTTTCAATTTTAAAGCGAAATATTATTGCATATCGTAATTTTTTCAATTTAAAAGCGAAATATTATTGCATATCGTCATTTTTTTCAATTTTAAAGCGAAATATTATTGCATATCGTCATTTTTTTTAATGTTAAAGCGAAATATTATTGCATATCGTCATTTTTTCAATTTAAAAGCGAAATATTATTGCATATCGTCATTTCTTCAATTTTAAAGCGAAATATTATTGCATATCGTAATTTTTTCAATTTTAAAGCGAAATATTATTGCATATCGTCATTTTTTCAATTTTAAAGCGAAATATAATTGCATATTGTCATTTTTTCAATTTTAAAGCGAAATATTATTGCATATCGTCATTTTTTCAATTTTAAAGCGAAATATTATTGCATATTGTCATTTTTTCAATTTTAAAGCGAAATATTATTGCATATCGTCATTTTTTCAATTTTAAAGCGAAATATTATTGCATATCGTCATTTTTTCAATTTTAAAGCGAAATATTATTGCATATCGTCATTTTTTCAATTTAAAAGCGAAATATTATTGCATATCGTCATTTTTTCAATTTTAAAGCGAAATATTATTGCATATTGTAATTTTTTCAATTTTAAAGCGAAATATTATTGCATATCGTTATTTTTTCAAATTTTAAAGCGGAATATTATTGCATATAATCATTTTTTCAATTTTAAAGCGAAATATTATTGCATATTGTCATTTTTTCAATTTTAAAGCGAAATATTATTGCATATCGTAATTTTTTCAATTTTAAAGCGAAATATTATTGCATATCGTCATTTTTTCAATTTTAAAGCGAAATATTATTGCATATCGTAATTTTTTCAATTTTAAAGCGAAATATTATTGCCTATCGTCATTTTTTCAATTTTAAAGCGAAATATTATTGCATATCGTCATTTTTTTAATTTTAAAGCGAAATATTATTGCATATCGTCATTTTTTCAATTTTAAAGCGAAATATTATTGCATATCGTCATTTTTTCAATTTTAAAGCGAAATATTATTGCATATTGTCATTTTTTCAATTTTAAAGCGAAATATTATTGCATATCGTCATTTTTTTTAATTTTAAAGCGAAATATTATTGCATATCGTCATTTTTTCAATTTTAAAGCGAAATATTATTGCATATCGTCACTTTTTAATTTTAAAGCGAAATATTATTGCATATCGTCATTTTTTCAATTTTAAAGCGAAATATTATTGCATATCGTCATTTTTTCAATTTTAAAGCGAAATATTATTGCATATTGTCATTTTTTCAATTTTAAAGCGAAATATTATTGCATATCGTCATTTTTTCAATTTTAAAGCGAAATATTATTGCATATCGTCATTTTTTCAATTTTAAAGCGAAATATTATTGCATATCGTCATTTTTTTAATGTTAAAGCGAAATATTATTGCATATCGTCATTTTTTCAATTTAAAAGCGAAATATTATTGCATATCGTCATTTCTTCAATTTTAAAGCGAAATATTATTGCATATCGGCATTTTTTCAATTTTAAAGCGAAATATTATTGCATATCGTCATTTTTTCAATTTTAAAGCGAAATATTATTGCATATCGTCATTTTTTCAATTTGAAAAGCGAAATATTATTGCATATCGTCATTTTTTCAATTTTAAAGCGAAATATTATTGCATATTGTCATTTTTTCAATTTTAAAGCGAAATATTATTGCATATCGTAATTTTTTCAATTTAAAAGCGAAATATTATTGCATATCGTCATTTTTTCAATTTTAAAGCGAAATATTATTGCATATCGTCATTTTTTTAATGTTAAAGCGAAATATTATTGCATATCGTCATTTTTTCAATTTAAAAGCGAAATATTATTGCATATCGTCATTTCTTCAATTTTAAAGCGAAATATTATTGCATATCGTAATTTTTTCAATTTTAAAGCGAAATATTATTGCATATCGTCATTTTTTCAATTTTAAAGCGAAATATTATTGCATATTGTCATTTTTTCAATTTTAAAGCGAAATATTATTGCATATCGTCATTTTTTCAATTTTAAAGCGAAATATTATTGCATATTGTCATTTTTTCAATTTTAAAGCGAAATATTATTGCATATCGTAATTTTTTCAATTTTAAAGCGAAATATTATTGCATATCGTCATTTTTTCAATTTTAAAGCGAAATATTATTGCATATCGTCATTTTTTCAATTTAAAAGCGAAATATTATTGCATATCGTCATTTTTTCAATTTTAAAGCGAAATATTATTGCATATTGTCATTTTTTCAATTTTAAAGCGAAATATTATTGCATATCGTTATTTTTTCAATTTTAAAGCGGAATATTATTGCATATAATCATTTTTTCAATTTTAAAGCGAAATATTATTGCATATTGTCATTTTTTCAATTTTAAAGCGAAATATTATTGCATATCGTAATTTTTTCAATTTTAAAGCGAAATATTATTGCATATCGTCATTTCTTCAATTTTAAAGCGAAATATTATTGCATATCGTCATTTTTTCAATTTAAAAGCGAAATATTATTGCATATCGTCATTTTTTCAATTTTAAAGCGAAATATTATTGCATATTGTCATTTTTTCAATTTTAAAGCGAAATATTATTGCATATCGTCATTTTTTCAATTTTAAAGCGAAATATTATTGCATATTGTCATTTTTTAAATTTTAAAGCGAAATATTATTGCATATCGTCATTTTTTCAATTTTAAAGCGAAATATTATTGCATATCGTCACTTTTTCAATTTTAAAGCGAAATATTATTGCATATTGTCATTTTTTCAATTTTAAAGCGAAATATTATTGCATATCGTAATTTTTTCAATTTTAAAGCGAAATATTATTGCCTATCGTCATTTTTTCAATTTTAAAGCGAAATATTATTGCATATCGTCATTTTTTTAATTTTAAAGCGAAATATTATTGCATATCGTCATTTTTTCAATTTTAAAGCGAAATATTATTGCATATCGTCATTTTTTCAATTTTAAAGCGAAATATTATTGCATATTGTCATTTTTTCAATTTTAAAGCGAAATATTATTGCATATCGTCATTTTTTTTAATTTTAAAGCGAAATATTATTGCATATCGTCATTTTTTCAATTTTAAAGCGAAATATTATTGCATATCGTCACTTTTTAATTTTAAAGCGAAATATTATTGCATATCGTCATTTTTTCAATTTTAAAGCGAAATATTATTGCATATCGTCATTTTTTCAATTTTAAAGCGAAATATTATTGCATATTGTCATTTTTTCAATTTTAAAGCGAAATATTATTGCATATCGTCATTTTTTCAATTTTAAAGCGAAATATTATTGCATATCGTCATTTTTTCAATTTTAAAGCGAAATATTATTGCATATCGTCATTTTTTTAATGTTAAAGCGAAATATTATTGCATATCGTCATTTTTTCAATTTAAAAGCGAAATATTATTGCATATCGTCATTTCTTCAATTTTAAAGCGAAATATTATTGCATATCGGCATTTTTTCAATTTTAAAGCGAAATATTATTGCATATCGTCATTTTTTCAATTTTAAAGCGAAATATTATTGCATATCGTCATTTTTTCAATTTGAAAAGCGAAATATTATTGCATATCGTCATTTTTTCAATTTTAAAGCGAAATATTATTGCATATTGTCATTTTTTCAATTTTAAAGCGAAATATTATTGCATATCGTAATTTTTTCAATTTAAAAGCGAAATATTATTGCATATCGTCATTTTTTCAATTTTAAAGCGAAATATTATTGCATATCGTCATTTTTTTAATGTTAAAGCGAAATATTATTGCATATCGTCATTTTTTCAATTTAAAAGCGAAATATTATTGCATATCGTCATTTCTTCAATTTTAAAGCGAAATATTATTGCATATCGTAATTTTTTCAATTTTAAAGCGAAATATTATTGCATATCGTCATTTTTTCAATTTTAAAGCGAAATATTATTGCATATTGTCATTTTTTCAATTTTAAAGCGAAATATTATTGCATATCGTCATTTTTTCAATTTTAAAGCGAAATATTATTGCATATTGTCATTTTTTCAATTTTAAAGCGAAATATTATTGCATATCGTAATTTTTTCAATTTTAAAGCGAAATATTATTGCATATCGTCATTTTTTCAATTTTAAAGCGAAATATTATTGCATATCGTCATTTTTTCAATTTAAAAGCGAAATATTATTGCATATCGTCATTTTTTCAATTTTAAAGCGAAATATTATTGCATATTGTCATTTTTTCAATTTTAAAGCGAAATATTATTGCATATCGTTATTTTTTCAATTTTAAAGCGGAATATTATTGCATATAATCATTTTTTCAATTTTAAAGCGAAATATTATTGCATATTGTCATTTTTTCAATTTTAAAGCGAAATATTATTGCATATCGTAATTTTTTCAATTTTAAAGCGAAATATTATTGCATATCGTCATTTCTTCAATTTTAAAGCGAAATATTATTGCATATCGTCATTTTTTCAATTTAAAAGCGAAATATTATTGCATATCGTCATTTTTTCAATTTTAAAGCGAAATATTATTGCATATTGTCATTTTTTCAATTTTAAAGCGAAATATTATTGCATATCGTCATTTTTTCAATTTTAAAGCGAAATATTATTGCATATTGTCATTTTTTAAATTTTAAAGCGAAATATTATTGCATATCGTCATTTTTTCAATTTTAAAGCGAAATATTATTGCATATCGTCACTTTTTCAATTTTAAAGCGAAATATTATTGCATATTGTCATTTTTTCAATTTTAAAGCGAAATATTTTTGCATATCGTCATTTTTTCAATTTTAAAGCGAAATATTATTGCATATTGTCATTTTTTCAATTTTAAAGCGAAATATTATTGCATATTGTCATTTTTTCAATTTTAAAGCGAAATATTATTGCATATCGTAATTTTTTCAATTTTAAAGCGAAATATTATTGCCTATCGTCATTTTTTCAATTTTAAAGCGAAATATTATTGCATATCGTCATTTTTTTAATTTTAAAGCGAAATATTATTGCATATCGTCATTTTTTCAATTTTAAAGCGAAATATTATTGCATATCGTCATTTTTTCAATTTTAAAGCGAAATATTATTGCATATTGTCATTTTTTCAATTTTAAAGCGAAATATTATTGCATATCGTCATTTTTTTTAATTTTAAAGCGAAATATTATTGCATATCGTCATTTTTTCAATTTTAAAGCGAAATATTATTGCATATCGTCACTTTTTAATTTTAAAGCGAAATATTATTGCATATCGTCATTTTTTCAATTTTAAAGCGAAATATTATTGCATATCGTCATTTTTTCAATTTTAAAGCGAAATATTATTGCATATTGTCATTTTTTCAATTTTAAAGCGAAATATTATTGCATATCGTCATTTTTTCAATTTTAAAGCGAAATATTATTGCATATCGTCATTTTTTTCAATTTTAAAGCGAAATATTATTGCATATCGTCATTTTTTTAATGTTAAAGCGAAATATTATTGCATATCGTCATTTTTTCAATTTAAAAGCGAAATATAATTGCATATCGTCATTTCTTCAATTTTAAAGCGAAATATTATTGCATATCGTCATTTTTTCAATTTTAAAGCGAAATATTATTGCATATCGTCATTTTTTCAATTTTAAAGCGAAATATTATTGCATATCGTCATTTTTTCAATTTGAAAAGCGAAATATTATTGCATATCGTCATTTTTTCAATTTTAAAGCGAAATATTATTGCATATTGTCATTTTTTCAATTTTAAAGCGAAATATTATTGCATATCGTAATTTTTTCAATTTTAAAGCGAAATATTATTGCATATCGTCATTTTTTCAATTTTAAAGCGAAATATTATTGCATATCGTCATTTTTTTAATGTTAAAGCGAAATATTATTGCATATCGTCATTTTTTCAATTTAAAAGCGAAATATTATTGCATATCGTCATTTCTTCAATTTTAAAGCGAAATATTATTGCATATCGTAATTTTTTCAATTTTAAAGCGAAATATTATTGCATATCGTCATTTTTTCAATTTTAAAGCGAAATATAATTGCATATTGTCATTTTTTCAATTTTAAAGCGAAATATTATTGCATATCGTCATTTTTTCAATTTTAAAGCGAAATATTATTGCATATTGTCATTTTTTCAATTTTAAAGCGAAATATTATTGCATATCGTAATTTTTTCAATTTTAAAGCGAAATATTATTGCATATCGTCATTTTTTCAATTTTAAAGCGAAATATTATTGCATATCGTCATTTTTTCAATTTAAAAGCGAAATATTATTGCATATCGTCATTTTTTCAATTTTAAAGCGAAATATTATTGCATATTGTAATTTTTTCAATTTTAAAGCGAAATATTATTGCATATCGTTATTTTTTCAATTTTAAAGCGGAATATTATTGCATATAATCATTTTTTCAATTTTAAAGCGAAATATTATTGCATATTGTCATTTTTTCAATTTTAAAGCGAAATATTATTGCATATCGTAATTTTTTCAATTTTAAAGCGAAATATTATTGCATATCGTCATTTTTTCAATTTTAAAGCGAAATATTATTGCATATCGTAATTTTTTCAATTTTAAAGCGAAATATTATTGCCTATCGTCATTTTTTCAATTTTAAAGCGAAATATTATTGCATATCGTCATTTTTTTAATTTTAAAGCGAAATATTATTGCATATCGTCATTTTTTCAATTTTAAAGCGAAATATTATTGCATATCGTCATTTTTTCAATTTAAAAGCGAAATATAATTGCATATCGTCATTTCTTCAATTTTAAAGCGAAATATTATTGCATATCGTCATTTTTTCAATTTTAAAGCGAAATATTATTGCATATCGTCATTTTTTCAATTTTAAAGCGAAATATTATTGCATATCGTCATTTTTTCAATTTGAAAAGCGAAATATTATTGCATATCGTCATTTTTTTAATTTTAAAGCGAAATATTATTGCATATTGTCATTTTTTCAATTTGAAAGCGAAATATTATTGCATATCGTAATTTTTTCAATTTAAAAGCGAAATATTATTGCATATCGTCATTTTTTCAATTTTAAAGCGAAATATTATTGCATATCGTCATTTTTTTAATGTTAAAGCGAAATATTATTGCATATCGTCATTTTTTCAATTTAAAAGCGAAATATTATTGCATATCGTCATTTCTTCAATTTTAAAGCGAAATATTATTGCATATCGTAATTTTTTCAATTTTAAAGCGAAATATTATTGCATATCGTCATTTTTTCAATTTTAAAGCGAAATATAATTGCATATTGTCATTTTTTCAATTTTAAAGCGAAATATTATTGCATATCGTCATTTTTTCAATTTTAAAGCGAAATATTATTGCATATTGTCATTTTTTCAATTTTAAAGCGAAATATTATTGCATATCGTCATTTTTTCAATTTTAAAGCGAAATATTATTGCATATCGTCATTTTTTCAATTTTAAAGCGAAATATTATTGCATATCGTCATTTTTTCAATTTAAAAGCGAAATATTATTGCATATCGTCATTTTTTCAATTTTAAAGCGAAATATTATTGCATATTGTAATTTTTTCAATTTTAAAGCGAAATATTATTGCATATCGTTATTTTTTCAATTTTAAAGCGGAATATTATTGCATATAATCATTTTTTCAATTTTAAAGCGAAATATTATTGCATATTGTCATTTTTTCAATTTTAAAGCGAAATATTATTGCATATCGTAATTTTTTCAATTTTAAAGCGAAATATTATTGCATATCGTCATTTTTTCAATTTTAAAGCGAAATATTATTGCATATCGTAATTTTTTCAATTTTAAAGCGAAATATTATTGCCTATCGTCATTTTTTCAATTTTAAAGCGAAATATTATTGCATATCGTCATTTTTTTAATTTTAAAGCGAAATATTATTGCATATCGTCATTTTTTCAATTTTAAAGCGAAATATTATTGCATATCGTCATTTTTTCAATTTTAAAGCGAAATATTATTGCATATTGTCATTTTTTCAATTTTAAAGCGAAATATTATTGCATATCGTCATTTTTTTTAATTTTAAAGCGAAATATTATTGCATATCGTCATTTTTTCAATTTTAAAGCGAAATATTATTGCATATCGTCACTTTTTAATTTTAAAGCGAAATATTATTGCATATCGTCATTTTTTCAATTTTAAAGCGAAATATTATTGCATATCGTCATTTTTTCAATTTTAAAGCGAAATATTATTGCATATTGTCATTTTTTCAATTTTAAAGCGAAATATTATTGCATATCGTCATTTTTTCAATTTTAAAGCGAAATATTATTGCATATCGTCATTTTTTCAATTTTAAAGCGAAATATTATTGCATATCGTCATTTTTTTAATGTTAAAGCGAAATATTATTGCATATCGTCATTTTTTCAATTTAAAAGCGAAATATTATTGCATATCGTCATTTCTTCAATTTTAAAGCGAAATATTATTGCATATCGGCATTTTTTCAATTTTAAAGCGAAATATTATTGCATATCGTCATTTTTTCAATTTTAAAGCGAAATATTATTGCATATCGTCATTTTTTCAATTTGAAAAGCGAAATATTATTGCATATCGTCATTTTTTCAATTTTAAAGCGAAATATTATTGCATATTGTCATTTTTTCAATTTTAAAGCGAAATATTATTGCATATCGTAATTTTTTCAATTTAAAAGCGAAATATTATTGCATATCGTCATTTTTTCAATTTTAAAGCGAAATATTATTGCATATCGTCATTTTTTTAATGTTAAAGCGAAATATTATTGCATATCGTCATTTTTTCAATTTAAAAGCGAAATATTATTGCATATCGTCATTTCTTCAATTTTAAAGCGAAATATTATTGCATATCGTCATTTTTTCAATTTAAAAGCGAAATATTATTGCATATCGTCATTTTTTCAATTTTAAAGCGAAATATTATTGCATATTGTCATTTTTTCAATTTTAAAGCGAAATATTATTGCATATCGTCATTTTTTCAATTTTAAAGCGAAATATTATTGCATATTGTCATTTTTTAAATTTTAAAGCGAAATATTATTGCATATCGTCATTTTTTCAATTTTAAAGCGAAATATTATTGCATATCGTCATTTTTTTAATTTTAAAGCGAAATATTATTGCATATCGTCATTTTTTTAATTTTAAAGCGAAATATTATTGCATATCGTCACTTTTTAATTTTAAAAGCGAAATATTATTGCATATCGTCATTTTTTCAATTTTAAAGCGAAATATTATTGCATATCGTCATTTTTTTAATTTTAAAGCGAAATATTATTGCATATTGTCATTTTTTCAATTTTAAAGCGAAATATTATTGCATATCGTCATTTTTTTAATTTTAAAGCGAAATATTATTGCATATCATCATTTTTTCAATTTTAAAGCGAAATATTATTGCATATCGTCATTTTTTCAATTTTAAAGCGAAATATTATTGCATATCGTCATTTTTTTAATTTTAAAGCGAAATATTATTGCATATCGTCATTTTTTCAATTTTAAAGCGAAATATTATTGCATATCGTCATTTTTTTTAATTTTAAAGCGAAATATTATTGCATATTGTCATTTTTTCAATTTTAAAGCGAAATATTATTGCATATCGTAATTTTTTTTAATTTTAAAGCGAAATATTATTGCATATCGTCATTTTTTCAATTTTAAAGCGAAATATTATTGCATATCGTAATTTTTTTTTATTTTAAAGCGAAATATTATTGCATATCGTCATTTTTTCAATTTTAAAGCGAAATATTATTGCATATCGTCATTTTTTCAATTTTAAAGCGAAATATTATTGCATATTGTCATTTTTTCAATTTTAAAGCGAAATATTATTGCATATCGTAATTTTTTCAATTTTAAAGCGAAATATTATTGCATATCGTCATTTTTTCAATTTTAAAGCGAAATATTATTGCATATCGTCATTTTTTTAATTTTAAAGCGAAATATTATTGCATATCGTCATTTTTTCAATTTTAAAGCGAAATATTATTGCATATCGTCATTTTTTCAATTTTAAAGCGAAATATTATTGCATATTGTCCTTTTTTCAATTTTAAAGCGAAATATTATTGCATATCGTCATTTTTTTTAATTTTAAAGCGAAATATTATTGCATATCGTCATTTTTTCAATTTTACAGCGAAATATTATTGCATATCGTCACTTTTTAATTTTAAAGCGAAATATTATTGCATATCGTCATTTTTTCAATTTTAAAGCGAAATATTATTGCATATCGTCATTTTTTCAATTTTAAAGCGAAATATTATTGCATATTGTAATTTTTTCAATTTTAAAGCGAAATATTATTGCATATCGTCATTTTTTCAATTTTAAAGCGAAATATTATTGCATATCGTCATTTTTTCAATTTTAAAGCGAAATATTATTGCATATCGTCATTTTTTAATGTTAAAGCGAAATATTATTGCATATCGTCATTTTTTCAATTTAAAAGCGAAATATTATTGCATATCGTCATTTCTTCAATTTTAAAGCGAAATATTATTGCATATCGTCATTTTTTCAATTTTAAAGCGAAATATTATTGCATATCGTCATTTTTTCAATTTTAAAGCGAAATATTATTGCATATCGTCATTTTTTCAATTTTAAAGCGAAATATTATTGCATATCGTCATTTTTTCAATTTTAAAGCGAAATATTATTGCATATCGTCATTTTTTCAATTTTAAAGCGAAATATTATTGCATATCGTCATTTTTTCAATTTTAAAGCGAAATATTATTGCATATCGTAATTTTTTCAATTTTAAAGCAAAATATTATTGCATATCGTCATTTTTTTTTAATTTAAAAGCGAAATATTATTGCATATCGTCATTTTTTCAATTTTAAAGCGAAATATTATTGCATATCGTCATTTTTTCAATTTTAAAGCGAAATATTATTGCATATTGTCATTTTTTCAATTTTAAAGCGAAATATTATTGCATATCGTCATTTTTTTTAATTTTAAAGCGAAATATTATTGCATATCGTCATTTTTTCAATTTTAAAGCGAAATATTATTGCATATCGTCACTTTTTAATTTTAAAGCGAAATATTATTGCATATTGTTATTTTTTCAATTTTAAAGCGAAATATTATTGCATATTGTCATTTTTTCAATTTTAAAGCGAAATATTATTGCATATCGTCATTTTTTCAATTTTAAAGCGAAATATTATTGCATATCGTATTTTTTTTAATTTTAAAGCGAAATATTATTGCATATTGTCGTTTTTTCAATTTTAAAGCGAAATATTATTGCATATTGTCATTTTTTCAATTTTAAAGCGAAATATTATTGCATATTGTCATTTTTTCAATTTTAAAGCGAAATATTATTGCATATTGTCATTTTTTCAATTTTAAAGCGAAATATTATTGCATATTGTTATTTTTTCAATTTTAAAGCGAAATAATTTTGCATATTGTCATTTTTTCAATTTTAAAGCGAAATATTATTGCATATCGTCATTTTTTTAATTTTAAAGCGAAATATTATTGCATATTGTCATTTTTTCAATTTTAAAGCGAAATATTATTGCATATTGTCATTTTTTCAATTTTAAAGCGAAATATTATTGCATATCGTAATTTTTTCAATTTTAAAGCGAAATATTATTGCATATCGTCATTTTTTCAATTTTAAAGCGAAATATTATTGCATATCGTCATTTTTTTAATTTTAAAGCGAAATATTATTGCATATCGTCATTTTTTCAATTTTAAAGCGAAATATTATTGCATATCGTCATTTTTTCAATTTTAAAGCGAAATATTATTGCATATCGTCATTTTTTCAATTTTAAAGCGAAATATTATTGCATATTGTCATTTTTTCAATTTTAAAGCGAAATATTATTGCATATCGTCATTTTTTTTAATTTTAAAGCGAAATATTATTGCATATCGTCATTTTTTCAATTTTAAAGCGAAATATTATTGCATATCGTCATTTTTTCAATTTTAAAGCGAAATATTATTGCATATCGTCATTTTTTCAATTTTAAAGCGAAATATTATTGCATATCGTCATTTTTTCAATTTTAAAGCGAAATATTATTGCATATTGTCATTTTTTCAATTTTAAAGCGAAATATTATTGCATATCGTCATTTTTTTTCATTTTAAAGCGAAATATTATTGCATATCGTCATTTTTTCAATTTTAAAGCGAAATATTATTGCATATCGTCACTTTTTAATTTTAAAGCGAAATATTATTGCATATCGTCATTTTTTCAATTTTAAAGCGAAATATTATTGCATATCGTCATTTTTTCAATTTTAAAGCGAAATATTATTGCATATCGTCATTTTTTCAATTTTAAAGCGAAATATTATTGCATATCGTCATTTTTTCAATTTTAAAGCGAAATATTATTGCATATCGTCATTTTTTTAATGTTAAAGCGAAATATTATTGCATATCGTCATTTTTTCAATTTAAAAGCGAAATATTATTGCATATCGTCATTTCTTCAATTTTAAAGCGAAATATTATTGCATATCGTCATTTTTTCAATTTTAAAGCGAAATATTATTGCATATCGTCATTTTTTCAATTTTAAAGCGAAATATTATTGCATATCGTCATTTTTTCAATTTTAAAGCGAAATATTATTGCATATCGTCATTTTTTCAATTTTAAAGCGAAATATTATTGCATATCGTCATTTTTTCAATTTTAAAGCGAAATATTATTGCATATCGTCATTTTTTCAATTTTAAAGCGAAATATTATTGCATATCGTCATTTTTTCAATTTTAAAGCAAAATATTATTGCATATCGTCATTTTTTTTTAATTTAAAAGCGAAATATTATTGCATATCGTCATTTTTTCAATTTTAAAGCGAAATATTATTGCATATCGTCATTTTTTCAATTTTAAAGTTAAATATTATTGCATATTGTCATTTTTTCAATTTTAAAGCGAAATATTATTGCATATCGTCATTTTTTCAATTTTAAAGCGAAATATTATTGCATATCGTCATTTTTTCAATTTTAAAGCGAAATATTATTGCATATCGTCACTTTTTAATTTTAAAGCGAAATATTATTGCATATTGTTATTTTTTCAATTTTAAAGCGAAATATTATTGCATATCGTCATTTTTTCAATTTTAAAGCGAAATATTATTGCATATTGTCATTTTTTCAATTTTAAAGCGAAATATTATTGCATATTGTTATTTTTTCAATTTTAAAGCGAAATATTATTGCATATCGTCATTTTTTCAATTTTAAAGCGAAATATTATTGCATATCGTCATTTTTTTCAATTTTAAAGCGAAATATTATTGCATATCGTCATTTTTTTAATTTTAAAGCGAAATATTATTGCATATTGTCATTTTTTCAATTTTAAAGCGAAATATTATTGCATATCGTCATTTTTTTCAATTTTAAAGCGAAATATTATTGCATATCGTCATTTTTTCAATTTTAAAGCGAAATATTATTGCATATTGTCATTTTTTCAATTTTAAAGCGAAATATTATTGCATATCGTAATTTTTTCAATTTTAAAGCGAAATATTATTGCATATCGTCATTTTTTCAATTTTAAAGCGAAATATTATTGCATATCGTCATTTTTTTAATTTTAAAGCGAAATATTATTGCATATCGTCATTTTTTCAATTTAAAAGCGAAATATTATTGCATATCGTCATTTTTTCAATTTTAAAGCGAAATATTATTGCATATCGTCATTTTTTCAATTTTAAAGCGAAATATTATTGCATATCGTCATTTTTTCAATTTTAAAGCGAAATATTATTGCATATCGTCATTTTTTCAATTTTAAAGCGAAATATTATTGCATATCGTCATTTTTTCAATTTTAAAGCGAAATATTATTGCATATCGTCATTTTTTCAATTTTAAAGCGAAATATTATTGCATATCGTAATTTTTTCAATTTTAAAGCGAAATATTATTGCATATCGTCATATTTTCAATTTTAAAGCGAAATATTATTGCATATCGTCATTTTTTCAATTTTAAAGCGAAATATTATTGCATATCGTCATTTTTTCAATTTTAAAGCGAAATATTATTGCATATCGTCATTTTTTCAATTTTAAAGCGAAATATTATTGCATATCGTTATTTTTTCAATTTTAAAGCGAAATATTATTGCATATCGTCATTTTTTCAATTTTAAAGCGAAATATTATTGCATATCGTCATTTGTTCAATTTTAAAGCGAAATATTATTGCATATCGTCATTTTTTCAATTTATAGCGAAATATTATTGCATATCGTCATTTTTTCAATTTTAAAGCGAAATATTATTGCATATCGTCATTTTTTCAATTTTAAAGCGAAATATTATTGCATATCATCATTATTTCAATTTTAAAGCGAAATATTATTGCATATCGTCATTTTTTCAATTTTAAAGCGAAATATTATTGCATATCGTCATTTTTTCAATTTTAAAGCGAAATATTATTGCATATCGTCATTTTTTCAATTTTAAAGCGAAATATTATTGCATATCGTCATTTTTTCAATTTTAAAGCGAAATATTATTGCATATCGTCATTTTTTCAATTTTAAAGCGAAATATTATTGCATATCATCATTTTTTCAATTTTAAAGCGAAATATTATTGCATATCGTCATTTTTTCAATTTTAAAGCGAAATATTATTGCATATCGTTATTTTTTCAATTTTAAAGCGAAATATTATTGCATATCGTCATTTTTTCAATTTTAAAGCGAAATATTATTGCATATCGTCATCTTTTCAATTTTAAAGCGAAATATTATTGCATATCGTCATTTTTTCAATTTTAAAGCGAAATATTATTGCATATCGTCATTTTTTCAATTTTAAAGCGAAATATTATTGCATATCGTCATTTTTTCAATTGTAAAGCGAAATATTATTGCATATCGTAATTTTTTCAATTTTAAAGCGAAATATTATTGCATATCGTCATTTTTTCAATTTTAAAGCGAAATATTATTGCATATCGTCATTTTTTCAATTTTAAAGCGAAATATTATTGCATATCATCATTTTTTCAATTTTAAAGCGAAATATTATTGCATATCGTCATTTTTTCAATTTTAAAGCGAAATATTATTGCATATCGTTATTTTTTCAATTTTAAAGCGAAATATTATTGCATACCGTCATTTTTTCAATTTTAAAGCGAAATATTATTGCATATCATCATTTTTTCAATTTTAAAGCGAAATATTATTGCATATCGTCATTTTTTCAATTTTAAAGCGAAATATTATTGCATATCGTCATTTTTTCAATTTTAAAGCGAAATATTATTGCATATCGTCATTTTTTCAATTTTAAAGCGAAATATTATTGCATATCATCATTTTTTCAATTTTAAAGCGAAATATTATTGCATATCATCATTTTTTCAATTTAAAAGCGAAATATTATTGCATATCGTCATTTTTTCAATTTTAAAGCGAAATATTATTGCATATCATCATTTTTTCAATTTTAAAGCGAAATATTATTGCATATCGTAATTTTTTCAATTTTAAAGCGAAATATTATTGCATATCGTCATTTTTTCAATTTTAAAGCGAAATATTATTGCATATCGTCATTTTTTCAATTTTAAAGCGAAATATTATTGCATATCGTCATTTTTTCAATTTTAAAGCGAAATATTATTGCATATCGTCATTTTTTCAATTTTAAAGCGAAATATTATTGCATATCATCATTATTTCAATTTTAAAGCGAAATATTATTGCATATCGTCATTTTTTCAATTTTAAAGCGAAATATTATTGCATATCGTCATTTTTTCAATTTTAAAGCGAAATATTATTGCATATCGTCATTTTTTCAATTTTAAAGCGAAATATTATTGCATATCGTCATTTTTTCAATTTTAAAGCGAAATATTATTGCATATCGTCATTTTTTCAATTTTAAAGCGAAATATTATTGCATATCATCATTTTTTCAATTTTAAAGCGAAATATTATTGCATATCGTCATTTTTTCAATTTTAAAGCGAAATATTATTGCATATCGTTATTTTTTCAATTTTAAAGCGAAATATTATTGCATATCGTCATTTTTTCAATTTTAAAGCGAAATATTATTGCATATCGTCATCTTTTCAATTTTAAAGCGAAATATTATTGCATATCGTCATTTTTTCAATTTTAAAGCGAAATATTATTGCATATCGTCATTTTTTCAATTTTAAAGCGAAATATTATTGCATATCGTCATTTTTTCAATTTTAAAGCGAAATATTATTGCATATCGTAATTTTTTCAATTTTAAAGCGAAATATTATTGCATATCGTCATTTTTTCAATTTTAAAGCGAAATATTATTGCATATCGTCATTTTTTCAATTTTAAAGCGAAATATTATTGCATATCATCATTTTTTCAATTTTAAAGCGAAATATTATTGCATATCGTCATTTTTTCAATTTTAAAGCGAAATATTATTGCATATCGTTATTTTTTCAATTTTAAAGCGAAATATTATTGCATACCGTCATTTTTTCAATTTTAAAGCGAAATATTATTGCATATCATCATTTTTTCAATTTTAAAGCGAAATATTATTGCATATCGTCATTTTTTCAATTTTAAAGCGAAATATTATTGCATATCGTCATTTTTTCAATTTTAAAGCGAAATATTATTGCATATCGTCATTTTTTCAATTTTAAAGCGAAATATTATTGCATATCATCATTTTTTCAATTTTAAAGCGAAATATTATTGCATATCATCATTTTTTCAATTTAAAAGCGAAATATTATTGCATATCGTCATTTTTTCAATTTTAAAGCGAAATATTATTGCATATCATCATTTTTTCAATTTTAAAGCGAAATATTATTGCATATCGTAATTTTTTCAATTTTAAAGCGAAATATTATTGCATATCGTCATTTTTTCAATTTTAAAGCGAAATATTATTGCATATCGTCATTTTTTCAATTTTAAAGCGAAATATTATTGCATATCGTCATTTTTTCAATTTTAAAGCGAAATATTATTGCATATCGTCATTTTTTCAATTTTAAAGCGAAATATTATTGCATATCGTCATTTTTTCAATTTTAAAGCGAAATATTATTGCATATCGTCATTTTTTCAATTTTAAAGCGAAATATTATTGCATATCGTCATTTTTTCAATTTTAAAGCGAAATATTATTGCATATCGTCATTTTTTCAATTTTAAAGCGAAATATTATTGCATATCGTCATTTTTTCAATTTTAAATCGAAATATTATTGCATATCATCATTTTTTCAATTTTAAAGCGAAATATTATTGCATATCATCATTTTTTCAATTTTAAAGCGAAATATTATTGCATATCGTCATTTTTTCAATTTTAAAGCGAAATATTATTGCATATCATCATTTTTTCAATTTTAAAGCGAAATAGTTTTGCATATCATCATTTTTTCAATTTTAAAGCGAAATATTATTGCATATCATCATTTTTTCAATTTTAAAGCGAAATATTATTGCATATCATCATTTTTTCAATTTTAAAGCGAAATATTATTGCATATCGTCATTTTTTCAATTTTAAAGCGAAATATTATTGCATATCGTCATTTTTTCAATTTTAAAGCGAAATATTATTGCATATCGTCATTTTTTCAATTTTAAAGCGAAATATTATTGCATATCGTCATTTTTTCAATTTTAAAGCGAAATATTATTGCATATCGTCATTTTTTCAATTTTAAAGCGAAATATTATTGCATATCGTCATTTTTTCAATTTTAAAGCGAAATATTATTGCATATCGTCATTTTTTCAATTTTAAAGCGAAATATTATTGCATATCGTCATTTTTTCAATTTTAAAGCGAAATATTATTGCATATCGTCATTTTATCAATTTTAAAGCGAAATATTATTGCATATCGTCATTTTTTCAATTTTAAAGCGAAATATTATTGCATATCGTCATTTTTTCAATTTTAAAGCGAAATATTATTGCATATCGTCATTTTTTCAATTTTAAAGCGAAATATTATTGCATATCGTCATTTTTTCAATTTTAAAGCGAAATATTATTGCATATCGTCATTTTTTCAATTTTAAAGCGAAATATTATTGCATATCGTCATTTTTTCAATTTTAAAGCGAAATATTATTGCATATCGTCATTTTTTCAATTTTAAAGCGAAATATTATTGCATATCGTCATTTTTTCAATTTTAAAGCGAAATATTATTGCATATCGTCATTTTTTCAATTTTAAATCGAAATATTATTGCATATCATCATTTTTTCAATTTTAAAGCGAAATATTATTGCATATCATCATTTTTTCAATTTTAAAGCGAAATATTATTGCATATCGTCATTTTTTCAATTTTAAAGCGAAATATTATTGCATATCATCATTTTTTCAATTTTAAAGCGAAATAGTTTTGCATATCATCATTTTTTCAATTTTAAAGCGAAATATTATTGCATATCATCATTTTTTCAATTTTAAAGCGAAATATTATTGCATATCATCATTTTTTCAATTTTAAAGCGAAATATTATTGCATATCGTCATTTTTTCAATTTTAAAGCGAAATATTATTGCATATCGTCATTTTTTCAATTTTAAAGCGAAATATTATTGCATATCGTCATTTTTTCAATTTTAAAGCGAAATATTATTGCATATCGTCATTTTTTCAATTTTAAAGCGAAATATTATTGCATATCGTCATTTTTTCAATTTTAAAGCGAAATATTATTGCATATCGTCATTTTTTCAATTTTAAAGCGAAATATTATTGCATATCGTCATTTTTTCAATTTTAAAGCGAAATATTATTGCATATCGTCATTTTTTCAATTTTAAAGCGAAATATTATTGCATATCGTCATTTTATCAATTTTAAAGCGAAATATTATTGCATATCGTCATTTTTTCAATTTTAAAGCGAAATATTATTGCATATCGTCATTTTTTCAATTTTAAAGCGAAATATTATTGCATATCGTCATTTTTTCAATTTTAAAGCGAAATATTATTGCATATCGTCATTTTTTCAATTTTAAAGCGAAATATTATTGCATATCGTCATTTTTTCAATTTTAAAGCGAAATATTATTGCATATCGTCATTTTTTCAATTTTAAAGCGAAATATTATTGCATATCGTCATTTTTTCAATTTTAAAGCGAAATATTATTGCATATCGTCATTTTTTCAATTTTAAAGCGAAATATTATTGCATATCGTCATTTTTTCAATTTTAAATCGAAATATTATTGCATATCATCATTTTTTCAATTTTAAAGCGAAATATTATTGCATATCATCATTTTTTCAATTTTAAAGCGAAATATTATTGCATATCGTCATTTTTTCAATTTTAAAGCGAAATATTATTGCATATCATCATTTTTTCAATTTTAAAGCGAAATAGTTTTGCATATCATCATTTTTTCAATTTTAAAGCGAAATATTATTGCATATCATCATTTTTTCAATTTTAAAGCGAAATATTATTGCATATCATCATTTTTTCAATTTTAAAGCGAAATATTATTGCATATCGTCATTTTTTCAATTTTAAAGCGAAATATTATTGCATATCGTCATTTTTTCAATTTTAAAGCGAAATATTATTGCATATCGTCATTTTTTCAATTTTAAAGCGAAATATTATTGCATATCGTCATTTTTTCAATTTTAAAGCGAAATATTATTGCATATCGTCATTTTTTCAATTTTAAAGCGAAATATTATTGCATATCGTCATTTTTTCAATTTTAAAGCGAAATATTATTGCATATCGTCATTTTTTCAATTTTAAAGCGAAATATTATTGCATATCGTCATTTTTTCAATTTTAAAGCGAAATATTATTGCATATCGTCATTTTATCAATTTTAAAGCGAAATATTATTGCATATCGTCATTTTTTCAATTTTAAAGCGAAATATTATTGCATATCGTCATTTTTTCAATTTTAAAGCGAAATATTATTGCATATCGTTATCCTAAAGTGTCCTCACGTCCAGATTGCATTTTTTTAATTTATCAGCTGTGACAATCATGCTTTAGTAGGGTGTATTCCAATTTCCGCTATAGCTGTTCATTTGGGCTTAAAATCATAAAAATTGGTCGGCCATTTCATAAGATGTATAGTAATAATATACTGAATTTTCCAGATTCCACGACAATTTTAAATGCTTGTACACAAATGGCCGGAACTTATTGAAGGTACATTGTATATCCAGCAGTCGTGCAAGATGAACCGTGGGTAAAATTTTTGAGTTCTAACCATGGGGCTCTGATTTCGAATCTCGCTAGATTTAAGCACTCTGATTGGCCCTAGCACGTGTCAGTGGATAATTATATTTTAAACAAAAGATATATTTATATATACGAGCAAACATGTTAAAACACTTTGAAATGAGTTAAAAACATATTTAATCTGAAAAGGAAACACTAGATAAGTGGATAGTCCTTAATCCGCGGAGTTTCGAAGAAATGCTTTCCTTCTCATCAGAGGGTAGGAATTAGCAAAATGCGGGATCGGATTTTGCATGCAAAAGTATTTGATGAAACAAGTAAGTCAAAGATCTTACTTGATAACAAAAAAAAGTGAAGCAAAGGGAATATGGCGAAGAAAAAGGTGATTACACATGAATGGATAGTCTGATGGAAGATAAATAATCCAGTGACGGTAAAATACAAATATATAACTTCAAGAAAGTTAATTGAATTTTCATTTGCACAAGTAAATTTTTATTATATATATATATATATATATATATATATATATATATATATATATATATACACGTAGTTTAATCATTAGTCTTATTTTTTCGCTTCTCCCTTTCCTATTTCCAGCCTTTTGCGTGCTCTCTCTCTCTCTTTCTCCCATTACTCGTCTCTACCTCTACATCCATCTAAATATTTCTCTCGCTTTTTTCGTTTTCTTGTTCCCTTCCCATTAATCCCCCTCATCACCATCACCATGCTATAAACCTGCCAAAACTTTTAATGAAGTGATGAAACCTAACACTGTTTTAGTAAACCCTTTTTTTATCGATAACAACAAAAAAGTAAAGTCCGGTTAAAATTACATTTTCTTTTTACTTATTGGTATTTCTATTTTTGTTGTTGTCTTTTGTTTTGTTTTTAATCTTTTCATAGCGAAGTATATATATTGTTTATGGTACACGAATAAATAATCGTTCACATTGAAACTTTATATCCAAATAGAGCGCACGAATAAATAATTGTTCACATAGAAAATTGTATTTTAAATTTCACATCCAAATAACGATTTCAAAATAACACTGAACAACGGCAATATTTTAAATTATGAACTTTTAAAAACCCTTCATTTAGGAAAGAATACATCCAATAATTAGTCAAACACTCAAAATACAGTAACAATTAATTTATTATGTGGCGTGGTCCTAAGATTTGGTATTGCCATTTTATGTGACAATAGTGTCTTTGAGTATAGACGCCAATCTATTTATATAATTATAAAACTCAAATGACCTTGTAACGGGTATTGTAACCACACAGCCGGTTTACGACTTCTAGTTGCGCATGTGTACATAAACATAATCAACGCAACAATAAAACATATTGTTTTACTGTGTACGTTTTCAGCATCCCAATTGTTTTTTTTTCGCGTTTAAATTATCCAAATAAACAATTGTTAATAGTTCTGCTTGTTTTTTTTTTTACATCGTTTCTTTCTGCATTGTCTTAATTAGTTTTATTGACATTATTAACAAATAAATTAAATATTTGACCCAATGGGTGATAAATGTTTGTTTAAAATAAATGAAAAAAAGTTACATTTTTATTTTCATTTTCTATTTAAAAAGCCATTCTTAACATGGGGAGAGTGTTTTTAACTATTCTGCACTTTCAACCAATAATTAACTTTAAAAATGGATATAAAAATTTGAAGTTTACTTTAAGTATTATGGTATCTGTTCAGTGCACATTTACCTATAAGTATGGCAAACCACTAATAATTCAATGGCTGTAAATTCTTTTTTTCAAAAATAAACAATTATAAACTCACAGAAATCTATATTCTTTTTTCATTTTAATATACTTTCGTAGAAATGTCACAAATTTTTTTTTCTTTACGTCACAAGTGTCATGCTCATACATTAATTTCATAGCTAATATAACATAATGACCCAACGGGTCACGGGTATATATATTATTTTAATTGGAATTCATTATTCAGATGATTATTATTTATATTAATTTATTTATTGCGGACTATTATTCTCATCTTTATTAGTTGTTGTTTCACGACGTTTCGGCCAACTATTCCTCTTGCCTTCATCAGGTGGTCACCGCGACGGATAGGAACTTCGAATCTCCTAACTGCATTCTCAGCAATCATTGCCATCCGTAGTTGTCATATCACCACATATTTGGCCAAGTAAGCCTCCGGCCGGCTTTAGGTAGGATTGAAACCGCTATCTTCAGACAATTATCATCTGGAACCATAGAGATTCAACGTCTCTATCAACTGCGCCACGGGCCCCAAAGGGGGCGATCAAGGTTGGATTTTTTGATCTTATAAATCCACGTTTATTTATTATCTGATCTTCCATGGTTGGGTCCGTACCGAATAGTATACACACACACACACACACACACACACACACACACACACACACACACACACACACACACACACACACACACACATATATATATTATTTTAATTGGAATTCTTTATTGAGATGAGTATTATTTATATTAATTTATTTATTGTGGACTATTATTCTCATTTTTATTAGTTGTTGTTTCACGACGTAAGCCTAGTATTTTAATATAAATTGGGGAATAAAAGTTAAGCTTTAGGAAGGATGTATACAAGCATGTATATAAAGCTGGAAATAAATGAAATATTAAAAAACAGAAGGGTCACCAGTTAGTAAGTGCAAACTAAAACATAAGCCTATTTTTATAAATGAAAAATTAAAAATGAAATTTTATAACAAAACATGTTATGCTCATCTTTAAAGTTGTTTCATGACGTTTCGGCCAACTATTCCTCTGGTCTTCGTCAAGTGGTTAACTGTGATGGAATAGGATGCTGAGTCTTAACTGCATCCTCAGCAATTACTGCCTTCCATAGTTGTTGTCATATCTCCCATGGCGCAGTGGATATGTGCATTGAATCTTTACGGTTTCAGGTGAGAATTGTCTGAAGATAACGGTTATTATCCTACCCAAAGCAGGCCAGAGGATTAGTTGGCCAAAACGTACTGAGACAGCAACAACTATGGAAGGCAGTAATTACTGAGCATACAGTTAAGAGCCCCAGCATTCCTATCGCGGTTAAACACCTGATGAATTTAAATTTTAAATTTCACATCCAAATAATGATGTCAAAATAACACTGAACAACGGCAACATTTTAAAATATAAACTTAAAAAAATCATTTATTTAGGAAAGAATACATCTAGTAATCGGTGAAACACCTAAAATACAGTCAAAATTAATTCACTAGTTTTGTGGTGTAATCTTTGGCTTTAGTATTGCCATTTTGGACGACAATAGTGTGTTTGAGTATAGACTAGAAACACATCAATATTTTTAACATAAATTGCTGAATAAAAGTTATGCTTTATCAAATAAATAAAATGAAGGACGTATACAAGCATTGATATAAAAATGGAAATAAATGAAACATTAAAAAACAGAAGGGTCACCAGTTAGCAAGTGCTAACTAAAGCATAAATAGAATTTTGGAAATGGAAAATGAAGAAAAACGAAATTTTACAACAAAACATTTTTATACAAGAGATAACAGAAGTTTTTCGGATGATTGCTTTCTAGCAACCATAATGAAATAATTAATTGATAGTCGAAAACGGAATGAACAACAAAAACTCTTTTAAAAATAAAACAACAAAAACTCTTTTAAAAATAAAACAACAAAAACTCTTTTAAAAATAAAACAACAAAAACTCTTTTAAAAATAAAACAACAAAAACGCCAACCACTTTAAAGAGTTTTCATTTCTTCCTTTACGTGTCTAAAGTTAAACGGAACTTTCACGAACAAATGTTCTTCCCAAGAACTTCAATTCTATAAAACATAGTAACATGGGACTGCTTATCAGCTGAATACAACATCCTTATCCTCAAGTGGATTTTGAGCCTTGATTTGCAATGCCACATTAATAAAAAAATAACCAAAACTAACCGTGTTTACAAAATGGTCATATACAGAAAAAAAAATATGCCATAAAAAAATACAAGTTTCTAAATTTTTTTAGATGAGGATTGGTTAATCATATTATTTGGATTCATTGGACTACTGTTCTCATCTTGAGTGTGATTTTCACAACGTTTCGGTTGATTTAACCTCCGACTTTCTTCCGGTGTATCTTGCCGAACTCAGGAATGTTTCTGTCGATCTTTGGAATTTGGACGAGATTTCAAACAGAACCCTTTATTTACTTCACGGGGGTAGCATGTTCTTGTTCCATCAGCTATGACTGGATAAGTAATTCGCAATTATATTTTTCGGTCGCTTACACTGAGAATTATATCTTCAACCTTCAGGAGAATATCATTTTTTAAAATTGATTTTTCTAAGTACTCTAACCTTGGGAGGGGGGGGGAAAGAACAACCCAAAATGCAAAAACAAAACAAAACAAAAACAGGTCTATATGCAATATGGTTAGGTCGTCAGTATTGCACACTTCATGAGTACGACGACCTGGGTTCGCGCCTATGTCGGAGCACGTCACTGATGAGATGCAGTACATCGAAACCCACTTTGGGTCTGGCGTTGACCGTTGTCGATGCAATTGCTCGATTCTGTCAAATTCTGGGTTCTAGCTTTATCGTGAAAGGTGTATGTGAACGGGTATTTATATATCTATCTATAATCTCCTCTTAATGTCTCATATATATATATATATATATATATATATATATATATATATATATATATATATATGTCGTGGATATTCTTGGCCTGATGAGGTGATTTTCTCTGACAGGGTGGTCACTGAAACATGTTTGCATATGTGTAGCTATATATATATATATATACATACATATATACATATATATATATACATATACATATATATATATACATATATATATAATAAATATATATAATAAATAAATAATATATATATACATACATACATATATATATATATATATATATATATATATATATATATATATAGCCAGTAGAGTTTAGTTTCCTAGAAGTACATCCAATGAAACAACATGTGTCTACCAAAGAGTGCTCAATGAGTGAACAGAGCAGGTATATTAATGTTTGTATAAATAAATTTTATATATATATATATATATATATATATATATATATATATATATATATATATATATATTGTGGAGACGCCCACTAATTAGCATACGTGGGTGAAAAGATATAGATAAAGTATCAAGTCAGCAAGACCTGGGAGCTGTGTTCGAACGCCGGATAGACAAGACGCATGTGCCGGTTGCTCCATGAAAGACTTTAACACGCCCTCTGCCGGACAATCTTCCAACTGCAGTACAACTGCACCTTTGTAAATATGTATTATCTTTTCGTCGTAATATAATTGTTTTACCTTTATTTTTCTGCGTTCGTGTTGTTATTGATACAGACACAACAATATATATATACTAGCAGTTCAACCCGGTTTTCCTCGGGCCCTATGTACTCTTCATAACTTTATGTGCATATATATATATATATATATATATATATATATATATATATATATATATATATATATGTTCATTTCATTAAAAAGTTCATTTCATGTTCGATTCATGTTCAGATAACCTACAATTTCAAATGTTTAGACCCAAAATTGGCAGAGAAATTTGGTAGAATCTGCAAAGGTCAACTCTTTCAACTTTGACCTCTTGGAAACCAAATTTTCGCCCCCAAACTGATTAAAAAGCTTGCTACATGTCTGAATATCCTTTATGCAAAATTTTAAATGTTTCGACCCAAAATTGGCTGAGCAGTTTGCTAGAAACCGCAAAGGTAAAATCTTTTGAACTATGACCCCTTAGCAGCTACAATTTTTGGCCAAAACCTGAATAAAAAGCTTGTGCCATGTGTGAATTCACTTTATGTAAAATTTCAAATTTTTAGACCAAAAATTGGCTGAGTAATTTTGTAGAGACTGCAGAGGTCATTTTCTTTTTAAACTTTGACCCTAATTTTGAGCCTTTAATATTTATTGTTTTGGGCTCAAATCAAATTAAAAAGTTTGATGCATGTCCAAGGAACCTACATCTAAAGTTT
>NC_136494.1:3450779-3465779 GCF_053919585.1 Euprymna scolopes | reverse complement strand
TAATGAATATTAGAAACAATAGAGGTCCAAGGATAGACCCCTGAGGCACTCCCGCATTTATATCATATTGTTTAGATGTACGACCGTCGAGGAGAACCTGGATTTTTCTCTTATCTAAGAAGGATTTAATTATGTTAAGTATTCTACCAGTGATACCGTATGATCTAATTTTCCTGAGGAGACCCTCATGCCACACCCTGTCAAAAGCCTTAGATATATCTAGAGCTACCGCTCTGCCCTCCCCCGCTTTGTCCAGTGAATGGTATATACGTTCAGAGATTACAGTGAGGATGTCTGCTGTGGAACGGGCTTGTCTAAATCCATATTGTTTGTCAGTCAGAAGTTTAGCATCTATAAGGTGATGGACTAGAGCAAGGTTAAGGTCTCAAATATTTTGGCGAAAAGTGGGAGGAGGCTAATGGGGCGATAATTAGATGAGTCAGTTCTTTCACCAGAATTCTTGAATACTGGTACCACACAAGCAGTTTTCCAAAAGCCCGGAAAGCAAGATTCATTAAGGCATTTGTTGTAGAGTTTGGAGAGAACTGGAGCTACTTCAGCTGATCACTTTTTTAATAGCACAGCTGAGATAAGATCGGGTCCACATGCTTTTGAAGTGTCAAGATTTTTTATGATAGCATGCACCTTAGCAGGGGTGATTTTTAGATCATCTAGCGTGGCGTATGTCCACAAAGGAAAGTTAGGCAGGGGGTGAATGGAAGGGTTCAGTGTGGAGTTTGAGGCAAACCGACTGGCAAGCATATAAGCCTTGTCGGTTGCTGAGCAAACAACCTCGTGATTGTTGGTTAGTGGGGAGATTGTTGATTGCACATTATTTACTACACTGTTGTAGATTTTCCAGAAGTCACGTGTTTCTAATTTTTGTGCTTCGATGCGTTTTAAGTGGTTCCAGTAAATTCTCTCTTAGCTGTCGCTATTTCTTTCTTAACGTTACTTCTAGCTTCTATATACTTCTGTCTGTTTGAACTGGACTTATGTCGGTTAAATCTGTGGTATGCATGCTGCCTTTGAACAATGGCAGTTGCGCAAGTAGAAGTAAACCATTGGGGAGAGTGGGACTTGCTATAAAATTTCCGCATGGGAAATGTGCTTCAATTTACAGATAATTTTATAAAATCAACAGTAGATTCTCTACAGTGCAATGTAGACTACAATATATTGTAGACTAAGTCACTGTGGGGAGGCATGTGAAACTTCCTCTCGGTGCACCGCGGAGAGTCTCCAACTAGAACATGCAATCAATCGATTTGATTAAAAAAATGGGCCATTTTCACTGATTTCGATAATAAAAGTATAAGAGGGTGTAAAATTTATTGATTTTCATTCAATCCCGGACAACGCTGGATCTTCTTGCTAGTATATGAGTAAAGTAGATCGTTTTCATCAAAAGCTTTCTTTTTACGAAATCAATACGTGATTCTGATTGGTCAGTTTGTTTTGGGAATCGTTGGAGCATATCAACAAATTATAATTCGATTTAATTTTTTCCAGAAAATAATTGTCTCGTTCGAAATTATTTTAAAATCAACATCAGTCGGGACGTAACTATTCATTCATACAGATTTAATAAACTTTGAGTGACCCCCCCCCCTAATTTGCCTTAAAAAAGAAAAGCAACATAAATTACAATGAATACCAGGGAACACCATATAAGTAAGGACTCGTGGTTAGAGTACTTAGAAAAATCAACCGTAAAAGTGATATTCCCCTGAAGATCGAAGGTTCAATTCTTAATATGGGCGATCGAAAAATACAATTGTGAATTACTTAGGACCTCTATCCAGTCATGGCTGACGGAACAAGAGCATGCTACCCCCGTAAAGTAAATAAAGGGTTCCGGTCGAAATTCTGTCCAATTCCAAAGTTCGACAAGATACACCTGAAGAAGGTCGGAGGTTATATCGACCAAAACATTGTGAAAATCACACTCAAGATGAGAACAGTATAAAGATGTAATAACGTTTGATTAAAAAAAAAATACCGTCTCTGCCCCCCCCCTAAATACCGCAATAAATACGCAATTGCTGAACGCTAGGTAAGTAAGATAGTTAATAGCATGTTTTTTATCATTCGTATCAAAGGATTCGCAATACAAACAAATCCGAGTACCAATAACTAATCAAAATTATGTTGGTTTTATTATATTAAAATCAAAATCATTTTCAAATAAAACAATATTTATTTTTATGCATTCAATGATAAATTTCTTTCGGCAATTTGTTGTTACGTGATATCACTTCATCCACGAAAAATCACATACGGCCTAAAAGCAGTTGTTCTATATTTTCAAGCAGTTGTAACCTCCCCCCTTTCCAAAATTATGCCCAAGTCTGCCGCTACGCGGTGCAACAGTTTTAAAGGCATTCTAATGAAAGACTTTTTCAAAAATTATGCGATAAAAAAACAATTTTATATGGTTTATGGAGAAACAGTTTTATATGGTTTATGGAAAAACAGTTTTATATGGTTTATGGAACGAGTATATAGTTCACAGGTTGCAAAAAGCGAAAACCGATTTTAATCATGAAATTAAAAATACATTCAATTTTTGAAAATAAAAGAATTTATTGTTGATGTAAAATAAAAACATCAGAAAAAAGATGTTTTAATTTATTTTTATTTACAGGTATTTACCAAAAATAAAATAAAATAAAATAAAATAAAATAAAGCTCGATAGAAATTAGTGCGAAAGAAAAAAAATATAGAGCGAAATAACATCATATTGAAGGTATTTCACCATAAATGACGTTTGGAATTTTAATTTAATTCAATTAGTAAAAGAAGAGTATTTGCTTGTTTGGTTAAATTAATAAATATTTTAAGGGTATTTTAAGGGTAGGAGTGACCACAAATGAAGAGGGGGGTTATATGATCCATCGTTGTCGATGACGACCACAAACATCACTGGTTCTGGAACTAAGATCAGAGTGTACTATATGCTCTGATGCTACACTTAACCTAAACCATCCTTGTTCAATGAATGAGAAATGTTTCTAGTTTGAGGCAATTTTTATGTTTGTTTTTATCCAGAGTACCCCATTTATTGGAGCCTGATTTTCCCCACATTAAAAACCGATCTTGTGTCTAACTCTGCCCTATTGGAGAGACAAGTACATAGAAACATCACTGGTTTTGTCAACTATCTGATAATGCGTTTGACTTAGTTTAAAGTGAGAGGACTTGCATCTACCACACTATCGTCCAGAGACATTTGGTCCGGATAGCAAGAAATGGCCAAGACGACCAAGGGTGATACTAGATAGAACACATACAGCGCCTAGCATTCCAAAAATGGTCACCCATCTGGTACTGGCCAGCCTCATCGTTGCTTAACTTCGGGGGTTATGCAGGCAATATATATATATATATATATATATATATATTATTATTATTATTATTAAAACGTTTGACTCATGTCCAAGTAACCTACATCTAACATTTCAAGTGTTTAGACAAATTTGGTGGAGGAGTTTGGTAGAGTCTGCAAAGGTCAACTCTTTCAACTTTGACCTCTTGGCAGCCAAATTTTCTCGGAAAAACTTATTAAAAAGCTTGCTGCACGTCTGAATACTCTTTATGTAAAATTTCAAATATTTAGACTCAAAATTGACTGAATATTTTGCTAGAGACTGCAAGGGTCAAATCTTTTGAACTGTGACCACTTGACAGCCAAAAATTCGGCCAAAAACCGATTACAAAGCTTTCCCTATGTCTGTATACACTTCGTCTAAAATTTCAAATGTTTAGTCCAAAATTTGATTGAGTAATTAGGTAGAGACAGCCGAAAACCGATTAAACAGATTTTCCCAAATTTCATTGCTCTTATGTCAAATCTCGAGTCTGTAGACTGAAAATTCACAGAGTAGCTTGGTAGGGAAATGTGCACACACACTTTCACTTTTATATATATATACTAGCGGGGGTACCCGGCGTTGCCCGGGTGTTTGGAGGTGTGTTGGGGGTAGATCAAAACAACCCTGTTTAAAACAAAAAAACGTTAGCCGGGCGTTTAGAGGTGTAAAAGAAAAAAAGTTTTATTAGGAAGGTAGGCTCGAACCCTAAGCCTTGACGCGAAGGTGGAAACAAAAGGGGGGGGGAACCATGACACCTAACCATTTTGGCCACGAGGGGAGAGGAGGTAAAAAAGAGTCTTAAGTGAAATTGACAGATGCGAGAAAGTTAAGTCGTTTGATGTTTGACCTTATTAAGTTCAAACTAAGTTTGGCGCTGCAAGCCAGTTTTTGTTTCCTCTGACCCAGCAGTCGCTTCTTATAAACTGAAACGCGTGACGAAAATGCGGCGATCGAAAAAAATCTCGAAAATATCGCGTAAAAGCTGGGCAACTTAAACATAGACGCGACTCCCATTAATAACTGGTAGATATTATTATCTAGGAGGTATATAAAAAGTTTTAAGAAGGAGTGACCCGACCGAGAAGCCCGGCGAAAAATACCTTTGGCGGAAATATAAAAAAATGGCCGCACACGCACACACACACACACGCACACACATTTTCGCTTATATATATATATATATATATATATATATAGATAGATGTAGTGTTTATGAAAAATATTAAACCCTATTCTTCACTTGGTCGTCAAAACAAACATTAGGACTTAATGAAATTATTTTGTCTTGTAAAGGATACCGTAGTTTTTTTTCCAATAACGTTAAATATTGGATTTTTAAAATTTTGCCACACGACATCTATATATTGAGATAAAAAATAGAATTATTTTTTGCCTATTCTTATAACAAATCATTCTAAATCTTATTTAGACAAAAAAAAAAAAAAATTATTGAAAAACCTTTTAAAAATATTTTTATGTGTTATCCATCGACAGAAAAATCGCGGTAGATGATGCTTTTTCTTTTTGGAAAAGTTAAAATATAAAATTCTATTAAAAATAGAAAAAGTTTATATTATTCTTGTTTTTATATGATAAAATTCAAACTTTTATCTTTCTGAAAAAAAAAAATTGCTAAAAATAATGGATTTTAATAGATTTTAACTCGTTTAAAAAATAACCTGGTCTTCCATTTTTAGGCCCATGCTTATATATTTAACAAAGTTGTATTTTCTTTTTAAATAAATAGAATTTTTTTTATATAATTATCAATACACAAAAAAATCAAATTTATATATATATATATATATATATATATATATATATATATATATAAATTTGATTTTTTTTGTGTATTGATAATTATATAAAAACAATTTCTATTTATTTAAAATACTACTACTACTACTACTACTACTACTACTGTTACTGCGTGATGTTTGTCATTTGATTTCATTTTCTCTAGTACTATGGCGTTATCTTTGACCTAGGAAACCATACGTTGACGTTCGTTTAAGCACCTGCTTTTTAAACGTTTAATTTTACCCTTCCTCAATTCTCTGCCCGTGTAGTGAGTGTCGTGGTAAGTTATCAGGCTGTTCGCCTCAAGGCTCTGGGTTCGAGCTTACCTCTCTACCAATTTTTTTTCTTTCTTTTACACGCGGGCAACGCCGGGCACCCCCGCTAGTCTTCTATAAAATAAAGCCCACCTGTCTGTTTAAATGTATGTATGAATTATGTATGTCTGCCTAAAACTTTCGACAGAGGCGACAGATTTTCACGAGCTTGGTATCGTTTTGAAGCTCCAGCCTTCGGACGACAAATATCGAAAAATTAGCTAAAACCATTAATTCCTTTATGCTCAAATGGGTACATTTTTTACGGGGAGGTGTCGCTTTTTTCGCCGATATTTTCAAAAGTCATCCCTTCTTTTCGATTGACTACTTAATTTAAACTTTCGCCACTTCCGGTTTGGCGACGGATGCAACGGCAAAGACGTCACATATTTTTCACATTCTTGTCTTCCTTCGCAGTACGGGTTCGAGTATGCCTGCCTACCGCCACTTTTTATTTTTATTTATTTATTTATTTATTTATTTTTTGCTCAACACACACCTCCAAACATCCGGGCACCCAGGCTAGTATACCAGAAACAACAGTTGGAAATAAGTCATACACTGTCAACTATGACTATCAAATTCCTACAGCTACGCACCTAGAAAACAAAACCATAAAACCTAACATAGTGATATGGGACAAGGAAGAGAAAGGAGCAACCTTAGTAGAAGTTAATGATGCTGGGTTAAATACAGCTGAAAGGGAAAAGATGACAAAATACCAAGGTCTTCATAATTGGATACAGTTTTGTGCCATAATAGGATAGGAGGGAGGAATTTGAGTAGTTGATGGCGTTTGGGAATGGGGTAGGTATGAAATATTAAGATGATTTTAAAAATGGATTTCGGAGTGTGGTAGAGGCAGACACTTTGTTTAAGGGTAACTGAAGCTGTTAAGTATCGTGTCTAAGAAGAGGAAAAGGAATTTCTCGAAGAGTTTTACATCAATTATGTTTCCTAAAAATACAGACAATTACTAATTATGTTTCCTTACGAAAATTAAAATTAAGATACTAAACCTTACGTGTAGTATCCTTATTCCAATTTTGATTATATCATTCTGATTATAGGCAATGTCTCAAATTTAAGGCTTAAGCTGAAGGTATCTTAAGAAGGAATTAAAATTCAGAGAATCTTGATGTCTAATGATATGGATTAATAGCAATGTCAATCTGAAATATTTGAATTTTCTAATGGGAGGTCGTACCCATATAATCCCGCTTAAAATTGCTTAAAATACCCCAAAGAAACTGAAATAATAGCCATTGTTTAAATTTCACAAAAATATGATATAAGCAGAATTTTCACAAATAGCTTTCTTACAATTTTGATCTCCGTTGTAAATTAAATATATCCTATATTACGACCCGTGCTCTAAGCAGCTGTGTTCCCAAAGTAATAATGATCGGTTAATTAGTTTAGGTGAGAATCTGGTACATACAAACATATGAATATACCAAACTTAAGATTATATGTGTAGGCTCTAAATCTTATCAGTAAGGGAGAGGAAATAAGGAAACCGGGAAGGAGTGGGGGAAAATACTGATAATTAAGTAAAACAAACAAACAAACAAACAAACAAACAAACAAACAACAAAAAACACGAACGAGCATAGAAGGAAAGCCAAACTAAAAAGCACGAGCAAAAAACAAAAAACAAAACAAAAATATATAAAGAAAACAAAGATAATTCAAAAGCAAAACCGGAATATCTAAATAACAAACAATCAGAGAGAGAGAGAGAGAAAGAGAGAGAGAGAGAGAATTCTCAAACTCCTAAACTCCCCCTCCCTTCCGTCCTCCTAAAAAAATCCTAAACAAAAGATACTATTATGTTGTTGTTTGCTCCTCTCGATCCAACGACATCGAATGTGGCAATACGCATTCTTCATAGGAAAGAAAGAAAGAAAGAAAGAAAGAAAGACAAAACAAGAAAGAAAGATTCTTGTGGAAAACTCGGAAACTACCGGTGTTAAAGGAAGGCGACAGTTATTTCTTGGGCGGGAACTTTTAATAGCGAGGGCGGAAGTAACATCTACTTGCGGTTTTATCTAAAAGGGGCCTAGAATGAGAGGTGCCACCGATTAGCGCCAACTGGCTAAAATTAGAAGGCTGTGATTTGTTAGTTGATGGCCCCTCTTTGCCAAGTTCAAATTCACACCAATCGACAAATTGACAATTAGAAGATTCGATTTCATTCTTATTAACCCCCTTATCGGCCATTCCGTCGAAATAAGAAAAAAGTCCTTTGCATACTAACATTGCAATTTAATTGATAGGAGAGATACTTCCGGTTATTTATTCGTAGTGATATCATGATTCGAACGAACGCCAAAATATGACTGGTTTGAATAACCATCCTCTTTCTTTGTTTCGTTGGCGTACACTCTCCTCTTTACTTCCAAAAGCAAGTTAGTTTTCACATGAACGTATTTTGCAACTAATGAAAATTGTTTTAAACCAAACATAAGCCGGTGCGAACATAGAAAACCCCATAAAGCGTAAAATTAACCCAAGCCCACCTCGAAGAATACAAGAACGCATACTTCCCCCTGCGCCTTTGGCAGGGTGGAGGCGACAAGAAAGAACACGTCAAGACTTACTTATAAGCTCCCTTAGTTCGCGCACTCACAATAACAAGGTAAACGAACGCACACACAGTGCTACGCTGCCTAATACGCATTCACCCTAACATATGTATGTAGACATATAGTCCAACCTCTGAACTGTTTCATATCAAAAATACGAGTTTGTATAAACTTTCCTAAATAAACAATTATGGCCACAAAATACATTTATCTCTTTGTTAAATCATCTATGATATAAAAGCGAAAATGTGTGTGTGTGTGTGTGTGTGTGTGTGTGTGTCTGTGCATTTTTCTGTGTGTCCGCCAAAGGCTTTTATCGAGGTGGTTCTCTGTTTGGTACCTCATTATTATGACTTTTATATGCTACCTAGATTATAATATCTACGGTTTACGAAAGGGGGTGTTGTGAATGTTTTATTTGGGCGACTTTTACACGCTATTTTCGCGATATTTTTTACTCTCTGCGTGTATCTTTGGCTTTGTCGTAAATAAGCGAAACTGAACCGTTGCAAAATTAGTCTCCCTGGCACTCGTGCTCGGGACGTCCAGAAAGCAACGAAGTTTGCGGCCCAAATTCGTCATATCAGACAATTGCTATTCATTACAGCACTCCCCTTTAAATGGGGAGCTGGTTTTCTCAAATATCTTGGGGGAAACAAACAACATGCGCGGAAACTAGCTTGCAGCCAAAGTTAAGTGCGCTTCATTCCCTATTGTGCGATGGTTGACTTCATTTAATTCACGGATCTGTCACAATATCACATCACTTTTTAATTGTTTCATTTCACATATTTTCAGTTCTCTGCCAGCGTAGCGTGGCGGTAAGTTATCAAGAGTTCGGGTTCAAGCCTACCTATCAAAACCTTTTTTCTTTTACACCTCTAAACACTCGGACAACACCGGGTACCCCGCTAGTCTAAGATATAAATCTCACCTGTCTGTTTAAATGTATGTATGTATGTATGTATGTATGTATGTGTATGTCTGCCTAAAACTTTCCAGAGAGGTGACGGATTTTCACGAGCTCGGTATCGTTTTGAAGCGTACCCTTCGGACGACAAATATCGAAAACTTAGCTAAAAACATTAATTCCTTCACTCTCAACTGGACACTTCTCTATAAGGAGGGGTCGCCTTTTTCGCCGATATTTTCGAATGTCATTCCCTCTTTTCGATTGACTAGCCTTAATTTAAACCTTCGCCATTTTCAGTTTGGCGATGGACGCAACGGCAAAGACATCAAGTTGTTTTTCACTTTCTTTTCCTCTTTCGCAGTACGGGTTCGAGCCTGCCTGCCTACTGCCACTTTTTTTTGCTCAAAACACCTCAAAACACCCGGGAAACGCTGGGCACACAGACTAGTTGTTATATAAATGTCATGTTCGTATTATTTGGATTCTTCAGACTATTCCCTTCTTGAGTGTCATTTTTACAACGTTTTGGTCGATGTAATCTCCGACCTACTTCAGGTTATCTTGTCGAAGGACCATTGGCCCAGTAGTTAGAGTACTTAGAAAAAAAAATCAATCGTAAAAGTGATATTCTCCTGAAGGTTTAAGGTTCAATTCTCATTGTGGGCGACCGAAAAATACAATTGCGAATCAATGGCTGACAGAACGAGATCATACTACCCCTGTAAAGTAAAAAAAAAATGGCTCCGTTCGAAATTCCGTCCAGATTCACGAGTTCGGCAAGATATACCTGAAGAAGGTTGGAGTTTAATATCTACCGAAACGTTGTGCAAATAAAACTCAAGATGAGAACAGTAGTTCGAAGAATTCAAATAATACCAATCACGAATACTCATTTGAAAAAATTGAGAAACACAGGTATTGTTATATAATTATGTTTCCCCCGTTTTTTTTTCATTTACAGAACAATGTTCATGTCAAGTTAGCACTTGCTAACAGGCGACCCTAATATTCTTCAATATTTCGTTTATTTCCATGTATGTCCGTTTTATATGCTTAATTTTATTCCTTCCCGATAACATTTTCGAACCAGTTATATAAAATATCGGTGTGGTTTTTGGCAATACCCAAAGACGCTATCGTCGTCCAAAATGACACAACCATGGCCAGGGACGCTCGGTGGATGCCCAAATGAAAAGCGGAAACGTTCGTTATTTTTTTTTTTTATACGAGGATGTATCATTTGTATTATTCAGGTTACTGTTCAACTTGAATGTTATTTTTTTTTACAAGTTTTCTGTTGCTGTAACCATCGACTTTCTTCATGTCTATCTAGGGAAAATGTAGCAATCTATACGGAATTCCGAACGGAATCCTTTATTGAATTCGCAAGGACACGTAACGGAACGGATAGGAGTGCTAAGTAAATGACAACTTCTGGTTATTAGAAGATTCGATTCTCATGAAAGATGATACTAAAAATGCAATTAGGAACTACTTGAGTCATGGCTGAGGTAATGAGAGCAATCTATAACCTCTCATTAATTAAGTAAAAGTATCTGTTTAAAATTCTGAGTTTGACAAGACATCTGAAGAAGATCGGACATGCCACTGGCTGAAAAGTTGTGAGGCAGAGGTTAGAGCTTGTTTGATGGTGCGGGACCTATTAGATTCGATATCTTTTAGGGATTATGTCGAAGGTGCAGATCACCTTTGAGCAAGGTGTACACCTGTTAGCATCCTTTTCGTATTTTGGAATTACCATACCGGGGTCGATGGGTTTCCTTAACCGTGGTGAACCAATACATCTAGGAGTATTTGTTGTCATATCCAAACTAGTGCATCTACCATTAATTCCTCTTCAACATTACTCCCCAAAGATCTCAAAGGGATAAACTTATGTTTGTGCAAAATTAAAAAAAACAATCCAAAGTTGTTGAGAAAAGTGTGAACAAACGAACGCGGATGAATTACTCGGTCCAATTCCTCTTTTGTCGGGGAACCGATAATATTTGAATTCGGCCATTTTGAGGTCTGTATTAAAAGCACGCGTTATTTGATTTGAATAAAACGATAAAGAAACGCAATAAATTAAAGAGACTTCGAAGAAACGGATGGACAAAAGAGGAGGAGGTGATTCAGACAAAAGGGAGTAAGCGTTGATATTCACAATTCAGCCATTTAATGCGATAATATTTGCCCCCGACTTCCACCCCTTCTCAATTGAAGAGCGCGCGCATTACCGTTTCACTCGAGTTGATCAGAAAGGAATTCAGATGAAAGACGCGGCAGTTGATTACCTTTAGTAAATGCGGTTATATTTAATCTTATTTGGTCGAGCGTAAAGATAGGATGAATTCATATGCGCTAGGGGTTTCGCAATCGTTTTTTGACACAATTATTTCGCTATGGGATACATCGAAATACTTAATTTAAGACGAAACCAGCATGGGTTCGTTCAGTCATTTCCTATGAATGTGATTATTATTTTGTTGGCATTGGTTTCCCAGATATCGTTCTAGTCAGAATCCATTCTAGAAAAAAGCATCATCGGGTACTTACAGCAGGAATAACGTAAAGGTTGCCAACATCGCAAGTTAAAATGTTTCTGAGGAACAAGCTGGATTCAAACCTGGTACATTCAGGTTATCAGTCTGTGTTGTTAACCAATTAGCCACGGTCACATCTCTGCTGCTGCTGTTATTGTTGTTGTTACTATCGTTCATTCATTTTGTACGGATCAGATGATTATTGTTAGCATTGGTTTCCCCGATATTTTTCTACTTAAAATCTGGTTTAGACATCAGCTATTATAGGTCGTCAAAATCATAAATGAAAGCATTTCTTATTAACGAAGTGAATTTGAACTTGACATATGCAGATTATCAGTCAGTATCGTTAACCAATGTTGCATAGCTGGAGCCTGTATATAATCGTCTCTTTAACGTCCTGACGTCTCTCTCTCTATATATATATGTCATTTATTCATTTCAGCATGTTAAAATTATGCCAATTGACATAATTACATGCCAGGTGAAAGTCGAACGACAACATTGCGAATATGCATGCGTAACGTAATAGCTATTGGATCATGTTTTTATCTTTATCCTTGCAGCAAACATGTCTTCACAGGTCAAGCATTAACGTCAAAGAAAAAAGAAAATCTGAAGCTAAACGTTTTTGTTTCGATTCTCGGTGGTGGCGTACGAGCCATTTTTTTTTTTAACTTCATAAGTCATTACTATATATTGGGTCCAATATAATACAATAATAAATGCGAAATGTGCATTAATCAAAATATCATAGCGTATTTTAAGACCGGACAATGCATGGTGGCCTTCTAGTATATATATATATGTGTGTGTGTGTGTGTGTGTGTGTGTGTGTGTGCTTGTTTATGGGGGAAATATGCTCATTCAATTATATTTCATCCATTATTTATACCAATAGTCTAATTTATGAAGCTCGATGTAACTACAGAGCAAATACAAATAAAGGACAAAAAGTCTATATTCAAAATTCCAAGATGTTGTCCATCTTACTGTTTATTTCTTTCAGTATGTTAAAATATTCAATTCTTGCCAGCAGCTGTTTCGTGGTCACGTGACCAATAATAAATCTAGGTAGCACAACAAGAACAATCACCCCATCGTAATTTTGTTTACGTTAATTATGAAAACTAACATTGCTTTTCATCATTTTTGGAAATTTAACATCAATAATTTTATCTGTAAATATTTCATTCTAAATACATCTTTTAGGTGTCATTCGCTTTAGACTCGCGAAACGAAATCCTGATAATGGACTACTTTATTTTCTGGCGTTGCCCAGGACCAACAACATAACACTGTCACCTTTAATCTCCAAAGTATCATGAATATATTGTATTATTTGGATTATTCGGACTTATGTTCTCACAACGTTTCGGCCGATGAAACCTCCGACATTCTTTAGTGCGCATTTTGTCAAACTCAGGAATTTGTACGAAAGAACTTGTAGTACAAAGGGTAAAGTGCCAAGTTAATCAGCTCTAAGTTACAGTCTTCTTGAGGTTGAAGGTTCAACCCTTTTAATAGCAAGGGTGGAAATAACACTTGCAGTTTTATCTAAGGGGGTCACTGATTAGCACCAACTAGATGACCGTATATGGCAGATTGTAAGTTTAACTTGACCTCTCTTTGCCAAATTCAAATTCAGAAGAGTCCACCAATCAACGATTAGAAGATTCGATTTTATTCTCATTAATCCGCTTATCAGCCATTCCGTCGAAAGGAGAAAAAGTCCTTTACATGCGAGCATTATAATTTAATCAACAGAAGAGATACTTCCGGTTATCAATATATAGCGAGATCGTGATGAGCTTCGAACGAACGCCAAAATATGACGGGCTTGAATAGCCACCCTCTTTCTTTACTTTATTAAGGGGGCATTTTTCTCTTCATTTCCAAAAGCAAGTGAGTTTTCATAGGAACATGTTAATATTTTTCAACCAATGAAAATCTTTTTAACCTAAAAATCTAACAAGCCGATACGACAAATCGATAATGCCAAGATTAGATTTCAATCTCAGTCAGTTTACCGGCCATTCCACTTAAATAGGAAAAAATCGATTGGAGAAATACTTCTGGCTATATTTTACAACAGTTTTAAAAAATCCAAATCGATACTAACTATTCTCATTGCAAATTGGAAGCAATTAGGATATATAACTTGCATTATTTGGACTACCTTGGAAGTTATTCTCATGTTTTTTTTTGTTTTTTTTTGTTTTTTTTAGCGATGGGACGATTTCAATATTTTCCCGATTCCGATTCTTTATAAATGTCTAAATATTTAACTATAAAGCTGTTATTTTCCCCCTGATTTCCGTAAAAACACGTTATATGTACAGTTATTTTCTCAAACGTTAAAAAACCCACACGTGGGGTTGAATTTAGTTTTACTGTTAGTTTAAAATAATTAAATATTTATTATTTTATCAGTACTACCAGCAGTGGAAGCTTTTTTTTAAACAAAATCAAATAAAAAAGACAATTCAAAGAATCGTTTTTGGCATCGGAAGATAGGCACAATTTATTCCGATTGCGATACCGATTCTGATACGTCCAAAAGTTCCGATTTTTTCGATTCCCGATTCCGAATAATCGTCCCAACACTAGTGTTTTTTATGATGGTCATAATTATTTGTTTGCATAGAAATATCGTTAAAGTTCGTGCAGATATTTAATGTACACTTGTTTCAGGTGGTTGAGTGTTTTTTTTTACTGGAACCGTTTTAGCTGTTATTTTCATAATGCTTCAGCCGATGTAACCTCTGACCTTCTTCAAGCGTATCTTGTTAAACTCTGGAATTATCACCGAACTTCAGACGGAAGCTTTTATTAAATCCACGGGGGTAGTATGCTCTCGTTCACTCAGCCACAACAGGATAGAAGTCTTAAATAATTCGCAATTGAATTATGAAGAGAGTTGCTTACAACTGAATTCTACCAAATATTTTATCCGTTACGCCACAGGTCCAGACAAGACATGAAGCTACTTGATGAAAGGAGCTACGCGCATTGAAATTAATAAAAATTTTTGTTTGTTAGAGTTAAATTTCGTTTTTATGAATTATATCTTCACAATAGAGAGAACACGATCCTGGCACTATCACCATTATAATAAATTGCCTTGTCAATATGGTCAGTATGGTGTCCATAAATATATGTTAATTTTGGGCGGACGTCACCTTGGGTCATCTGTGAACGCTATAAATACCCGGGATAATACAAGTAAAATGTCATCTGTATAATATTCAGATTGTTTCTTCCTTGGTTCGTACGTTACGCTTTGATAAATGCCAAACCATACAAAAAAAAAACCCAACAAAAACACACAAAAAACAACTAAAAACAAAGAAACAACAAAAAAACTACAAAAAACAACAACAATAAAAACAAAAAACAACAAAAAATAAAAATACAAAGAAGAAACAACAAAAACAACAATAAACAACAAAAAATAACAAAAC
>NC_136494.1:3335779-3445779 GCF_053919585.1 Euprymna scolopes | reverse complement strand
TTCCACTTTATCAGAGACGTCATCATCATCATCATCATCATCATCATCATCATCATCATCATCATCATCATGAGATGTGAGAACTGATAGGTGTATCAGAATTTTTGTAGGAATTTTTGACACGAAACTGCGAATAAAATATAAAAAAAACTCGTAATTTCTCTGTTAAAAATGGGTTATTTATTTTCTTTATGGATTATACTTCCAAAATAAACTATTAAAGTTGTTTTAAAAATAATAGAAATATATATTTTTTTAAAACAGTAATGAATTTAACGAACTCAATATTTTTCAATTTTTAAACTTTAAAAATCTATCAAAATTTTTCTATTGATTCTATTTTTACGATATTTTCAAGGTCAATGTGAAATTTTATGTTCTTTCCAATAAACCAAATATAATATTTTAGACAAACGTTTTTTTTTAAATTCACGCCCCCCAATTTTCAAGTTTCTATTAAAAAGTAAATAATTAATTTACTCACCGAAAAGTAAATAATTAATTTACTCACAAATTGAAGAGAAAAGGTCAATAAATAATGTATTCAAATTTAAAACAACAAAACGTAGTGTTTTTTAGAAATTTACCTGTAAAGTTTTAAGTTTAAAACCTTTTTTAAATCACGTTATTTGTTTTTTCTTTTTTTAAATAGAACCTTGGTCATTGCTCCTTTAATTGAAAAAAAAATTAGGGCTTGAATTACATTTTCCGAGGAGTTATAAGCTTGGAAAGACAAGGGGTCGAATAATTCACGCCTCCCATTTTGAAATGTCTATTAAAAAGTAAATAATTAATTTATGTACCAAAGTCTTATATATCACAAATTTAAGAGAAAAGGTCAATATATTCAAATTAAAAAAAAAAAAGAACTGTTTTTTAGAAATTTACCTGTAAAGTCCGAAGTTTAAAACCTTAAAAAAAAAAAACACGTTGTTTTTTTTTAATGAAACCTTGGTCCTTGCTCCTTTAATTGAAAAAGAAATTAGGGCTTGAATTACATTTTTCGAGGAGTTATAAGCTTGGAAAGATGGGGTGGAATTATTCACTATTTTCACGAAATATCTGACACACCTAGAGAACTGAAGAACAATATACAATATATAAGAAATAGATAAATGGTAAAAAACAAAAACAAACAAAAAAAAGCAACAAAAAGGCAAAACAGCAAAAAACAGCAAAAGAAACAAAGCAGCCAAAAAACCGTAAAAACAGCAAAAAAAAAAAAAACCCGCAAAAATCCCCCCCCCCCCCAAAAAAAACAACAAAAAACCCACATACAAATAGAGTGGATCAAAATGCACGTATGAATTTTATGTTCTGGTAAATAAATTAATTATAAATTCAATAACAATTTCTTATTGTATTTTGTATATTTGTGTATATTTAGATAACATTCCTTGATGCATATTCGATGATATAATATCGATTTTGTTGCTCTTTATCCTTGGAATTATGTTCTGCTCAAATATGAACAGGACCTCGTTATTTCGTCGTTTGCTGAAATGAGTAAGGCTTTGACTTTCTCAATTAATTCACTAATTTGGATTTTGTAGCTCATCACGTGCCCGACGAATGCTTATGAGAGTCGAAAACGTTTGCAGATATTTTTAAACAACACATTTTTGTTTAGTTCAGGTGTAGAAGAAATCAATTTTCGAAAACAATTATCCTGCGTTTATATTTTATTTTATATTTTTTTAATATTAAAGATAAGCAAATGTTAACGCAACCGAGAGATTAGCTACAATTTTCCCAAATTTCTATTTATTATTAACTAGCCCGGCGTTACCCGGATGTTTGGAGGTTGAGCAAAAAAAAAAAAATGGTAGTAGGCAGGCAAGCTCGAACCCGTACCGCGAAGGAGGAAAAAAATGAAAAAAACGTGACGTCTTTGCTGTTGCGCTCATCGCCAAACCAGATGTGATGCAGGTTTAAATTAAGGCTAGTCAATCGAAAAGAGGGAATGACTTTCGAAAATATTGGCGAAAAAACAACAACAAAAAAAGAACCCTCCTTGCAGAAAGTGCTCAGTTCAGGGCGATGGAATTAATGTTTTTAGCTAATTTTTCGATGTTTGTAGTCCGAAGGGTCGCGCTTCAAAACGATACCGATCTTGTGAAAATCCGTCGCCTCTGTCGAAAGTTTTAGACATACATGCATACATACATTTAAACAGACAGGTGAGGTTTATATTATAGATAACAATAAGTCAAAACAACAAAAAAGACACACAAAAAAAAATTAGTAACTCTTATACAGCAACATGTGAAAAGTGCACATTAACCAGACATACATATGCACAGAGAGAACTTGAATGTCTATGGAAAGAACTTGAATATATAGTAGACATTATCCTCGAGTGTTTAAGGTTTATCCGTACGGGTATTTGTCAAGATAACCTGAGATACTTTCCCCTAAACGCCGGATGAATAGTCAAAATCACGTAGTATTCATAACCCAAATAAGATCGCATCAGTATGACTAACCCACACTGACTTTTATGAGGAATGGTTCACCTTCTCCAAATGACAATACCTCAAATAATAGCACAAAGCTGGATATTCTATTTTTGTTTTTTCATTTTCTTTCTTTGAAGATTGTAATGCTGGGTATGGGGCAGCCAAACGAGTTGCCAACATTCCCCTGCTTTTTATTGAAACCAACCGAGAGCTCTTTTTAGTATTCTAGCTGTTCCTTTAAGGGCAATCGTCTGGATTTCTTTTGCACTTGGTTCACCGGAATATTAGATGAATTCGTGTCCTGGAATTAAGTAAGACCAAAAAACCACAAGTAAAATACACTATAACATATTTAAATGGTTATTTGGAGAGAAAAAAAATGTTCTCAACTTCTTTACTAATTCAACGTTTGAGAGCTAAATTAGAACTTTAAATGGATCGTTCGAATATTTAGGTATCTCAGAGATTAAGTGTTAGAAAAGGGGGGGGGGCTTGATTTCTTCGACTGAAGTAAAATGAAACACAGAATTACACACATATACTCACTAATATTTATTCTGTACCACCAGAAGCAAAAACAATAATATTTTTTACAACGTGGTCACCACTTATCAAGACCCGGAGGCTACTCGAGGATAAGGGTTAATTTGTGCACGGAAGCCATTGAGACAATATCGTAGCAATCGTTAATTTGGCATAAGTTCATTATTTAAGAGGACGGTTCAACAAAAATTTGTTTACGTTGGACGTGAAAACGACACTATTGTAATTAGCTAGAAAGCAAACCAGCGAAAGAGTTATAAAAGCGGACAGTTCTAGGAAAGAAGCTTTGTTCATGGAATCCACATTTAGGTTTAAGCACCGATAGAGAGTGGGGGAAATTGATAGCGGTTTTAACTAGCCGAGTGTTCTTTGTGAAAGTTTTACAAGAGGGGCATAGATTAGAGCTCAGACGAGCACTTGCTATGAACATAACCATAGACCAGAAACAGGCTCGTAGCGTCTCTTCCGTGGGAAAAAGTTTCAGAGAATAGAAAATGGCATTATCTAGATTACGAAGTGAATTTTAAACTGTCAAGGCAGAATAGGAACGCCGAACAGCTCCTGCCCAGATATGACAACAGTACTCTCTTGTAGGGTGCACTTGGCTCTTATACAGATAGAGGATTGTATCGACAGTGGGATATCAACCATTTTCTCAACGACCTGGGCAACGGGCTTGCTATATATATGCCCCATTTCAGATTCGGAATGAAGATCAGACCAGAAGCTTGTCAAATCCTGAAGCGTCTCCAAGATGAGATTCAGTCATTTCAGTTAGGACCAGGTGTGGGTCAGAACATTGATGATGGAAGGAGAGAAGCTTAGTTTTCGATGCATTAAAATTAATCAGCCCCCTTTTCCCCTACTGCATCGCATGTTCAAGATCAGAGAAGAGAGAATCAGAGATCTTGGCCATTTCCGGACACAAAAACATACACATGTAACCGACTTAACAATATAGGTATAAGTAAAAACAAAAATGAAATTCAACTGACTTAAATTAGCAATCAATATATAGCATGCTAAAATTTACACTCCTCACTAAACGGACATATATATATATATATATATATATATATATATATATATATATATATATATATATATATGTGTGTGTGTGTGTGTATATATATATATATATATATATATGTGTGTGTGTGTGTGTGTGTGTGTGTGTGTGTGTACACACATACGCTACAGCCCTTTATAAACCGGATCTCATTCAACACCAGGACAAACATACTAATAGTATTTAATAACTAATAAAAAACTAAATTAATCTATCTATCTATCTATCTATCTATCTATCTATCTATCTATCTATCTATCTATAAAAATGAACGTGTCTGTGTATCTGTGTGTCTGTGTACATTTCCCTACGCAATAACTCTGTCAATCTTTAGTCTACAGAATCGAAATTTGATATAGAGGTTACTGAGATTTAGGAAAATCGATGTGATCGGGTTTTGGCCAGAAATTTGGCGATTAAGGGATCAAAGTTCAATGATTTGACCTTTGAGAACTCTACCCAACTCCTCCGACAATTTTGGGTCTACGCACTTGAAATTTTAGATATAGGTTCCTTGGACATGGATATAACTTAATAACTGGATTTGAGACCAAAACAATAAATTTTAAGGGTCATAATAGGGATCAAAGTTAAAAAAAAATTGACCTCTGCGGTCACTTCCAAATTACTCAGACAATTTCTAGTCTAAATTTTTGAAATTTTACATAAAGGGTAATCAGAGATAGGACAAGCTTTTTCATCAGTTTGGGTCGAAAATTTTTAGTTACCAATATATAAATGTATGTATGTATGTATGTCTGTTTGCATGTCTGCCTTAAACTTTCAATAGAGGCGACGGATTTTACCAAGATCAGTATCGTTTTAAAGTTCGATCTTTCATACGACAAATATCGAAAAATTGGCTAAAAACATTAATATCTTCCCCTCCAACTAGGCACTTTTCTACAGGGGGAGGGGTCACTTTTTTCGCCTTTTTTAACTTTTTTAAAGTTATCTTCTCCTTTAGATTGTCTAGCCTTAATTTAAAAAAATTGTCGCTTCCGGTTTGGCGGTGGTCGTAACAGCATAAACGTTAGGTTTTACCCCATTCTTTTCCTCCTTTGCGGTACGGGTTCGAACCTGCCTTTCTACTACCACTTTTTTTTTTTCTCAACATACACATCCAAACACTGGGCAACGCCGGACTCCCATGCGAGTATATCTATAAAAGTGAACGTGTTTGTGTGTGTATGTGTGTGTGTGTCTGTCTGTCTGTGTGTCGTTACATTTACCTACGAAATAACTCTGTCAATTTTAAGTCTACTGACTCGAAATTTGATATACAGGCTACTGAGATTTGGGAAAATCGTTGTGATCGGTTTTCAGCCAGAAAGTTGGCTGGTAAGGGGTCAAAGTTCAACAATTTGACCTTTAAGAACGCTACCTCACTCCTCCGACAATTACGGGTCTAAACACTTTAAATTTAATATATAGGTTTCTTAGACATGGATCTAACTAAATAACTGGATTTGAGCCAAAACAATAAATTTTAAGGGGTCATAATAGGGGTCAAAGTTTAAAAAAATTGACCGCTTTTGTTTTTGCTCAACATACACCAAAAAAAACTCGGGCAACGCCGGGCTGAAATGCCAGTATATATATATATATATATATATATATATATATATATATATATATATATATATATATATATATATATATATAATTTGCTTGCAGAAATTCCCGTCTGAACCGAAGTAGACTAGGTTTACTCCAATAGATGCCACATACAAATTTATTATGTCTAGCCTATCAGCAACTATATTATGTGACTTTTGAACGTCATTTTACAAACATTTATTTGTTATAGTAAAATCCTACATTGCATCCTAAAAGCAATATCACAGTCACCACCGTCTCTAGTGGGAATAGTTGTTATTTTTCCCACTAAGTAAAAAGTATTCCTACAGCTCCCAGTCAACATCAGGAGGTATTCTGCATTTTGGACATATATGGGGTTGCACCCTTATTATCTGGCTCATGTACTTAAAGACAAAGCATTATCTTTCCATATCTCGATTAAAAAAATAATGACTTCTCCCTTATAATATTCCGCCAAAACTAATTGGCCGAAAACGGACTATTCGTCCATTCCAGAATGTAAATTTCCCTTTAAGGTATATATATATATATTAAAAAAGTCTTTTAGGTATATATATATATATATATTAAAAAATGCCTTTTAGGTATATATATATATATATTAAAAATGTCTTTTAGGTATATATATTAAAAGTGTATTTTATGTACATATATATAAAAAATGTATTCTATGTATATATATTTATATATATATACCTGAAAATGTCTTTTAGGTATTTAGGTATATATATATTAAAAATATCTTTTAGGTATATACATATATATATTAAAATGTCTTTTAGGTATATATATTAAAAATGTCTTTTAGGTATATATATATATATATATATATATATATATATATATATATATATATATATATATATATATTAAAATGTCTTTTAGGTATATATATATTAAAAATGTCTTTTAGGTATATATATTTTTAAATATATATATATATATATATATATAAATTGTCTTTTAGGTACATATATTAAAATCTCTTTTAGGTATATATATTAAAATGTCTTTTAAGTATATATATTTAAAATGTCTTTTGGGTATATATATTAAAAAGGTCTTTTAGGTATATATATATTAAAATGTCTTTTAGGTATCTATATTAAAATGTTTTTAGGTATATATATATCAAAATGTTTTTAGGTATATATATATTAAGAATGTCTATTAGGTATATATATATATAAATGTCTTTTAGGTATATATATATATATAAAAATGTCTTTTAGGTATATATATTAAAAAAGTCTTTTAGGTATATATATATATTAAAAATGTCTTTTGGGTATATATATTAAAATGTCGTTTAGGTATATATATTAAACACGTCTTTTAGGTAGATATATTAAAATGTTTTTAGGTATATATATTAAAAATGACCTTTAAGTATATATATATAAAATGTCTTTTAGGGATATATATTAAAATGCCTTTTAGGTATATATATCAAAATGACTTTTAGGTATATATATTAAAATGTCTTTTAGGTATATATATTAAAACTGTCTGTTAGGTATATATATATATATATATATATATATATATATATATATATATATATATCAAAAATGACTTTTAGGTATATATATTAAAAATGTCTTTTAGGTATATATATTAAAATATCTTTTAGGTATATATCTTCAAAATGTCTTCAGGTATGTATATTAAAATGTCTTTAAGGTATATATATTAAACATGTATTTTAGGTATATATATATTAAAATGTCTTTTAAATATACATATTAAGAATGATTTTAGGTATATATGTTAAATATGTCTTTTAGGTATATACATAAAAAATGTCCTTCAGGTATATATATTAAAAATGTCCTTTAGGTATATATATTATAAATGTCTTTTAGGGATATACATTAAAATGTCTTTTAGGTATATATATTAAAAATGTCTTTTAGGTATATATATTAAACATTTTTTTAGGTATATATTTTTAAAATGTCTTTTAGGTATATATATGAAAAATGCCTTTTTGATATATATATTAAAATGTCCTTTACGTATATATATATATATATATATATATATATATATATATATATATATATATGTATATTAAAAATGTCTTTTATATATATATATATATATATATATATAAAAATGTCTATTAGGTATATATATTAAAAATGTCTTTTAGGTATATATATTAAAAACGTCTTTTATGTATATATATATTAAAAATGTCTTTTAGGTATATATATATGAAAAATGTTATTTAGGTATATATATTAAAAATGTCTTTTAGGTATATATATTAAAATGCTTTTACATATATATGTTAAAAACGTCTTTTAGGTATATATGTTAAAAATGTCTTTTAGGTATATATATTAAACATGTCTTTTAGGTATATATATTAAAAATGTCTTTTAAGTATATATATTAAAATGTTTTCTAGTTATATATATTAAAAATGTCTTTTAGGTATATATATATCAAAAATGTCTTTAAGGTATATATATAAAAAATGTCTTTAAGGTATATATATTAAAAATTTCTTTTAGGTATATATATATTAAATTGTCTTTTAGGTATATATATTAAAAATGTCTTTTAGGTATATATATTAAAATGTTTTTTAGGTATATATGTTAAAAATGTCTTTTAGGTATATATATATATATATATATATATATATATTAAAATGTCTTTTAGGTATATATATATTAAAAATGTCTTTTAGGTATATATATTAAAAAATGTCTTTTAGTATATATATATATATATATATATATATATATATATATTAATAATGTCTTTTAGGTATATATATATATTTAGAAATGTCTTTTAGATATATATATATATATATATTAAAAAATGAACAAATTTCTTTTAAAATTATGAAACTTTTCTGTTTCTGTTGTTTAACGTTAAAATTTAAAATAGATTTACATCGTTTCAAATTATAAAGTGTTCTATTTATATTGTTTATAATATAAACAAAATTCTGTATACATTGTTTAAAATAAATAATTATTTATTTTTAATTGAAAAGAAAACATTGCTTATATTGTTCCTTTTTTCTACTTAATTAAAACTGTCACTTTCTGAAATGCCGTTTACATGTTTACATGGTAACGTATCGGTGACTACAAGAATTTAGTTCCTTTTAAGTGATAGAGGGTTCGAGAATATTTTGCCACCTAAACTCCAGTTTTGCCAACAAAAATACCGTACCCTGAATCATACCCTGCCCGCCAGATTAGTACGCACGTGTCGACCGACACTGCGACCCCAAAATTTTGTTGTTCGTCTATAATATCTGCGCGTGGGAATCCTGACCGAGATTAATCTATATATGTTGTTCGTATATAATCTATACGCGTGGGAATCCTGACGGAGATTATCAAAGTTATATTTCGGGCAAATTTTTTGTACAACCCTATCTCCACTCACAGAATGAAGTGCTTATTCCGAAAGCCGTTCTACACATAGGGAGTTTGGAAATGCCCATTCCGAAAGCCGTTTTTACCATGAGGAGGTTGGAGATTGGGCAACAACAACAACCGCCGTACTTTAATTTGTTACGCGGCGAGGGATTCTACCAAAGGACAACGTCGATTAACGGGTCATGTTAGTATATATACATAAAAACCCACTTGGGTGTATCGTTTAGATTAATCGGACTATTATTCTCATCTTGAGTTTTATCTGCAAAAGTTTCCGTCGCCATGTGTAACAGTCGCCATGTTTTTGACAGCTCTTCCCTTTCTTTCCTGCCAAACATGGTGACTTATACACCTGGCGAAGGTCGAAGGTTATATCGACGGAAACGTTATGCAGCTAAAACTCAAGACGAGAACAATGAATTTTATTAATCTAAATAATACAAACATTCATGCCTAAATACAGAACTGAAATTAGAAAAAAACAAATATATGAAAACAAATAAGGTAGTCATCCAGAAGAAAAAAAATGTGTAAATAGAAAAGATTGAAACAAAAAAACAAAACAAAAAACCAAAACAATTTAGTAAATAAACTATTTAAATATTCATAGCTTTTGACATTTTATTCAACTGTTAGCTTATCAAGACAAAATAAGACATACTCCTTAATTTAATTTTAGCAATAGGAGGATCGGCTTGCCTTCTATGTCTACGTAAATACTCATGGATTACTCTAGATAACAGTAATATATATATATATATATATATATATATATATATATATATATATATATATATATATATTAGCAAAAGTACCCGTTGTTGACTGGGTTCAAAAACAGCCTACAGAAAATGGACTCTGATTTATGAAAGTATGATAGGTTATGAAAAGGAAGGGTTGTAAATTTGGGTTGAATTTGGAGTATCAAAACCAAAGCAAAATATGATGAAAGTAAAAATAAAATAGATAAACCCCATAATTTATTATACCATATCTGTTCACACTGAAACACTTATCGCAATATTCTATGGATCTATATTAAAAAAAAACCTTTTAAACTTTGTGACATATTTCCATTCCATGGAGGTCAGGCGCGAACTAACACCCCATAATTTTATTATACCATATTTCTTCAAACTGAAACATAATTATCAAAGTATACATACGCAGATAGATATGAAAAGTCTTTATTAAAGTTTGTGCCTATTTCCATTCTATGGAGGCCAGGCGCGAAGGCAGACCCCATAATTTTATTATACCATCCCTATTTAAGTTAAAACATACTTATGAAAGTATTCTTGTGTACATCTATATCAAAAACACTTGTAAACGTTTTTTTTTTAATTTTTTATTTCCATACTTTGTGAACCGGGCGCGTACGCAGACCCCACAATTTTAATGAATTATCATTATGCCAGATCAAACATACCCATTCCTGTGTCTCGATACATCTTCTATCATTATATGTGATCAGTTTTCTATAATAGTCAACCATATAGGAGCCTATTCGTGACCAGACACACACACAGACGTTCAGCTTTATATATATATATATATATATATATATATATATATATATATATATATATATATATATATATATAGTGCGCGAGTGTATATACATGTATATTCACATATACGAGTGTGTTCGTGGGGTGGCGTGGACGGATTTGGTTTTGAATAGAGGCCACACAAGTTGCTGACCATTCCAAGTCGAAAATCCTGGAAGGGTCATATTCAGATAGATCTTTACCTTAATGGCTATACCCGTTCCCCTCCCCCCGCTGCTAACTCTGCCCGCTCACTCATGTTTTCTATCATTCACACTGAGGAAGATCGAAGGATCGGTCGAAAATTAAGTGCTTTTGAAGGAAACATTCTTGTTTTTTTTCAAAAGACTTTTTGTATTCCTACACGTCAACACACAGGAAATAAATACAGAAAAGATATAAACATTTATATATTTTTCGTATTGATTTTTTATTCATGCATATATATATATATATATATATATATATATATATATATATATATATATATATATATATATATATATACTAGCATTTCAGCCCGGCGTTGCCCGGGTGTTTGGAGGTGTATGTTGAGCAAAAAAAAAAAAGAAAAAAAAAGTCAATTTTTTTAAAACTTTGACCCCTATTATGACCCCTTAAAATTTATAGTTTCGGGCTCAAATCACTTTATTAAGTTAGATCCAGGTTCAAGGAACCTATATCTAAAATTTCAAGTGTCTAGACCCAAAATTGTCGGAGGAGTTTGGTAGAGTTCTTAAAGGTCAAATCGTTGAAATTTGACCCCTTAACAGCCAAATTTCTGGCTGACACCCGTCACATCGATTTTCCCAAATCTCAGTACCCGGTATTTCAAATTTCGAGTCTATAGACTAAAAATTGACAGAGTTATTGCGTAGGGAAATGTACACAGACAGACAGACACGTTCACTTTTATATATATATATATATATATATATATATATGTGTGTGTGTGTGTGCGTGTGTGTGTGTGCGTGTGTGTGTGTGTGCGTGTGTGTGTGTGTGTGCGTGTGTGTGTGTGTGCGTGTGTGTGTGTGTGTGTGTGTGTGTAGAATCTCATCTGAACTTCATACTTGCAATTTTATTCTTGTCTATGCCGCTCCACACAAGGAGTCCTTCACATTCTCATGTATTTTGTAACGTAAAGATACTTTGTTTTTTGATTGTGCTGTACACACATGCAGTCGGCCACCCAGGGTCAGGTGAAAGTTCATAGACAAAAATAAATAAAAACAGCAACTCATGACATTTCAGAAGGAGATAAAAAACTGTTTAATAGAATGTTCCAGATTGGAATTCCTTTGTATCGGAAGTATTAACACAAGTGTGATTTCTTAACGAACTCACATATATACACACGTCTCTGTTTCTGCCTATCTTTCTCTCATATATATGTATATGTACATATACTTATACACACATTCATATACTTATACACACCGACACGCGCACGCGCGTACTTATACACACGCATATACACACACACACACGCATACACACGTATATATACACACGCATATATACACACGAATATACACACACATATACACACGCATACATACACATGCATACATACACACATATACACACGCATACATACACGCATATACGCAGACATATACGCAGACATATATACACGCTTACATACACACATATACACACATATACATGCTTACATACACACACGCTTACATATACACATATATATGCACCCATACATACGTACATACATGATGATTGCAACGTCTTGTCAGACGAGTGCCACTCCCTCAGACACTTAAAGTCTATGAGCCCAAAAATGACTTTCATCGCCACATGACCATTTTAATATACAAATGCCTGAGAGAGTATCTATACACAGATGATGTTAGTCTTAGCTTTGTAAGGCAGCTAAGTCTCTCCCTCGGTTCCAAATGTTGAGATCCAGCAACAAGCAAGAGCAAGATAGCCAGCAACAAGTTAAACTGCTGACCAGCTTAATGCGGATACTGGTCTCCCGCTTTATGATTTTTTAAATCAGAGATTTGCTTCTCATAGGAAGGTTGTCTTCACCACAGCTTACGGGAGCCCTCTCCACCCCAACACACACATACATACACACAAACACACACGGTGCTAGTTGGCCGTTGACCCCGAAAAAGGGTTTATTCGCCCTTTGGAAGGTCATGTTTTTAATCCTTTAGGGAGACTAGCCACCCTCCTCACCAAACAAGTCTCGTGGGGAAACCAGTTTAGTCGCCGGTGACCCGACCATGAAGCAGGTAGTACTGGGTTACATGGTACCAGTAGCATATGACATGACCTGCCATACGTACACACATACATACATACATACACACATATTGTGAAAAGGTATCTGTCATCGATGTTTCAGCTATTTCCTTTCTTTGTCACAGGTTGTATAGATATTACTTATTCAGTAAAAAAGTAAAAAACATAACGTGGACAGCTTCAAAAGACTTTATTATACATTATGTATATCCGGTTGTGTGCAAGGAGATTAGAAAGGCGCCATTTCTAGTAAACAAAATTAAATAAGACGTGGGCGTGGCACTCATTCGAAAATAATTTATGGCACAAAGAATCATTATTTCTCTACATCTTATTAAATGCCCAGTGAGATCTGCAGTTAGAAAGATATGTATATAATATCCAGGAACACTTACTTTCTAAAACGATAATTTTCAAAACATAAATTTCACGTTGAAATAATGTAGAAAGGATGGAGTCAAGGCGCGCCGACAAGTGGGCTCAGGGATTGTACTGGTCAGTGACGAGAGGCTTCAGGTAGGCGGGAAGCACCAGTTGTTCAAATGCAAAAAAGGTCAAAAAACGTCTCTTTACCGAAAATAATAATAATCAGAAGATGGAAACCTGAAAGAAAATACTGGATCTAAAAAATTTCAAGCTGACCAACCGCTATACGCATCAACCCTCCCCTTTTTTTTTCTATATATCTCACCTTTGCTTTCTCCTATTTCTTTTTATTTATTTTAATTTGAATAAAATCTTTGTATAAATAGAATGATTAGTTTTGAATTTGGTTTTAAAGATGAGGCTTGATGACGTTGTTTCTCTGAAAAAGAATCTAAGCGGAAACATGTATGCAAATATGTAGCCAATAATGTTTGTATAAATAAATATACGATAATTATGCTCTGTTTGCACATTGAGCACCTTTTGATATAAAGAATATGTTTCAGTGGATTTACATATAGGAAACCACAACGATACAGACATTATATATATATATATATATATATATATATATATATATATATATATATATATATATATATATATACTTCATTTACTCACATAAAATGAATATACGAAAGTATAAATTTATGCGTAAACTTTAAGTATTTACTTCAACAGTGCTCAATACGTAGGTAGAGCTAGTTTGTAAGTTATAAAATATATATGGTGATTAAGCTACACTGATTATTCCGCGTTTCATCCACTCTAGGACTCATAAGCCTGAAGGACGCATAAGCCTGAAGAGTCTTAGAGTGGATGAAACGCGGAATATTCAGTGTAGCTTAATCGCCATATATATTTTATAGCTTAGTATATATATATATATATATATATATATATATATATATATATATATATATATATATATATATATATATATATATATATATATATATGATTCCAAGTTCATATTTTCCAAAGGTAAAGCAACCAATAAAGTTTTAACGAGGTTAATCCAGGCGTGTTCAATAGCGAAATAGGGCAACGTATACTTTGTGTTGGATTTACATAAGCATTAATACGTCGCTACACATTCATGAGCATGTTTCGGCTAACCAGTTACAAGTAACTAGAGATCTTGTCAGGCGATATTGCTTACACAAAAGGTTAGTCCGTAATGAAAATTATTCAGGGATTTACAAACACAAATTTTTTTTTATCAGGAGGTCACATTATGTGTCATTCAGAAAAAAAAAAAATAACAGCATTTAATATATGTGAAGAAGACGGGAAAAAGGAGGAAAGTAAGGTTTATATCGAATAGGCAAAAAAAAAAAAAAAAAAAAAACAGCGGGAAAAAACAGAGGAAAGAAGAAAAGGATAAGATAAGAGAAAGAAAAGGGAAAGAACATAATAATAATATCAATTAATAAAGCTATGCATGATTATATATATATATATATATATATATATATATATATATATATATATATGTATGTATATAATATTACTGATAAAAAATAAAGTAAAACTAGAAAAATTCACAAAACCGTAAGATTAAAAAATCCATCGATAAAAAAGTTTAGATTTGTATCACAATAATAAAAAAAAACAAATATATATATATATATATATATATATATATATATATATATGCATACACACACTCTCTAATCATCTATCAAAATTTAAACCGGTATTATTGATCAAACAATAGCTTCCGATCGCCGTGATACGTATCACTCCGTTCAGTCTCGAAAGACAAAGGATACCCCCTGTAGGGGCAGCTGCGCGTGTAATTGTGAGGCAAGGGTTGCGCAAGCCCGACCGCACCTTTCGTGAATCGGCACTGTTTGAGTCCAGTGGTAAAGAGAAATCTATAAACGACTGGAAACAATGCCGAGATAAGCGGTTAACACATACAGCATCTGTAAGTTCCAAATGGTTACCCATCTGGTACTGGCCAGGCTCATCGTTGCTTAACTTCGGTGATCTGACGGGAACCGATGTGTCAAACGTGATTATGCCGTGTATCGAATATCGATCGTTGTGATAAATTAGACAAACTGCTAAGATTCTATTTGTGGTAAAATTCTACTTATTTATCTGTGTCTTCATAGGTGTTGGTGTTCACTAGATTTCGACCAACTATAGCAGATGAATTGGCAAAAACGTCGTGAAACAACAACAACTATAGCAGATGAATTGGCAAAAACGTCGTGAAACAACAACAACTATAGCAGATGAATTGGCAAAAACGTCGTGAAACAACAACAACTATAGCAGATGAATTGGCAAAAACGTCGTGAAACAACAACAACTATAGCAGATGAATTGGCAAAAACGTCGTGAAACAACAACAACTATAGCAGATGAATTGGCAAAAACGTCGTTAAACAACAACAACTATAGCAGATGAATTGGCAAAAACGTCGTGAAACAACAACAACTATAGCAGATGAATTGGCAAAAACGTCGTGAAACAACAACAACTATAGCAGATGAATTGGCAAAAACGTCGTGAAACAACAACAACTATAGCAGATGAATTGGCAAAAACGTCGTTAAACAACAACAACTATAGCAGATGAATTGGCAAAAACGTCGTGAAACAACAACAACTATAGCAGATGAATTGGCAAAAACGTCGTGAAACAACAACAACTATAGCAGATGAATTGGCAAAAACGTCGTGAAACAACAACAACTATAGCAGATGAATTGGCAAAAACGTCGTGAAACAACAACAACTATAGCAGATGAATTGGCAAAAACGTTGTGAAACAACAACTATAGCGGATGAGGTTAACAGTCAGCAAATAAATAAATATTCAAATTACTCATCTCAAAGGATTCAAACAAAAAAAATAATAATAAAAAAAATTCTATTTGTCTATCGTTGAATTCTTGTGTGTGTCTTACATTGTTGACATGAAATTCCTTCGTGAAGACAGAAAAGTATAGTGCTTTTCATTAGACGCTGTCACGTGTGGCGTTAACTACATTTTAACTACATGCTAACAAATATGGACTTTTTTTTTGACATCGTCAGTAAATGAAACACGTGGACGCGTTTCATTTACTGGTGAAACCATCGTTGTTTATTTTCATAAAAAAGAAATCAACAAATCCACTGGCCTTAGTTTCTGGATTGGTTATCACTTGACTAAAACGTTCTATATGAAACGAGTAAAGAAAAAAAAAATGTTAGTTTTCTATCATTTAAAGAGAAGAAAGACAAAGGGAAGGAGAAATAAAACAAGGCGAAAAAGAAAATCGAGATAGACAGGGGAACATAACGGAAAGGGAAAAGAATGATAGGCAAAGAGAGAGTGAGAAAGAAAGAGTCGGAAAAGGAAAATAGAGAGAGAGAGAGAGAGAGAGAGAGAGAGAGGGGGGGGGAAAGAAAAGGAAAAAAGATAGAAAAAGAGAAATAAGAGAAAAAGGGAACAAAGAAAAGGAGTGGGAGGAAAAGAGAATGAGGCGGATTAAAAGAGGAGGAGGAGGAGGAAAAGAGGAGGAGGAGGAGGAAAAGAGGAGGGGGAGGAAAAGAGAAGGTCAGAAAGTTAAAGAGAAGGGGGAGGGAGGAAAAAGAAGGAATTGGTAAAAGACTAGGGGAGTGGAAAAAGAGAAAGGGATAGTGGAAAAAAAGTAGGGGGCGGAAAAGAGGAGGGGAGAGGGGGAAAAGAGAGAGGGGAGGGAAAAGGGGAAGAAAGAGATAGAGAGAGGGAAAGACAGAGAGAGATATAGAGTGAGAAAGACAGAGTGAAGAGAGAGAGAGACAGACGGAGAGGGAAGGGGAGAGGGAGGAAGAGGGGGAGAGAAAGGAAAAAACCCAACTGGAAACTTTCGGGAGTTGAACATCGAGATGTATTTTTACATTATATTTAGTGTTCTGCAGTTTTATAGAGCCAAGGAAGTAAGAAAAAGAGGAAATTTCAAAATCTAACAGTTCAAGGGAAAAATTATTAAGGTGGAAAGCTTTCTGGCATGAAGGCACCTCAACACTAAAGTGATTTGATTAGGTTGCCTCTCTGGTTAATCGAGTGTATGTCGAGTGGGCACAAATGTTATGAACTCAAAGCACATTCCATTAAATACTTGTAAACCAGACACAAAAATGCAAAACTGCAGCGATGTGACAGAGGTTGGAGTTTGGTGAACAGTGTGCGATCTATTAGCTTTGATAGGCTGTCTGTTATTAGTTTTCTGCAAAAAAAAAAAAAATAAATAAAATGTGCTATCCAGAAAAAATATCAGCCTTATCGTTTTTTGATTAAATATATTTCTCAATCTGTGGAATTTCCACGGGTCACGCTAGCAGGATAAAAATATCGGAGTTCAAAATCTGTTATCTTTTCACTAACCAGACTTACTGATGGATGTAGTTTATGTGTTCGCTTAAAATAGAAAAGTTGATTAACTTGTAAATAACGTTCAGACAAGATTCACGTGCGAAAAGAAACATTTGGTTTTTAAAAAGAAAAATAAATAAAATGGACGAAAATAATTTTGACTCCGACGATAAGTTTTAGCCAAAGACTAGCAGACCACCTGACGTATCTCGGTCGTAAATTACGCATAAATATGATATTTTAATTCATGCAGATTTGTTATTATTATAGAACCAATTCTCTATTGATTATTATCCAATATATAGTAACTAGCATGGCTGCCCGGCATTACCCGGGTGTTTGGAGGTGTGTGTTGAGCACCCCCCCCCCCAAAAAAAAAACAAAAACAAAAAAAAAACACGTAGAAGGCAGGCAGGCTCTAACTCGTACCGCGAAAGAGGCTCGAACGCGTTCAGGGAAGGAGGAAAAGAACGTGAAAAAAAAAAAAAAAATCCAAAAACAAAAAAAAAACAACAAAAAAAAACAAAAAAAAAACAAAAGAAAAACAAAATCAAAAACGTGATGTCTTTGCTATTGCGCCCATCGCCAAACCGGGAGTGACGAATGTCTAAATTAAGGTTAGTCAATCGAAAAGAGGGGATGACTTTCGAAAATATCGGCGAAAAAAAAAAAGCGACCCCGCCTTGTAGAAAAGTGGCCAGATGAGGGTGAAGGAATAAATATTTTAAGCCAATTTTTTAATATTTGTTGCCCGAAGGGTCAAGCTTCAAAACGATAACGATCGCGTGAAAATCCGTCGCCTCTGTCGAAAATTTTAGGCAGATAAACATAAATACATACATTTAAACAGACAGATGAGCTTTATATTATACAAGATTATTTCAAAAGTTATATAAAAAATATAACTTGGGTAGGATCCATTAGAATCGAAACCAGAATGTTTAGCACTCCCGCCTTAGTGATTATTTGTCAATTCAGCGGCGTTACCGCCTGTGATACGAATAGACGGATACGAAAGGTTAGCAATTAAGCGACTTTGAGCTATTAATGTTTAATTTATCAATTAATGTTTAATTTGACTTACCCAAAAATATTAATTGTTTTTGTTTTTAATTTTGAGTCCTTAACAGCAATTTCTGCTGGCTAAAAACCAAATCGGAAGTATGCTACAAGTTCAAATACTCTATATATAAAATTTCAGCTTTCTAGACTAAATATTCAATGAGGAGTTTGGTAGAGAATTTTCTCACACACACCGACAAGGTCACTTATATATTGTTTCTGTGTGCTAGAAAGTTGTCATCTTAAATTCTATGCAATTGTACAGAATGTAGAAACTATGCATAAATAAAATTCAGCGTAATAGTGAAATGAAGCCAATCATTTAATAATACACCATAAAATAAGTAATATATTAAAGCCCGTTTTTTAAAGGAATATGTAAATTAGTTAATCTTCATGTAGTCGTTCACATATCCATGACGGAGTATATGCAGACGCTTGTTTTAATATTTTTTAAATAGAAAAAATAGGCATTTAATATCAATGTCAGAGCGAAAAAAAACTCCACAACTTTATAGGTATACTCGCAGGTTGCCCGGTGTTACCTGGTCGTAAGATATGCTTAATACGATATTTTAATTCACACAGATTACGTATTTATTATAGAGAAAATTCTCTTTCGATTATTACAATGTACCTAATATATACTAGTTAAATCCAAACTAATATATATATATATATATATATATATATATATATATATATATATATATATATATATATATATATATATATATATAACTTGGGTGCTATCAGCGAGAATAATAACCAAAACATACAACTCTCCACCACCACGTCTCAGCCACGCCCATACGCACATATATATATATATATATATATATATATATATATATATATTATGATGATGATTGCAACGTCTTGTCAGATGAGTGCCACTCCCTCAGACACTTAAAGTCCATGAGCTTAAAAATGACTTCCATCACCACAGGACCATTTTAATAGACAAATGCCTGAGGGAGTGTCTATACATATATGGTGTTACAGAGTCTTACTTTGTACGACAGCTAAGTCTCTCTCTCTCGGTTCCAAATGTTGCGATCCAGCAACAAGCAAGAGCAAGATAGCCAGCAACAAGTTAAACTGCAGACCAGCTTAATGTGGATACTGGTCTCCCGCTTTATGTTTTTTTAAATCAGAGATTTGCTTCTCATAGGAAGGTTGCCTTCACCACGGCTTACGGGAGCCCTCTGAACCCCAACACACACATATATACACACAAACACACACGGTGCTAGTTGGCTGTTGACCCCGAAAGAGGGCTCATTCGCCTTTGGAAGGTCTTGTTTTTAATTCTTCAGGGAAACTAGCCACCCTCCTCACCAAACAAGTTTAGTCGCAGGTAGTACTGGGTTACATGGTACCAGTAGCATATGACATGACCTGATACACACACACGCACACACACACACACACACACACACACACACACACACATATATATATTTGCAAAAATCAAGACAGCAAAATATAAAATAAGAACATATGATATATTTCATTATGTTACGATTGTTTCATAATCATTTGGACAAATTTAAACATCATATTATTTAAAAAATATTCGAAAAATAGCTACTCTTCAGACACTAAAATACACACGTCATATATATTTCTTAATCCCTATTTTAAGGGAAACATATCTTCCTTTTTTAAAAGATGAAATCGGCCGATCTTCGAAGAGAACATTCAAGGAACAGATAGACATAGTGAGTTTTATAAATCAGATTATGGCATGTTTTCTTCAGAATTGTCCGATTTAATTCCTGCTTCTTTTGTTCCAGCTCGTTTGACTTGTTGATCTAGTGGTCTTCATCAATTCGCCGTGTTCCTATTCCAGTAGCTTCTTTCCAAGAACCGCAGGCTTGTAGAATTTTCTTCCTAATATTTCCACCTACTTTTAACTTTCGTCTTTTCAAGACGAATGTCAATAAGCATCTCCTTTCTTTGTGATAATCAGCTTTCGTTCTCATTTGCTCCTTGCATTAAGTGGCTTCACGCCTTGTCTGGAGCGAAAATGCTGTAGAAATATTTAGTGATGTGTACATGTCTGATGAAAGAATACATGCATTCTTGTGCTGGTTGTGCAAACGCCCGTCTCAAATCGGTGACCTCTCGTTGATCTTTCTCTGCAAGGGGAATTAACAGTTGCCTGCAGTTGATACTTCATACGACAACTTCGTTAACGTTTTTAACCTCAATAACCTTCGAACCAGTAAGACTTGGCCCCGAGTAATGCACTGTTATTTTATCTTTTGGAGACAGATGCACCGACGTGTACGTTTTTTAATATCTAGTCAGAACTTGGAATATCAAACTTTCAAATAAGTTTTGCTATTGCTGTACGACAAATTAAGGCACGATGTATGTGCGACAAAGCACGACAATTTTTAATGCTTATTCTCTATTCATGTGATTGTAACAGAGTGCGTATGGACACGTGAGAAAAATCAGCAACAGTCGAAAAATAGCTAGCTGGCGAAAATATTAGCAGCAGTAGCAGCTGTAAAAACAAGTATGTGTGAGCTTACGTCATAAAAAAGGAGAAAAATACATCACGTGGTCAAAGAGAGAAGTAAATTGGATCGGGTAAGATGGACGTTTTCGAGTCCATAAAGAACGAACACAAAGTTCCTTTTATATAATACAAGGTGAAACGATAAAATTGTCGCCCTAGAAAAGACAACATGATTGCATTTCCGTTTGATGAAAACCGGTTTTCTTTTTTTTTGTTGCAGACCATCTACGAGCTGGCCAGCCTGAAAGTGACACAATGTTCAACGAGCGAGATCGGAGATGCGCCGCTGTACAACTCATGCTCTCTAACGATCCGATTTATGACAATAGGACCATTACCAGTACCCTCAAAATGCAAATCTGGACGGATCAACGCTTGGGGGGGGGGCAGCTCAACGAAAGTTCCAGCCACGGTTATGGTCTCTGGTATGGTTTCAAGTGAGAACCACATCATGCCACCTCACATCTTCAAAATCGGTTCGAAAGTCAACACCAAAGTGTACCTGCATGTGCTGAAGAGTGTGGTGATCCACTGGTACAGATGGCCGCTGGCAGATCCTGGGTGTGGCAACAGGACTCGGCGCCGGCACACAAGTCCAAAGAAACCTAGGCTTGGCTTCAGAAGGAGTGTCGCGACTTTTGTACCCTTTTCTCACTGCCTTCTCCTCTCTCGACCTGAACTCGCTGAACTACTTCGTTTGATCTTACGTTGAGAACATCACCAACATGACCTCCAACAACAACGAAACCAGCCTGATCACCGACATCCGCCGTCGTCGCTTGTGGAAAAGGCATGCTCTCAGTTCTTGACCCGATCGAGGCGGTAATTGAGGTTGAAGGCGGCTACATTAAATAGATGTCAACTCTACTACATAATCGATGTACCTGAATTACTTTTTCCAATAAGTTTTGAAATCTGTAAGTGAGGTTTTCTTTAGGGCAACAAATTTATCGTTCCACACTGAAATAGTGATTAGTTTCGCTACAAAGCAACTCGAAACGGGTTGATATGCTGTAAAAAACCACTCAACAGACTAGTTAGTATTCGCTAAGCAGCAGGATGAAAGTAATACAATTAGCGTGCTAATCTGCCCTGCGCGTATACTTTACAGCGTGATTATGTTCTTTACTAAGTGCCATGTCATTTTCAAGCGATTAGATTGCCTGGTTAAATTTGACATCAAGCTTCGGAATGATCTCAACTCTAACAAGACCGAACTATTCCGTGTCAGAAGGTAACTAGCTGAACCCCCGGGGAGTTTCGGTTGCAGTTTCCTGACACCAAATACGGGGATTACTTTTCTATCACGCACGTAGATATGCATAATTGAATTTTCGCACCATGAAGATATTGTTGCCATCGCTTGAGATAAAGTGACAGCAAATTTTCCGGGCAATTAGGCAAATGGTGTAATAGTTTATTTTTACTTGTTATGGATTTAAGCGAGGGGGCAATGGTTAAACGACGTCGACTTTGGTTTCGCCGTGCAGGGTTCAATTTCTCCCGAAACTACTGCGTCTCGTGTTTCTGGATATTTGAGATGAGGATTGATAATTCGTATTTTTTGGATAATTTGGACAACCGTTCTCATCTTCTTCAGTTTTATTTTCACAACGTTTCGGTCGATGTAACTTCCGACCTTCTTCACATGCATACTGTCGAACTCTAGAATCTGCACGGAATTTCGAACGGGACCTTTTTATTTAATCCACAGGAGTAGTATGCTTTCGTTCTATCAACCATGACGAACCCTTGGCTTAGTGGATAAACTATTTGATAAAATTCAGTTGTAAGTTACAATCTTCTGAAGTTTGAAGGTTCAATCCTCAGTGCGGGTGACATTCAAAAATACAATTGGGAATTACTTAGGACTGGCGGAACGAGAGACTGCTGCAGAAATGAAATTCAAGATCAACTTTTTACTCTCCACAAACACAATAATGTTATATATGTTTTTTTTTTTATTAAACTAGAAGGTCCCCTGGCGTTGCCCGGTCATAAAATACGTATAAATCTTAGCGAATACTAACTAGTCTGTTGAGTGTTTTTTACGTATAAATATAATATTTTAATTCATACACAAACTGAAATATGCGCACGGGAGTATTGTGTTTTTTTAAACAGTTCATTTCTTGTAAATAAGATTAAAAAATTTTTTTTTTTAATTACTTTTTCACCCCAAACAAGGCAAATTGCCACTTTGGTGTAGGGGCTACTATCAGGGGCAACAACTACTGGGGTACTATGTAGGGATTTGGGCAGCAAGGTGTCGGTTCACGTTACACTTGAACTTCTGCACGTCAGTACTGTTGGGGAAGCAGGGACCTGGAATGGAATTCCAGAGTCTAGCGGTTCTGGGGAAGAAACTATTGGAGTAGAAAGATCTTTTACATCTAGGGATCTCTACAGTGTGGGGGTGAGATTTAGCAGCCTGTCGGGTTTGTCGAGGGTGCTCACGTCGTGGGGGCACAAGTGATTGCAGTTCGTCAGAGCATTCACCACTAAAATACTTGTAGAAAAGGCAGAGGGATGCAACATTTCGTCGATGGGACAGAGGCTGAAGCTTAGATGTCAGTTCTGGGTCTATCAGGTTTGCGACTCTCTTTTGAACCTTGTCAAGGAGTGAGAGACTAGTAGCAGATGCACCAGCCCAGATGTGGCAGCAATACTCCATACATGGGCGAATGGTGGCCTTATAGAGGTACAGGATACTTTCGGGTGTTAGTAGTTTTCTAGCACGGTAGAGAGAGCCCACCTTTCTTGCAGCGGCCGTGGCAATGCCTTCAATGTAATTGTTCCAACTCATGTTTCCTGTGAACGTTAGGCCAAGGAGTTTGAAAGATGGACTCTCAGATAAAGAGTCGTTGGCCATTGCTATGGGTGGTAGAGAGGGTTTCTTGTAATTATTGAATGAAACTAGTTTAGTCTTGGCAGCATTGAACGCGACCAACCACTTTTGTCCCCATTCCACTACAGATTGGAGGTCTTCCTCTAGTGTTTCTGCCATTTCTTTAGAAATGTGTTCATTCGTCTTCCTGTCGTGCCTGTCATAGAGTGTAGTGTCATCAGCATATATACCCATCTCAGAGGCAATTTTGTCGGGGAGGTCATTTATGAATATCAGGAACAATAGAGGTCCAAGGATAGAACCCTGGGGCACCCCCGCATTTATATCATATTGTTTAGATGTACGACCGTCGAGGACAACCTGGATTTTTCTCTTATCTAAGAAGGATTTAATTATGTTAAGTATTCTACCAGTGATACCGTATGATCTGATTTTCCTGAGGAGACCCTCATGCCATACCCTGTCAAAAGCCTTAGATATATCTAGAGCTACCGTTCTGCCCTCCCCTGCTTTGTCCAGTGAATGGTATATACGTTCAGAGATCACAGTTAGGATGTCTGCTGTGGAACGGGCTTGTCTAAATCCATATTGTTTGTCAGTCAGTAGTTTAGCATCTGTAAGATGATGGACTAGAGCGAGGTTAATTATGGTCTCAAATATTTTGGCAAAAAGTGGGAGGAGGCTAATGGGGCGATAATTTGATGGGTTTGTCCTTTCGCCAGAATTCTTGAATACTGGTACAACAGAAGCAGTTTTCCAACAGCCCGGAAAGCAAGATTCATTAAGGCATTTGTTGTAGAGTTTGGAGAGAACTGGAGCTACTTCGGCTGAGCACTTTTTTAATAGCACAGCTGGGATCAGATCGGGTCCACATGCTTTTGAGGTGTCAAGGTTTTTTATGATAGCATGCACCTGAGCAGGGGTGGTTTTCAGATCGTCTAGTGTGGCATCTGTCCGCATAGGAAAGTCAGGTAGGGGGTGGTTGTAAGGGTCCAGTGTGGAGTTGGAGGCAAACCGACTGGCAAGCATGTTAGCCTTGTCAGTTGCTGAGGAGACAACCTCGTGATTGTTGGTTAGTAGGGGAATTGTTGATTGCCCATTATTTACTACACTGTTGTAGATTTTCCAGAAGTCTCGAGTTCCTAGTTTTTATGCTTCGATGCGCTTTTTAGTAGTTTCCGTAAATTCTCTCTTAGCTGTCGCTATTTCTTTCTTAACGTTATTTCTAGCTTCTATATACTTCAGTCTGTTTGAACTACGGTATGCATGCTGCTTTTGAGCAATGGCAGTTGCACAAGTCGACGTAAACCATTGGGGAGAGTGGGGCTTACTATAAAATTTCCGCATGGGAACATGCGCTTCGATTGCAGTTTTGAACCAGTCAGTGGTCTCGTTTGCACATTGTTCAGCAGGGAGAGAGAAAATATTTCTCCATGGAGCATCTCTAATTAGTTCCCTGATGGCTTCCCAGTCAGCCTTTTTATAATATCTAGTTGTTTTGAGCAGTGGCTCTTCAGTTTTGGCTCTAGAGTTATCACTGCATGATCAGCGTTCCCGAGTGGGCTGTGGGCCTTCGTTATGCAGTCCTCGGGAACTGTGGTCAAAAACAGATCTAGAAGTGATGCGTGTTGTTCTTCCTGGTCAGGGAAAACCCCAAAACCTAAAGACAGTGAATCAAGTAGGATAACCATTAGGCTAGCTTGAAAAAAGTGTTTTCAAACCTACTTATTCTTAACATAAGGAGTCTGTAATGTGAACCATTCCCACATGTGCATTAGTGAAATAGTTGACAAACAGATAAAAATACGATGACCCCCACGTAATAAAAAATTTTCACTAATGACTCCTTAGCAGCCCCCTTTTCAGGATGCAAACCGATTAAAAAGTTTTTCACGTGTCTAACTATGTTATATACCAATTTCAAGTGTTTAGATCAGAAATTCGTTTTCACAGGGTGAGAATTGTCCTCACACACACACACACACACACACACACACACACACACACACACGTATTCTCACTTTTATATATAGAGTAGCCTGGGTGCCCGGCTTTGCCCGGGTTTTTGGAGGTGTGTGTTGAGCAAAAAAAAAAAAAATAAATAAAAATAAAGAGGTAGTAGCCAGGCAGGCTCGAACCCGTATCGTGAAAACGGAAAAGAAAGTGAAAGAAATTCTGACGTCTTAGCCGATGTCTCTATGATGCGGCCAGACGTTAAAAACGTTCAAATTAACCGCTGAATCCAACGGTGACGATGACTTGCTGAAATATCGCCGAAAAAAAAAATCGACCCCTCCTTGTACAAAACGGCCGAGTTTAGGGTGAAGGAATTAATGGGTTTTTTTTTGCCAACTTTTCGACATTTGGCGTCCGAGACGTCGAGCTTACTTATTTCGTGAAAATCCGTCGTCTCTGTCGAAAGTTTTAGCGAGACATACATACATTTAACCAAACAGGTAAGGTTTATATCATAGATAATTAAAATCGTTTTTTTTTTGTGTTTCGTTGTTAAAACAACTTATTAATAGAAGAACACTGGGCGTTGTTTCCCTCTTCATTTTATTGATGGTATTAACTCGAAGACCCAGAGTTTCGTGATAAAAGAAAAGAAACGCGTCCGGTATTGTTCACGATTGCCCTGAATCTGAATCGATGCGTGGTTAGCACGAATTTTGACTGGAGAACAAATGAAACTTGTGAAACAATGTTTTAAAAATGTGACAAAGTTTCTCTATTCAAAATTGCGCTAACCATAAAACCCACGTCCATCCTGACTTACAGTAGCTATGAACAACACCGGACGTGTATTTTTTTTTAGTTACGAGGGGACGGCCGCTTGGCTTAATACCGCCAACAAAATTAAGTAAAAAATAAATAAAGTCTTTTCCAATGAAAAGGTTGATGTAACAACCAAAGTGTCAGAATAAAAAATAATTTTAAGCTCTTAATGAAAAAAATGTACAGCATTATTGTTTTTTTTTTTTAAATTTTCAAACAGATATATTTTGTTAATAGTTTTGTTGTAAACGTGAGGGGTTTCATAGTCGATTGAATCACTGAAACTAGAAATGCTTACAAAGATGAATACTTAACAAACGCAGATAGTTCGTAAATACATAAATACACATTTTATTACAAATTGACAAACATGAAAGTCATATAACACCACAATACGGTGTTCTTTGCCTAAATTCCCTTACAGCCTGAGGAAATTAATGGATGTATATTTAGAATTACAAAAACAAAAATAAAGAAAATATTAATGAACTATGTACTCGTCATGGAACGAAGATGTTATATCCTTCAAAAATCACATAGATTGATAAAGTATTTTTTTTTATTAAAAAAAAATCGAAATTTATGATTTTTAGCGATTAATTATTTTTGGTAACTATTAATGATCTTTTACTCCCGGAGATGTTAAAAAGAAATAATCGAATTGAGTTGTCCACATCCTAAACAAATATGACACCGAACAGCTCTCATTCAGCTTGTCGTAAAATTAGATTTACTTAAATTAAAAAATTCCACTTGGTAAATTTACGTAATTTTTGGAATATGACACGTTTACGTTTTTGAATTTTTGAGATAATGATTGGTTATTTTTATTATTTTAATTCTTTAGACTACTTTTCTGATTCAAAGTATCATTTTCACAACTTTCGATCGATGTAACCTCCGACCTTTTTCAGGTGCATCTTGTCGAACTTGTGAATCTGGACGGAATTGCAATGTAGTTCAACTAGTCGAGGAGAGTGAAAACCTAGCAACAGCAATAATCATTCCTTGCTTATTGTAGTACTAATTACCGCCATCTTTGATGACTCCTATAAAAAACGTAACATTTCGATTGAAGAATTTTGAAGAGTTCAATAGAAAATCGACGAATCAATATCGTAAACCGACCGAACATCCACAGGTAAGAAAATGTGACAAATACATAAAAGATACTGCAAAGACTGCTGCAAAGAAATTGACTTCTCTCTACCGGGCTAGAAAACTTCGCACATTTGTTTTAACAGCAATGAATTCAATTTTTTTTTAATACATTACCAGAAGAATACCTGTCCCAGGACAGGTAAAATTCTTCAAACAAAACTTTTTTTCACAATTTTTATGTCAATTCACGGAGATTAAAATGAAGATATAACGACACAAAATTTATTCAAGATCAAAGTGTAGTATCTGTTCTGATGCTGCACTTCGCCTTTTCTATCCTCGATCAGTGGAGGAGAAATCCTTTATGACTGAGGCAATTTAAATTTTTGTTCTTATCCAGAGTGCCTCCTTTTGGGGAGCTGGATTCCCCCCCCCCCATTAAAACCGACCTTGTGTCTAACTCTGCCTTTGTAAGGAGGCAAGTAAATAGGAACCATGATGGTATCATTATGTTATGTTTTTTGTACATATTTTAATTTTATTTTTCTGAAGATGAGGTTTCCCTCGAAAATTCAAAGAACTTAACACCACAATACCATCCTGATTTTACACATTATGTTGGTAAATAGATTATTTATAATTGAAAATTATTTACATTTTTCAATATTTTCATTATTCGTTTTATATTGCCTCGCATGCAACGGTGTTTTTTTTTGTAATAGCCTTCAAACAACTCATTTACACAGTACCGACAATTCTTCCCTAACAGTACTGATATGCAGAAGTTCAAATGTAATGTTGTTTATCTTCCCTGAGCATGGTCCCAAACAGTAGCTCCTTACGTCGAGGTGACGATATGCCTTGTTGAACGGGATTAAAATATCCACAAATAATATTTTTAATACTTAGAATACAATTGTGAATTACTTAAGACTTATACCGTGGCATGCATGCTACTTTCGCGGATTAAATAACAGGTTCCGTTCAAAATTCTTAGTGGATTTCTAAATTCGACGAGATATACCCGGAGGAGGTCGGTGGATACGCCAGCCGAAACGTTGTGCAATTATCACTCAAGATGAGAACAGTAGTCCAAATAATCCAAACATTAATTCGATATAAGAATCAAATTAAATTTTTCTTCAAGAAATAGCAAACGGCAATGAGCTATTTAAAAAGACAGATGTAATGTATATATATATATGTATATATATATATATATATATATATATATATATATATATATATATATATATATATATATATTACAGGGTGTCCACAAAGTCTGGCTACATTATGTAGCCAGACTTTGTGGAAGCATTATGTAGATTATGTAGCCAGACTTTGTGGGCACCCTGTATATATATATATATATATATATATATATATATATATATATATATATATATATATATATATATATATATATATATATATTTATATGATGATCGTAACATCTTGTCAGACGAGTGCAAAAGTCAATGAGCCCAAATGCCTGAGGGATCATCTATAGAAAGATGATGTTACAGAGTTTTAGCTTTGTACGACAGCTAAGTCTCTCTCTCTCGGTTCAAAATGTTGAGATCCAGCAACAAGCAAGAGCGAGATAGCCAGCAACAAGTTAAACTGCAGACCAGCTTAATGCGGGTACTGTTTTTTTTTTAAATCAGAGATTTGCTTCTCCTAGAAAGATTGCCTTCACGACGCCTTACGGGAGCCCTCTCTACCCCAACACATATGTATATATAGATACAAATATACACACACTGGCTGAATGTTTTTTCCGATACCATTTTATTCCTGGATATTATAAACATCATTACTACCCCTGATAGGCAATTCCACGGAAAATAAATACGACAGGAAATATCATTTTTCATTCGAAATTCTGTGCTGATTCAAGACAAGATAAACATGAAGAAAGTCGGAGGTTACTTCGGCCGAAACGTTGTACAAATAACACTCAAGATTAGAACTGTAGTCCATAGAAACTAAAACGTAAAACAGGTTCACTTATTTATATAGTAAATTTGTACTTTGGCGTTTGGAATAAAATTTGCGAACTCTTTATCGTGTAAACTTTCATTTGATATTCTCTCTTGCACGCAAGTTGATTCTTATTGATGGCAAATCTAGAATATCAGTGACGAAAATAGGGGGAATAGTACGTGACCTTTGGAAGGTGACGTCGTCGACCTTGCTCCAACGGAGTTTAGTGTACACTTGGAAATGTCAATCTCTTGCCAAGCAGTCTTCCTCTAGGCTTAATTCTACTTACGAGTGAGAATCTGTCAGCACTCAGAAGCACTGAATTCTTGCTGGTCTTAGAAACTTTAGTCGCCACTAGGCGATGTTCAGTAACTGACATTAGGATAGTTGATAGACAGGAGTGAAGTTCGACAAGATCAAAAGGTTCGCTATTTAAAAGAATAACAAAACAACGCGGATTTAGCACTGGAATGATAGAGATTTACATTGAACGTATTTTTACGCAATTTTTAGCAAGTCACAATTGCACTGCCCGTAAACTGTCATGGCCGAACGATTATCAACTCGCACGTCTAAGCATTTAAATGATATTTTAAAAGAGTATAAAAATATAAATTCACGCGATATTATTGGGTCATTGAACACAATAGTACTCTTGCAAATTAGCACTCCCGGACATCGCCGAATGACCCGAGCAAGATTATCTACATATTAATAAGATAATGTGTGTTATTTATTTAGTGTGTCACGCTTACATCTGAGTGACTGTCGTTTAATTGTTATGGACTTCCATTTATTGTAAGAAATGATTTTACCAAGAATTCTTAACAAGTTTTTGTTTCAATTTAAATTACAGCTGATATCACTCCAGTAATCTATTCTTTTATAAATAATTTTGTAAAGAATTCTACATAAGTTTTGGTTTCGGCTTTGGCTTCGATTATAGCTGAAAGAACTCCAGTTTATATATATATATATATATATATATATATATATATATATATATATATATATATATATATATATATATATATATATCAACATGTTTTTTCTTTTGGTTTCTGTTTCGATTCAAGCTGATGCACTCAAGTCATATGGATATATTTTTGAAATTTTGAAATCGCGACTTTATAATATATTAAAATCGATAGGACATTAACTCTATAATAATCTGTAAGAATTAAAATATCCTATTTAAGCGTACTTTACGATCGGGATACGCCGGACGTTCTTGCTAACTTAGATAAATACTTTTGCAGTTTTAACAAAGATCTACAATAATATAAGAGCGTTTCTATTTACATCTACAGGATGCTAACATCAATATTACACATGAATGCGTCCTCTATGGAATTTCCACAGGTCCCACTAGTTGTTATTATTATTATTATTATTATTATTATTATTATTATTATTATTATTAGCCTGGGTGCCTGGCGTTGCCTGGGTGTTTAGAGGCGGGTCTTGAGAAAAAAAAAGAAAGAAAAGTAAATAATAAATAAATAAAAAAGTGGTGCCCGGCGCGTTGCCCGAGTGTTCATATGTGTGTGTTGAGAAAATAAAGTTGTAGTAAGCAGGTAGGCTCGAACACGAACCCTGGACGCAAAGGCGGAAAACAAAGTGTGAAAAATCCTTACATCTTACCGCTTGGCCACGGCAGGACAGGAATTGCAAGGCGTTCTAATATTACGATTAAAAAGTTTAGTCACAGGTGCGTAAATTTAATGAGGTCAAACATCACACGATAGGGAATGAAATCTCGCACTTAACTTTAGCTGCGAGGCAGTTTTTTTTGGGGAGGGGGGGAACCAACTTCCCATAAATAGGGGAGTGTCCAAATAATTAGCTATTATGACGGGTTTTTACCGCATTGATCAAACCCCACTGCTTTCTGGACGTCCTGGCATGAGAGGCCAAGATACCGATTTCGCTTTTCGATTACTTTCACTTTTATGCCAAAAACGCAAGCAAACACGCGAAGATAAATGTAGACACGATGTCCCTTCGTAAATCGTAGATATTATAATCTAGGACGTATATGAAAAGCTCTAAGGCATAGTAACCTCCCGGAGCCCCCCCCCAATCAAAACATCCTTTGCTGGACATACAAAAAATTGACACACAAACACACATTTTCGCTTTTATATAATAAAGATTAGCGGAGGTGCCCAGCGTTGCCTGGGTGTTTATAGGTGTGTGTTCAGCGTTGCCTGGGTGTTTATAGGTGTGTGTTCAGCGTTGCCTGGGTGTTTATAGGTGTGTGTTCAGCGTTGCCTGGGTGTTTATAGGTGTGTGTCCAGCGTTGCCTGGGTGTTTATAGGTGTGTGTTCAGAAAAAAAAGTTAGGCTCGAACCCGAACGCTTGGAAAACCCTGACATTTTACCGCTCAGCCACGACGGGACTGGAACTAAAAAGCGTTCTAATAAGTGACAATTTAATGAGATCAAACATTACGCGTACTTAACTTTGGCTGCAAGGCAGTTTTGTTTTGCTTTTGTTTCCCCAAGATGTTGGGGAGGGACCAGTTCCCCATAGATAGAGGAGTGTCCAAATGAATAGCAATTGTCTGATATGAGGGGTTTTTCCACACAATGATCAAACCTAAATACTGGCGTCGCTGTTTACTTACGTTAGTTTTACTTTCTTATACGAAAACCACGAACAAATAGGCGTGAAGGCAGAATAGTGGGAACTTTTAGCGTGTAAAAGTCGCTCAAATAAAATATATTTACGACCTCCTTTCGTAAATCGTTGATATTATAATCTAGACAGTATATAAAAAATTCTAAGGAACAGTGACCATCCTGAGTGCCCCCCAAAGCCTTTCGCGGATATACGAAAAAAAAATAAAATGCACACACACAAATACACACACTTTGTCTTTTAAATATATACTAGTGGGAGTAATAAAAACAAAAGAATCGTTGCCCGGGTGCTTGTGTCGAGTGGGGGAGTTAAAAATTGCTTTGGTAGGTAAGTAGGAAGGATTGAATTCGAAGCCTTGAGGCGAAGTTGGAAAAAAATGTGCGACGCTAACCACTGGGCGAGCAAGAAGTACTAACGGAAACATGTTTGAATTTATTTAAGTATTAAGAATTGACAGGTACTTGATGACTTTATGAGATCAACTTTCACTGCGGGCCCGTATTTTATTTTAGGTTAGTTTCGCTTTTTTCTTATACGAAAAGCCGAATCCACACGCGGCGATCGAAAAATGTTGAATATTTAGCTTTTCAATGTCGGGAAAATTAAATAGACAGGCGACCCCCGTGGTTAAGTCGTAGATATTATCATTTAGACGTGATATAAAAAGTTTTAAGAATGAGCGACGGCCTCGAGAACCCGCTGGAAAAAGCCTTTTTGGAAAAAGTGAACATACATACATACACATTTTCGCTTTTACATATATAGATAGGTAATTTGATACCAGCGCGATCTAACAGTACTAATGTGATTTGAATTCTGCATAACCAATTCCATGGTTCTAAATGGTTTCTACGTAATCATGTTTTTCCACTAAAATGGCGGTTAGTGGCATTAATTTTGTTTTTAAATCCTTCTTCACCCCAAACAAGACATGTTCGACTTGAAGGGGATACTAATTGGGATCATATCTACAGGGGACTATGTGGGGAATTGAGCTGCGAGATGTCTGTTCACATTACATTTAAACTTCTGCATGATAGTACAGTCAGGGAAAGAAGAAACAGGGAGGAAATTCCAAAGTCTAACAGTTCCTGAAAAGAAAGCATTAGAATAGAAGGCTTTCTTACATCTAGGAACCTCTACAGTTAACAGATAGGATTTTACTGTTTGACAGATTAATTAGGAGTATATACGTTGAAGGGGTCCAAGAGCTGACAGTTCGTCGGAGCACATTCTATTAAAGTATTTGTAAATCAGGCACACGGATGCAGCATTGCAGCGATGGGACAGGGGCTAGAGCTTGTCCGATTGTGCAATACTTATTATATTTAAACCTTTTTGGACCTAAAGGACGAGATACTAGGTTAGGGTTAGGTGTAGATGCATTTGCCCAAATGTGGCACGGTAGGAGCCCCGCCATTTGTAGCAGCTTTGGCAATGTCTTCAATGTATTTGTTCCAATTCATATTGCACGCCACTGTAGTGTAGTAGGTAAAATTTAGTTGTATGTTTCACTCTTCTGAAGGTTAAAGGTCCAACCTTCAGTGCGTGCGACACTTAAAATAGTTATTTGGGATTTCTACCCAGTCATGGCTGACAAGATTTTGTGCTGAAAATTTAAGAGTTCAGCAAAAAGATGCAGGAGTTCGACAGAAAGATCTACTAAAACGTGAAAATTAAGATGGAAACAGTAGTCCCAAAAAATCAAACAATACGAATAATCTTACGTTTATTTTATTCGTAAAAATAATGTTAAAAAAACAATAAAATAAGAAGAAAGTATTTTTTTTCGGCACAATAGAAATTGCTTTTAGCAAATGCTTTTAAAATATATTAATAAGATAGCGTGTGTGTTAGTTTGTGCGTCATGTTTACATCTTTTTTCTTCCAAGTGACTGTCATTTAATTGTTATGACCTTCCCTTTTTTGTCATGAATAATTTTACCAAGAATTCTTCCTAAGTTTTGGATTCGATTTCGTTTATAGCTCATTGCACTCAATTCATCTATTCTTTATAAATGGTTTTACCAAGAATTCTTCATAAGTTTTGGTTTCGATATAGCTCTCTTTGTCTCTGTCTCTGTCTGTCTGTCTGTCTGTCTGTCTGTCTCTCTCTCTCTCTCTATATATATATATATATATGTATATATATATTTATATATATACACATTTTTTTCTTCAGTTTTAGTCTCGGTTTCGATTCAAGCTAATGCACCCAACTCATACGGATATATTTTTTTATTTTTGAAATCACACCTTTATATTATACTAGGAGTACCCGCTAACCGGCGTTGCCCGATGGAAGCGTCCCCCCTCCCGCGAAAAAAGTAAAGTACGGTTGTTCTTTTTGTTGTTGTTGTTACTGCCCAAAACACTCCCAAATACTATATAAATAAGATAGATTAATTACCTCCCTTGAACAAACTGAAACATGGATTATCTCCCCTTAACTGAAACAAAGAAGGAAAATTAATAAAATAAAGTAATTATCTCTCTTGCACCAGCTAAAATTAACAGAAGGCAGACCGGAAACCATGTAAAAAGAGAACAGTACATATTTACTAAAATGCATTAAATAAAAATTTAACAAATTAGAACATTCATATTAGAATAAAATGAAATATACAGAGATAGGAATAAGCTATAGTTAAATAAAAATGAACATCATTATAAAAAAATAAATGTGGGCCTGAAATTTTTTCCTCAGACAGAAACAACATGGCCGACGAGAGCCTAACATTATTTACGTTTTAACATTAACTGGTCCCCTTTATGTTGGGCTTGAAACAGACGGTATCAATGTTTTTTTGAACTTCTGTACTATTAAATAAATAAATATTAAGCTCTTATATCGAAAAAAGTTTTTCTTTGTAATCGAGCACTTTGTTGGAATTCTTTCCACCAAAAACAGTAAACAAATATATATATATATATATATATATATATATGTGTGTGTGTGTGTGTGTGTGTGTGTGTGTGTGTGTGTGTGTGCATGTGTGTGTGTCTGTTGTGTGTATATTTGTGTATGTTTGAGGCGAGAGCGTGTGTGTATGGCCACAAGATAATAGATAGCCGCGGAGTTCCGAACAACCATTCTCACATTGTTCATTTCGATAAACAAAACTAATTTCCCGCCTCATTGAAGATTCCCGCCACTTGTCTGTCAGTTAACTGACATGATGGCGGTTAAAGTCTGGCAGTGTTGACGGGGCATTGACAAGAGTTTAAACGAAAAAAAAGTTTTATCTTTTATTTAGTTACTTTTTAGTTCTCAGAGAGGCTGATGTCCCTTCAGAATGGTACACGCTACTGTCTGTAACAAAATGTATGAAAATAAAGAAAAAGATGGAAATAATTAAAGGAAGACGAGTTCGATAATGTTGGTTACATGAAGTTCTCTATTAACTTTATTATTGATTTAAATATTTTTTAACTTTTTATTTCTTCTCCGAATTGAGTCTTTTAAAAATACACGTAAGAAAAATTTGTATCCGAGTATAGTCACTTTTGTACAATAAAAATGATATCTTTTTTCGACTTCAGATGAAGAAAAAAAAACGAATCTGTATGCTAATAGAATAGTGCCTGTGTTACTTGCTTATTTTGTGTCACGCTTACATCCGAGTGACTGTCGTTTAATTGTTATGGACTTCCATTTCTTGTAATAAATCATTTTACCAAAAATTCTTCACAAGTTTTGGTTTCAAATTATTTTTGAAATCACAACTTTATAATATACTAGACTACCCGTGACCCGTTGGGTCAGTATGTTATATTAGCTATGGAATTAATGTAGGAGCATGACATTTGTGACGTAAAGAAAATAGTTTTGTCGCATAACAAAAATATTTCTATGAAAGTATATTAAAATGAAAAAAGAATATACATAGATTTCTATGAGTCATTTTGTTTATAATTGATTATTTTTCAAAAAACTTATATATATTGAATTATAAGTGGTTTGCAGGTAATTATGCACTGAACAAATACCATAATACTTAAAGTTAAATTCCAATTTTGATATATCTTTTAATTTAAAAAAAAAAACAATTGGGACGCTGAAAACGTACACAGTAAAACAATATGTTTTATTGTTGGGTTGATTATTTATTGTAAAGCAAATTAAAAAAATATTTTCGGGGTTATTTATTTATGTTGGTAATGTAGAAGAAAATGTATGAATGTTTTTTAAGAAAGGTGTATTAAAAATGGAGAATAAAATTAAACAAATCGTCGTTGCAAAGTACCTTTATGGTTCTCAATGGGTTAAAGTAGATTTATTTGTAAGAAAATTGCGTTAAAATAACTGATACGTAATACGGAAATGAATGATGTAAAATAAAGCAGAAAGTTTATTTGAATAATTTAAACGCGAAAAAAAAGAAGAAGACAATTAGGACGCTGAAAACGTACACAGTAAAACAATACGTTTTATTGTCGCGTTGATTATTTGCTTACGTACGCATGCGCAACCGAAACTCGTACACCGGATGTTGGGTTACAACACCCGTTATAAGGTCATTGGAGTTTTTTTTTTATTTATATAGATAGATAAAAATCGATAGAATATTAACTCTGTAATAATATATACGAACTCTGAAAAAATTAAAATATCATATTTAAGTGTACTTTACGACCGGGCTTTGCCGGGCGTCCCTGCTAACTTAGATAAATGCTTTGCCGTTTTAACAAAAGAGCTACAATATCAGAGAGTCTCCATTTACGCTGAATATCTACAGAATATCAATATATTACATATTAATGAGTCCCCCTGTGGAATTTTCACAGGTCCCACTAGTTAGAAATTATTTTTTTCTCTAATTTATTTTTATGAAAATCGCTCCAGACAAAGCATGAAGCAACTTAACGTAAGGAAACAAATAACAAAATACTTCAAAGTCTAAAATTACAAAACGATAAGTGTTAGGTGAATATTTTCATCCCAGACAACAGCAGTACTTTCCCCTTTGTCAGAAAAACCAGGACAAAAAGGAAACGATAGTGACGAAGGTGCTGAAAGAAAATTTAAAGTCTATTTTCTACTTTTATTAATTAATTGGTCACATCTTGTGAAGGCCTGTTGGTTACTTGAAATTAAACATTAAAGAGATCGACAGTTTGATGCTGCTGATGATGATTGCTTTCACGAGAGCATCAGAAACAATTTGTGAGTTGGGCAAAATATTTCTCAAGAGAAATGATTATCAAAGAGGACGGCTCAACAAGTATTTGTTTACATTAGACTTGAATACGAACATGCTGCAGTCAGTTGGGAGGCACACTTGTGACATCTTGTTCCACCGATGAGATGTTCTAGGAAAGAAACTTTGTTCATGGAAAATATGTTTTTAGTAAAGAGAGAGGCATAGTGCTTTGTTGTAGATAGACGAGTCTTTGAATATTTTACAAGGAGAATCACATACATTGAGCACATACTATGGACATAAGAGAGAACGAGAGAGAAAGAGAGAACGAGAGAAACAGAGAGAAAGAGAGAACGAGAGAGACAGAGAACGAGAGAGAGAGAGAGAGAGAGAGAGAGAGAGAGAGAGAATGTGCCAAATTAATATTTCGTTTTTTTATTCAAAAAATGGCTGAGCCAATAAAAATAAAAACTACACAATTCTACTTTATTTGTCTGAGAGTGTTCTTAGATTTGTTTTGTTTATCGGAATGTTCCCGATAATTATCGAGAATAGAAACAAATCCAATTAAAAAGGAACAGTCCAAGTTGACAACCTTATGAAGCCTAACATCACAAGTACGAGTGGCAAATTCGAGTTCGACAAAAAGATCCGTGACTTCGATAAACTCACCCTGAAGATCATTAGCTGAAAAATTGTGGAAATAAAACTCAAGATGAGAACAGTATTTCGAAGAATTCAAATATTAGATTGGTGCAAAAATAAGGTCGTTTTTAACGTTCAGCTTCAAAAGATCATAACTCGTTTTATAATCAACTTTATTAATCGAAATAAGAATCATTAGAATCTACAAATTTTTTTGCCAACGAGAAACAAATTTATTTCATCTCATTAGCAGAGAAATCCGGAGTTCTGGAAGTGATGAAGTCACTGAAGGCCAATTCGGCATCATCTCGGCTTTTGAAGCATTTTCACGCAGGAAGCTGTCGAGATGCTTAAAAAAGTGATAATTGGTGGGTGAGAGGTCCGGTGCATATGGCGGATGAGGCAGAGTCTCGTAGCCCAATTCGTTCATCTTCAGCAGGGTCAGTTGAGCAACATGCGGACGAGCGTTGTCATGGAGAATTGGTCCCTTCATATTGACCAATCTTGTATTGTAGAACTTCTCCAGCATCCAGCCACTGTGTCGAACGTCGCCGGTTGTCGTAGATGATCCACTTCTCATCACAGTTCACAATCCGATCGAGAAATAGGTCGTTTTTGTTGCGCAGAAAGAGCGTAGAAGACACCCCAAAACGACGATTTTTTTTATTATTATCGTTCAATTCATGCGGCACCCATATACCCAATTTTCTGACTTCCCATTTGCTTTAAATGGCGAAAGATTGTTGAGTAGTCGACCTCGAGTTCAACAGTGACTTCTCGTATGGTTTTGCAAGGATCGGCTTCAATTAAGGCTTTCAAATGTTCGTTATCAACCGCAGTCGGCCAGCCGCAACCGTCTTCATCTTCAAGGCTCTCGTCAACATTGCAAAATTTTATGAACCAATGTTGTGTCAGTGGTTCCTGGGCCAAACGCATTATTGATATCACTAGCCGTCTCGGCAGCTTTTTGGCCTAGTTTGAATTGGAACAAGAAAATCGTGCGGATTTGAATTTTGTCCATGCTGTCGAAAAGCCTGAAAAAAAAAATGAAGAGCTTGATAACGATTACGAATAACATGATAACGCGCTTCAAAATAATATATAACATGGCTATATCTATCACTGAGTTAATTCAGAAATCTATAATATCAATCTCACCTGTCTGTTTAAATATATGTATGTATATATCTATGTATGTATGAATGTACGTACGTATGTATGTACGAATGTATGTACGAATGTATGTATGTATGTACGAATGTATGTATGTATGTATGTATGAATGTATGTATGTATGTATGTATGTATGTATGTATGAATGTATGTATGTATGTATGTATGTATGTATGTATGAATGTATGTCTAAAACTTTCGAGAGAGGCGACAGATTTTCACGATATAATTTTGAAGCTCGATCCTTCGGACGACAAATATCGAAAACATGCCAGAAAATGGCACTTTTCTACAGGGAGTGGCGATTTTTTTGTTGACATTGTTTGCAAGTCATTCAACCTTCACGTTCACGACGTGGGTTAAAAGGCGATATTTCGACCACCTGCGACATCACAATTACGGTAGGCACATCGGCAAAACGGTTTATTTTTTTACACATTTTTTCCTCTGGCGTGTTACGGGTTCGAGTCTGCTTACTACTCCTATTTTTTTTTTTTTGCTCATCCAACAATCTTATACACACCTCCACTTTCTTTTCTGCCTTCGCATCACGGGTTCGAGCCTCCCTGCTTGCCTACTAACAACTTATTGTTTGCTCAACACACACCTCCAAACACCCGGGCAACGCCCGCCACTCCCGCTAGTCATATATAAAAGCAACATATGTGAGAAAACGTATAATACATTAAAAAAATCTATGTTGCAATGTAATAAAATGTTAAGTTGATTAGATAAAAAAATAATAACATTCTAATGGCCATGTTTAGAACTACTTTCAACATTTGGATAAAGGAATCGAATGAGCGTTTAAAGAAACTTAAAATAGTATCAAGTAAAATGAAAAGGCAAAAGTACCTGTCGTGCCTATTCATGAAAGTACCCGTCGTGCCTATTCATAAAAGTACCCGTCGTGCCTATTCATAAATTCATGCAGATCCCCCCCCCTCAAAATGAGTAAATTCAATATGATCCCATTTTCATTTGGCAGTATCACTTTGACACACCGGTTTTCGTTAGATTACGAAAAAAAAAAAAAATGAAAACATTGCTTCATATAAAGCGTTTTTAATATATTGAAAAGTCTCCATTAAAAATCCTATATACTTTGATCTCCTCACGCACACATTATATATATATATATATATATATATATATATATATATATATACATAAATTTATAAAATATATATGGAGATTAAGCTACACTGAATATTCCGCGTTTCATCCACTCTAGGACTCCTCAGGCTTATGCGCGAATTCTGTGGTTGTTTATCGTTTTTATATGCTCCTCTTCTATTGAGATTTAAGTTTGCCAATCAGCTTTCTAGTATCCACAAGTAGTTATATATATATATATATATATATATATATATATATATATATATATATATATATATATATATATATATATATATATATACATATATTCATATTATATATATATATATATATATATATATATATATATAATATGAATAGGTTAGCCAAGTTAATCATGAGTAAGTAACTTGATCCAATATCTGGAACATTTTTTGTTCTTGTGATTAAGGAAGGTGGTGTTTGATCAACACTGCTGGAGGGCCATGTTTTAATATACTGTTTTGTTTTTAACGCCCCCGAAACAGTGTTTCATGGTAAACAACTGATGATTCCTTAAATTAACATTAGGACTATTGTGAATTCGAGAAAGCAAATTAATGCATTGATTGCAGGTGATTAAATGAGTTACTGACTAAATAGTTTAAAGGTTAAAAAACTTCCAAGAATTATATATATATAACCTCTCTCCCACAGAAGAGACGTTGCGAGCCTCTCCTTGTTTTATCGTTATTTCCATGGCAGGTGCTCGTATGAACTCCAATCTCTGGTCCCCCCTCGCCAATCTTTCACGAAAAACACCCGTCTAGCTGAATCCACTGTGAAAAATTTCCCCCACTCTTTATCTGTGCCTAAATCAAGACGTGGATTCCATGAACAAAGCTTCTTTCTTAGAACTGCACGCCTGTGGAACTCTGTTCCGTCTGCCTGCTTCCCACCTGACTACAACTTGGATGTCTTCAAGTTTAACATTAACAAATTCCTAATGAACCGCCCTCTTAAGTAAACACTTCATTAAATCTCCATACTAACGTACTGTACTTGCAATAACCCTTATCCCTGAGTGGCTTCCGGGCCTTGATAAGTGGTGACAACCGTGTAAAATATACGTATATATATATATATATATATATATATGGGGGAGTTAAAAGAATAAGATCGATTATTTAAGAGGAGAATTATCAGGATAATGCAAAGCTCAACAAATTTATTTGGAACTTATACAGAATATAAAGAAGAAAACGACAATAAAAAATGTATACTAATGTATATAGATTTATTCGTTTATTTAATATGGATGATTCATCAATTAGGGGTGTAGGATAAGTAAAACTTCCATTGTATTTCGAAGCCTAATGCTTCTCATCAGAAGAAGAGAGAATCGCTAGACGTCGCATTCCTAATATCTTCTCTTATAATATCATCGCATCCCTAGCATCTTCTCTTATATGAATAAAAGCGTGAACATTGGTGAAGCATAACTATTTTTCAGTTATTTATTGACGGCGGGTGCATAATCGTTCATCTATACAAGGTACAAAATCGAATTTGAAATCTGGTACGCGATATCCTTTCTCCTTCCTGCTATCTCTTTCTCGTAGAAGAGATGTTGCAAGCGTACTTTTGATCTATCGTTATTTTCATGACATGTGCTCGACTGAACTCCAATCTATGATTCCCTTTTATAAGACATTCACGGAAAACACATGATTAGCAATTTCCTTTACAATGTCTAAACCTTTTTTCCCCCCAAAAGTGTCTAAACCTTTTTTTCCCCCCAAAAGTACTCGTCTGTAGAACACAATATCGCGAAACTGCTTCCCAACAAACTATAGCATGTTAGTTTTCAAGTCCATTGTAAACAAGTTCTTGTTTAGCAATCTTCTAAAATAAATTAACTCCTATCCAATTTCCACCATAACTGATCATTATGGTGTTATCTCACCTGACATTAACCCTTATCCTCGAGTAGACTCTGCGCCTTGATAAGCGATGACAAGTTACTGCATGGGAAGAAACGCCCTCTTTACGCTGGACCGGTAAATTGTACACACGTTGTGTATAAACCCTGAAGCAAGGAACCCGCGTTGAGTAGGAAACTCTAGTTGACACGTTCTGTCCGACTAAACCGGATATCCCGGAGAGGTTAAAGGTTAATTTTTTTTATCAAGAAATCAGAATCTTTTGGGGAAGCCGTGTCCAAAGAAAGGTCAAAAAAGAAACCCCATTTATTTCAATACTGAACGGTTAAGCACGCTCTCTCACCGCCCCTTTCTTCAGAAAAGGGCACTTGGTCAGCCGCGTGGCTTTTGCACCGGCTGAACGCACTTAGCCCACTTGTTAGACAAAAGGCCACACTTATGGGGGCGTGTGCCATTTATTATTTGTAGTTGCCTGCGGGTGAATTTTATTCATAAGATTAGCGACGCAAATGTACTAATCTTTTAAATTCCGGTCAATTTATAAGCGTTCAATGCCAGAAAGTAGGAATCGTGTTCTTTAGGCTCAGGTGAACAGACAAAGAGAAAATTAAGTATTTCTCTTAAACCTTTCTTTTATTTCGAACTAGCATGGTAACTCGGCGTTGCTCGGGACTATAAAAAACTAAATACAAAAGGTTAAGTGTGTACAATATATTCAGTTTAAAACTATCTATTCATATTATTTGGATTCTTCAAGCTACGGTTCTCATCTAGAATGCCATGTAACCTCCGACCTTCTTCAGGTGTATCTTGTCGAACTTAAGAATTTGGACAGAATTTCGAACGGAACCGTTTATTTCTTTACGAGAGTAGCATGCCCCCATTCCGTCAGCCATGACTGGATAGACGTCCTTAGTAATTAGCAATTGTATTTTTCGGTTGCCAACACTGAGAATTGAATCTTCAATCTTCAGGGGAAGATCACTTTTGCAATTGATTTTTTTCCCAAGTATTCTAACCACTGCGCCATGGGTCCTTGTTAACAGTTTTAGCACAAATTTAATTTATACTTGTAAATAAAACTGTTTATTACTTATTATTACTGTAATATATACATTATTGTTTACTTATTACTAGGGCTAGGACAACAGCATATTCTTTTCATTGTTTTGACTCTCGAGTGTGTATCCGTTAATATCTTATATGCTTTACATAGAGTGATGTGGTTTTCGGTTGATTAACTGTGTCTAACTGTGTCGGATATATACTAGAAAGTCAAAACAATGATAAGGATATTCTGTTGTCATAGCCCTACTTATTACTGTATACATTATTTATTAGTTATAATTAACGCGTTTCATTCTATACTAGGTCTACTTAGCAATTGATTGTCGTCCATTATATGCGCTGCTTCTTTGAGTCGTCTTACGCTCCATTGTTCTTTTGTCTATAATTTTACTTCGTTCCATAATAGTAGACGGTTTTCCTTTTCCTTCCAGATATGGGAATATTTACAATTAGAAATAAAATAAATTTAATCCATCTCAATCCATCTCTCTATCTTCTCCTTCCCTGTTTGTCCATATTCTATCCACCACCCTTTTTTAAGTCTATTACACCCATTCCTCTCTCCGGTTTCAATGTTTTGAAAATAACGAAAGTCATTTATTTCTCCTTTATGTAATAAATTGGAAATGGCTGAAAATCCGACCCCCATTTCGTTACCATTTCCCATAGATAAAAAAAAAATAAAATAAAATAATTCGTATTATTCATCGGACTACTGTTCTCATCTTCAGTGTGATTTTCACAACGTTTCGATCGATATAACCCCCGACTTTCTTCAGGTGTATTTTTGGACGGAATTTCGAGCGGAACCCTTTATTTTACTTCATGGGGGTAGTGTGCTCTTGTTGGAGGTTATATCGACCAAAACGTTGTGAAAATCACACTCAAAATTAGAACAGTAGTCCGATGAATGCTACAAATACCCAATCCTCATCTCAAAAATTCAGAAACGTCATAAAATAATTATTTTGCCATCTTATTATTTATCTAGGTTGAATGAACATTATCATTTTCTATTCCTAGTTCAAAATTCATCTGTACAAGAATTATCAACAAAGGAGAGAACACGTGACAACTCCATGGCGTCCATTCTTTTTACAACAAAAATACTTTAGCTATAATCACGATCCACTCGCACATAAAATACGCATAAATATGATATTTTAATTTGTTCAGATTTCGTATATATTATTATAGTCGTGATTTCAAAAGTAAAAAAAAAAAAAAAATTATTTAGGTGCCATCAGATAGAATCGAAACCGAAGCATTCAAAGCTGGTTACGTTACCACTGTACCAAGATGATACGAATATAAACTAAGATGAATGTACAAAATGTATAACGATCTTTTCAATTTTGAGCCCTTTTTGACTCCTTAAAGACTATTCTAACTGGCTAAAGACCCATAAAATAACGGTCCACAAAAATCCAATCTTTTTAGACCCCTAGCGCTGCTCTCCGATTTTGTTTCGAAAGAGATAGAATTTGAAAATATGGAGACATACAGACACTTAGACAGAGTTTTATAAATTAGATTTTATAGAAAAGCGACTCATTGAACCTAATCGGAATATACGGGAATCTCAAAAATGTACTCACACTTCAAATAACAATAAAACCTTTATTTATGAACATAGTTTCGAATACAGAAGACAAATGTAATTTAAGAATCATGGTTGCAAATGTTCAAATTGATGAATAATTGTTCAGACAACGCTGATAGCGCGCACAATGGGATTCGTAAACTTCCCGAAAGATACTTTTTCGCCCAAAATTGACACTTGGACGTAATGAACTACTATTTAGGATCATGTGCAACAAAGAACTGTGGGGAGTTGAGTAGCTAGATGTTTGTTCACATTACATTCAAACATTTTGCATTTCAGTACAGACATGGACGCAGAAAGGTAATGTCAAAGTCTAGCAATCCAAAGGGAGAAACTATTAGAGTAGAAGGTCTTCTGTCATCTAGGGATCTCAACAGTGAAGGGGTGGAATATTGTTGTTTGCCGAATTAATCGAGAGTACGTACGTGTAAGGGGCACGAGTGCTATGTGTTTAACAGTGCACATTCCATTAAAGTATTTGTAGAACAGGCACAGGAAGGAAAATTGCGGCGATGGGAGAGACTTTTTGGACGATAGAGGAGAGACATTTTGGACGTTGTCTAAGAGGGAGAGACTTTTTGGACGAGAGAGGGAGAGACTTTTGGACGAGAGAGGAGAGACATTTTGGACGTTGTCTAAGAGGGAGAGACTTTTTGGACGAGAGAGGGAGAGACTTTTTGGACGAGAGAGGAGAGACATTTTGGACGTTGTCTAAGAGGGAGAGACTTTTTGGACGAGAGAGGGAGAGACTTTTGGACGAGAGAGGAGAGACATTTTGGACGTTGTCTAAGAGGGAGAGACTTTTTGGACGAGAGAGGGAGAGACTTTTTGGACGAGAGAGGAGAGACATTTTGGACGTTGTCTAAGAGGGAGAGACTTTTTGGACGAGAGAGGGAGAGACTTTTCGGACGTTGTCTAAGAAGGAGAGACTTTTTGAACGAGAGAGGGAGAGACATTTTGAACATTGTCTAAGAGGGAGAGATTTTTTGGACGAGAGAGGGAGAGACGTTTTGGACGTTGTCTAAGAGGGAGAGACTTTTTGGACGTTGTCTAAGATGGAGAGACTTTTTGGACGTTTCTAAGAGGGAGAGACTTTTTGGACGTTGTCTAAGATGGAGAGACTTTTTGGACGTTGTCTAAGAGGGAGAGACTTTTTGGACGTTTCTAAGAGGGAGAGACTTTTTGGACGTTATCTAAGATGGAGAAACTTTTTGGACGTTGTCTAAGATGGAGATACTTTTTGGACATTGTCTAAGAGGGAGAGAATTTTTGGACGTTGTGTTAGATGGAGAGACTTTTTGGACGTTGTCTAAGATGGAGAGACCTTTTGGACGTTGTCTAAGATGGAGAGACTTTTTGGACGTTGTCTAAGAGGGAGAGACTTTTTGGCCATTGTCTAAGAGGGAGAGAATTTTTGGACGTTGTCTACGATGGAGAGACTTTTTGGACGTTGTCTAAGAGGCAGAGACTTTTTGGACGTTGTCTTAGATGGAGAGACTTTTTGGACGTTGTCTAAGAGGGAGAGATTTGGGCTGAGTATATATTCCGAAGTAAAATATTTTTTTACAGAATTAGTAAAATAAATTTCTGAATTATTTATGAATTAATATGCTTTTTATTTAAGGGTATTTGTACAGCTTTTGAACCATACAAGGCAGAAATTCGGTATTTTCCGGTCGTTTACGTAAACAGCAGGAATATGCAGAAACGCTTAACCAATCAGAATGCTTGAAAAGCGATCGACAACTTTACCTTTAAATTCTTAAAAAAAAACATTGTAAAAATTCAATTTTTTCTAGAAAACTATCCAATATCTGCATATCGTTTTGTTTCACGTCATATCAACCATTTATGGCTTTAAATTTTTGAATAAAAGGGTAAACTGTCTTGAAAATAACGTAAAGATGCAAATGTTTTAGTAAAAAATCATTGATTTTTTTTGTTTTAAATTGATTTTTTAAAAAGTTAATTTCGTATAATAAAATATTCGTCATCAGAAAAAGAAATATTTTTTTTGTAAGTAAAATGTCTGTGGGTTCGATTGTCATATTGATTTTTAAAATTTACTTTTTTCTTATTAATTTCGGATAGCAAACTATCCCGTTAAACCCGTTAAATTTATTAATTTTTAAAAATATTATTTTCAAGTTAATATTTGTTTATTAAATTGTTAGGTGAAAGTACAGAATAATTAAAAAATGCCCTCCTCTCGCAATATTAAGAACGGCTTTCTAAATAATAACGTTTTTTTTTCAGCGCAGTAACATAGATGTACAAGTACCTGACATTGCTGGTCAAGCCATACTGGACATTTACGAAAGATTCCAGTTCGTAATGTACAAAAGTAACGAGAGCTAACCCTGGACAAGAATATGAGAGAGATCTCCCTTTGATTCAGCCTCTATCTCGAATATTATTATAGCAATGATATATGATCATTATTATAATGATGACAGAAAAGAACTCGCAGTAATTTCGACGAACAGCGGTTATTCACCAAAAGTCAGCGAAACGTTTCTTAAATGAGCATTCGAAAGAAACGGCAAAAAAGAACATTGTCTGCCAAGAGATGCTGGACTGAAGGAGTAAATTAAAGATTGTCTCTTACAATGTGATTTTATTGTCTGTATTGAACTATGTAGCACAATATTAATTTCTGAGTATTTATTGGTATTTATTAATTTGTCTCGTTTAGGTCAATTCTGCATTTAATGGACACTATTTTCTATAGAAATGTGAAGAAACTCATATTTGCTGCGTGTTAATTTTTCTGCCCAAAAAACTTTTGCGCTATTTAAAAAAAAAAACAACATTTGTTGATTAAATATATTTCTTATTCCGTGGAATTTCCGCTATTCTTGCTACTTATTCATAGAAATACATTGTCCGCAGAATGAAATTTCAGTAAAAGTTGGAATATTTGTTGTATTTCATAAATGTACGCAATTACGCCACATTAATAATTCTCGGGTTTATAGAAACGAAATCGGACGTACCATTTTTTTTTTCATCTCGTCCTCTTGGGCGTGTCCTTGAGTTGCTTGTGTCCCGCCGTTCATCACATGTGGAAACAAAAGCTTTCTCAACACATAGTGACAGACGCAATTCTCATTTTTTCTGGACAATCGCGTTTTAGTCAGCCATTATGAATTTACTACAGTCGAAGTTGCGTCATCGTTTCACGTGACCATAGAAAGATTTTTTTGTTTTGTTAGGATCTTCATTTGTTTCTTCTCATCGCCCCAACGAGAATTCTCTCTCATCCATTTTCATCGTGATCAAGAGAGATATTTTTTTCTGCTCTGACACCCAGAAAGAGACGCTTTGCGATCGCGTCCGAATCTTCGGTATTATTTAGAAAGCCATTCTTAACATAGGGAGGGGGGTAAGTACCAACTCTGTACTTTAACCTTACAATTTAATAAAAACAGATATCATAAAACTTTAATTAAACTTGAAAATATTATTAAAAAAAAAAAAAAAAAATAGCGCGGATCAATAAGTGCACCAGCACCGAATCTTCCTCCAAATCATGTTACACGAATGGTTCTGTGACGTTACAACTGAACAACATCACGCCATGTTGTCAACGACTTCTGTCTGTTCGATCCGCTCCCCTAATATTATTCTGACACTTTTGCCAACTAAAGCAACATACAGCTATGCTCGTAAAATATCGTATTAAAAAAAAAAATAAAATAAAATAAAATAAAAAAAAATAAAGAATTCCAATTCTCAATTCTATATATCGCATTGGACATAACTGCTACTCTGTCTACACCGGGTCCATCAAACAACATATTGCTCTCACAGAGTATGCATGCGAGTGAGTACTCGAGTACTCCCCCTAAAAAAAACCCAACACACTTTAAAAACATTACTCTTTGGAATTTGGTAATCATTGTTTTCAACATTGACCACCAACCAAAGATGTCTGTTCACATTACATTTAAACTTCTCGAATTAGTACAGTAAGGAAAACAGGAAGGGAATTCCAAAGTCTTGCAGTATAAAATAAACCATTAGAATAAAAAGTTTTACAGCATCTAGGAACTTCAACAGTGAAGGGGTGGGATTTTGTTGCTTGCCGGATTAGTCGGGAGTATGCATCCCGAGGAGACAAATGTTACGAGTTCAGAACATATTCTATTGAAGTACTCATAAAACAGGCACAGAAATAATATTTAGAGAGCTATTCTTAACATAGGAGGGGCTTGTATTGTCGTGTATTTTACTCTGTTTTCTCTGTTCGTGGTCAGAACTGCTTAGGTCAAAACGAACCAAAGTAAAAAGACTTTTGCCAAACAGTTTCGTTCGTATTGTAAAGAAGCGCCAAATGTTAATTTTATGATCAACCTTATTCATGAACACTCGTGATAAGTTCGAAATAAGATTTCTTGGTGTTTGTCCAAAGTTTGAATCGAACCAAACCTAAAAATTTGGGTGAGATTATAGTTAAAAAATAATGTTTGGTTCAAATTCTGTAGAAGCACCGATTCGACAATCCATTCGTCTACACCACGCAATTTCTATATAAATAAAACAGTAGCTGTATGTACGCGCGCGCGTAAATAGCTAATCGATAAACTCTTAAACTACAGGTCACATGACACTGAAATTAACAGGAAATAGTAATCATACACTAAGAATGGTTTATAACAAGTAAAATCTTTGTTTGGATGGATGAATAATGCGTACAAAATATGTCGGCAAGCTAAATTGAGTTAATTTCAACTTGCTGACATATTTCTATTACTTTAGCGCATGCGCAAATTCATTCACAGCTTGAAATGATTTTTTAAATTAACAGGAACTAATAATAGTTTAGAACGAGTAAAATCTTTTGTTTGGATAGATGAATAACGCGTGCAGAAATCGTCAAGTTAAAATGAAAAATGGTAATTTCAACTTGCCGACATTTCAATTAGTTTGCACATGCATAAAACTATAATATAAATCTCACCTGTCTGTTTAAATGTATGTATGTATGCATGTTTGTATGTCTGCCTAAATCTTTCGACAGAGGCAACAAATTTTCACGAGATCAGTATCGTTTTGAAGCTCGACCCTTCGGACGACAAATATCGAAAAATTGGCTAAAAGCATTAACTCCTTCACCCTCAATTAGGCATTTTTCTATAGAGAGAGGTCGCTTTTTTTTCGCTGATATTTTCGAAAATCATCCCCTCTTTTCGATTGACTAGCCTTAATTTTAAACCTCCGCCACTTTCGGTTTGGCGATGGGCGCAACGGCAAAGGTGTCACGTTTTTTTTCACGTTTTTTCCCCTTTCACTGCCTTTAATAAAAAAAAAATAAATTTTTTTTTGCTCAACACACACCTCCAAACACCCAGGCAACGCTGGGCACCCAGGCTAGTCATAGCTAAAAGTGGTTTAAGTTATAACTTGCTTATTTCTGTCGGATTAGCTCAAACGATAACGAACGTAGCTGGAGCGCTAAATGTTTTGGTTTCGATTCTAGCTGATGGCACCCGCAATTTTCTTTTAAAACTTGAAATCGGTAAAAAATATCTAATAATAAATACGGAATCTGCATGGATCAAAATAAATTAAGCAAATTTTACGACGAGCAGGTCGGGAGCCCCCACCCCCTACTGCCAATCTTAATATAAAAAGCGCACTTGGTCAGTCTTGTGCCTATTATACTGTTCCGAACTGTCCACTTTTAGAGAAAAGCCAACACTTAAACTCGTGTGGCCGTTATTCACAGTTGCCCGTGGGTAAATGTGTTTTAGACGATTATGAGGGGGTTGGCTGCATGGGCCAAGAATATTAGTCGTTGGGCTCAGGTGGTCATGGTGAACAAGTCAGGACAATTCTAAGTATTTCTAATAAATTTCTATTCTATTTTGTATTAAATTAGTAGTCCGCCCAGCATTGCCCGGTAATAAAATACGCTTAAATATGATATTTTAAGGCAGATTTCGCATTTATTATTATAAAGTCAATTCTCTATTGATATGTATTTTGTACCCAATGTATAGTATAACGATTTCAAAAGTTAAAAAAAAATGTGACTTGGATGCCATCAATTAGAATCGAAACTAAAACATTCAGCGTTCCAGCTTTATTCGTTACCGTCTAATCTGAGTTCATACGCGTATAAATTAAAAAAAAAAAAGTTATTAAAGACATAAATCATGCGTAAAAATGACACTTTAGTCGACTTACGCCAATGAAAGTGCGCTGTTTGACCTTCGTAAAAAATTATTTTGAAAAAGTTGCTTATTGCCTGACAAAAACTGTTTACAATAGTAACATCTTCAATATCCTAATGTTTACTCTATTAGTTTTCTATGGATCCTATTTTTTTTTCAAACTACGTTCACGACGGTAAAAGTGGTTACTGAACATGCTCAGTAACAGCTGAGGGTCGGTTTTTACTGCAGACAACAATTAAGTTTCCAAATTTTTGCATTTAACATTTTCTTTTCATTTTTTTTTTGAAATAAGTCTATTTTATTTTAAACGTAATACAAAAACACACACATTTTTACCATCATAACGAATTTAACATTTTTCCCATTTTTCTTAACTTTTCTACAACTTTTAAAAAATTATATTTTCTTTCCAAATAAAAATATCCATTTTTTCCAACTTTATACAACTATGTACAAAAATGAATAAAAATTTTTTTTTGCACAAGTTATGAATATTTATTTTCAAAGTTGCTTTCGTGATATATATATATATATATATATATATATATATATATATATATATATATATATATATATATACGTTTTATTTTTATAACCGTATCTTTCTGTTAAGTTACATTATTGTTTAAGTTACCCGGCCATTTTTTGGCCGTCTGTAGCTTCCTCAGACTTTTATAGAAATGTTGGTTGTTATGGGATAAAAGAGTGAACAGGGGATGGGTACGAGAAGAGCGGGGAGAAAAAGAGGAAGGAAACAAGGAGGAAAGGTAGGAGGGGGTACTTGGTATGTCGGTAATGTTTTAGTTTTGGAGTTTAAGGAACTTGTGGGGGGAGGGTCTGGGAAGTTAATTTCTGGTGTGGCTGAGGGCATAGGGATACATGGAGAGGGAAGGCGAATATGTGGGGGTAGGAGCAGTGGGGTTACTTTAAAATTTGAGTCTTAATGTTAAAGTTTTTGGCGTCTCGTTGGTGAGATTATTTCTTGATAAGTATGTCTTGACCTGTTGGGTGTTCGCTTAGGTTTGGAGACGAGGTGGGGGCTATGATTCGGTTTATTTAGTTTTTATTTGTTGTTAGTTGTTTGGAGGGTTTGCTAGCGGTCACGTGCGCGGGCACACACATGCGCACGTACACACATATATACTTAAAGAAACGTTCACATGTATACATACATCTCCGCCTTGGCGTGCAAATATATGCACATATGTGCGCATGCATGCATAGACACCGCGTCGCACCCGCTTACGTCGAATTTTCCTTGGGTGTTTATGCATGCATGCGCACATATGTGCATATATTTGCACGCCAGGGCGGAGATGTATGTGTACATGTGAACGTTTCCTTAAGGAATATATATATATATATATATATATATATATATATATATATATATATATACAATAATACTGTGGATTTATATGACGGTTGTACCAACTACGTGTCAAAAAATATAGCGGCCACTGAAAAAATCTATTACAGAAAACATTGGCTAATGAAAGTTAAGTTATTGTCAGCAAGAGTTTTAAATGCAATATTCGTTCACAACAGAGCCGATTACGCCTCATACAAACTCAAACTTTAATAAGCAACTTATAGAAGATAATTCTTCACCTCGAATTTGTTCCACGAGTCCGAATCTCCAATATACCAAGTTTCAAGTCTGTAGACCAAAACTTGAAAGAAGAATTTGGTAAAGACCATTCCTCACACAGGCGAGAAAACTTTATATTTAGAATAGATAAACACTCTTATTTTCTAATATCTTAAAGCCCAGCTGATCATGACGAGATATAAGACATGACAAAAAAAAAGAAAAAAAAGGAAAACCAAATTGTTTTTTTTGTAAACGAGTTAAAATCTCTTAAAGCCATTATTCTTGAGCAATTCTTTCTTCCAGAAAGATAAAAGCCTGAAATTTATCATATGTTAGTTAGAGGGGTTAGTATTAGGGTTGAAAAATAACTGATTAAAGGAAGGGGTTAGTGTTAGGGTTGAAAAATAACCAATTAAAGGGAGCGGGTTAGTGTTAGGTTTGAAAAATAAATGATTAGAGGAAGGATTTAGTGTTAGGATTGAAAAATAACCGATTAAAAGGGAGGGATAGTATTAGGGTTGAAAAATAACTGATTAAAGAAAGGGGTTAGTGTAAGGGTTGAAAAATAACCAATTAAAGGGAGCGGGTTAGGGTTAGGTTTGAAAAATAAATGATTAGAGGAAGGATTTAGTGTTAGGATTGAAAAATAACCGATTAAAAGGGAGGGGTAGTATTAGGGTTGAAAAATAACTGATTAAAGGGAGGAGTTAGTGTTAGGGTTGAAAAATAACTAACTAAAGGGAGGAGTTAGTGTTAGGGTTGAAAAATAACTGATTAAAAGGCAAGGGTTAGGGTTAGGTTTGAAAAATAACTGATTAAAGGGAGGGGTTAGTGTTAGGGTTGAAAAATAGCCGATTAAAGGGAGGAGTTACTGTTAGGGCTGAAAAATTACTGATTAAAGGGAAGGGTTAGTGTTAGGGTTTGAAAAATAACTGATTAAAGCGAATGGTTAGTCTTATGGTAAAAGCATAACTGATTAAAGAGAGGGGTTAGTGTTAGGGTTGAAAAATAACTGATTAAAGGGGTGGGTTAATGTTAGGGTTGAAAAATAACCTATTAAAGGGAGGGGTTAGTGTTAGGGTCGAAAAATAACGGATTAAAGGGAGGGGTTAGTGTTAGGGTCGAAAAATAACGGATTAAAGGGAGGAGTTAGTGTTATGGTGGAAAAATAACTGATTAAAGGGATAGGTTAGTGTTAGGGTTGAAAAATAATTGATTAAAGGGAAGAGTTACGGTTTAAAATAATTGACTAAATAGAAAGGTTGGGTTACTGTTGAAAAATAATTGATGTGTAGGCTTCTTAGGGTTATTGTTAAGGTTAAAAAATGATTAAAAGGGAGATGTTCTTGCAGCGACACTTAGTTCGTAAATACGTGAGTCCAGGTGAATATCCACACCCATGTATCAAATAAAAGTCGAACATGTCGACAGAGACACACGAAAAAACAAAAAAAACAAACAAAAAAAAAACAAACAAAAAACAAAAACAAAAAAAACAAAAAACAAAACAAAACAAAAAACAAAAAACAAAAAAAACAAAACAAAAAACAAAAACAACAAAAAAAAAACAAAACAAAAAAGAACAAAAAAAAAAAAAACAAGATAAAAAAACGAATAAACAAAAAACAACAGCCACAAACGTAAGACGAGATTCTGTTCCATCGTTCGCTTGTATAATATACTTGTATATACGGAAGCAAACTGAAGTACGCGGCGAAAGTATGTACACTGGGTGTATCTTTTGCGGAGTAGAATTTAATACGAAGGTGGAGAAACGGCAATATTACTTTCTGTAGAATTTGAGACAATGTGGGTTGTAGCGAGAAAAACAAATACACTCGCCGGAGTCAGAATTCAAAGTGGATTACATATAATCTTATATGTCAAAAGCCAATAACGTTTTTCCTTGTCTTCCTGCCACGCTAAAACCTATACGAAGGGCGTGTGCTGCGATGGTTAGCGATGCAGAGCATAGAATTGCAAGATAAGTTCAGGGTCTATTGCGTACACTTTCGCATTGATACTGTCGGCCAAAACATGTTTTACACCCATTTCCGTCATTTTGAATTAATCATTTACAAGCAATTAGCTGCGACACATCTTGTTCGTCGCTAGATTTTTTTTTGTCTGGTTTACGACAAATCGAGACATTTTGGGTCATTTAAAGCCAAAAAATGCAACACCTATTAAAGGCGAATCACATGAAAAATATTAATTAAAGATAATCTGATATATGTATATGATGGACTCTCCCGTCGATTTCGACGTATCAGCTTCCGCCACAACAATTAAGTTGCTCGGAAATCGACACAGATCATTTGTTTATAGTGGTGAAGGCTTTGTGTAGCACTTTTTGATATTACTGCTAATCTTTGTCGGTGCAGATGACTGCCACAGTAGACCGGTGGTTTTACATCAGAGTTTCCCAGTGAATCAATGCGCCCCAAGATACCATACTGGACATTTCTACGACTCGGCGCGGTACATACAGTGCCCAGCCTCCTCAAATGGTCATCCATATAGTACTGGCCAAGCTCAACGTTGCTTAACTTCGGTGATCTGGTGAGAACCGGATTGACATGTATATATATATATATATATATATATATATATATATATATATATATATAGATAGATAGATAATATATATATATATATATATATATATATATATATATATATATATATATATATATGAGAGCAAATAGTTAATAAAACATGTTAAAACACTTTGAAAAAGAGTTAAAAACATATTTAATCTGAAAAGGAAACACTTGATAAGTGGATAGTCCTTAATCCGCGGAATTTCGAAGAAATACTTTCCTTCTCATCAGAGGGTAGGAATTAGCAAAATGCGGGATCGGATTTTGCATACAAAAGTATTTGATGAAACTGCAAGTAAGTTAAAGATCTTACTTGATAACAAAAAGTGAAGCAGAGGGAATAGGGTGTAGAAAAAGGTGATTACACGTGAATGGATAGTCTGGTGAACGGTAAAGTATCCAATGACGGTAAAATCCAAAAATGTAAATCCAAGAAAGTTAATTAAATTTTCATTCGCACAAGTAGAATCAAAGGAAATCGAGTAATTAGAAGATGGTCCAAAATAATCCAAAGGCCGAAATCCATAGAATAATTCACAAATATGTACAAGGGAAAAGGGGGAAAATTCCAATAATATTAATAAAAGAAAAATAAGATATGCTTTTCACGCTGCTGCCGAGACATAAATATAAATAAGAAATAAGCTCTATCTCCTATTTGGTTTTATTGAGCTTTTACATCTAGTTGAGATAACTTTATAAATATTAATTCTTTAATATTTATAATATACTTTAGTTTTACCATCTTGGATCAATTTGGTAAATTTAATTGTAATTTATATATATATATATATATATATATATATATATATATATATATCTGTATGTGTGTGTGTGTGTGCATGTATATGTGTGTGTGTGTGCGCGCGCGCGTGTGTGTACACCACTGCTACGTAGGAGGATGGAGAAACAGGCTGAAGTTGGCATCAACTTTAGGTTTTATGGTAATCTATTTAGTATCAGGAAATTGCAGGCAACGACTAAGCTGACCTTGGAGATCATTGAGCTGCTTTACGTATACGACGATATGATGATGATGATGATGATGATGATGATGATGATAACGACTTGAAAGCCAGTTAAATATAAACTAATTTCTGGTCTCTTTCCCCCCTTTCTCCCGTTTTCTTTCCCTCCTCCTCATCTCTCTCTTTGCTCCTCCATTTACACTGGGTTAAATAGCATTACTACTTATGATAGGTGTTCACATTAGATTCGAAGACGATCATCTTGTAGTCTGCAAGAACGCAGTCTCGTGGCAATGTGCTCCATGAATAGGTAGAGGAAAGAAACTTAGTTCATGGAAATTCCATCTGATGTTAGGTACATGGAGGAAGAAAGGAAATTTTTTTTTTTTTGTTTTCAGTTGTGGTATTAAGTCAACTTCTTCTTGTGAATGGCTTACCAGGTGGAACCATAAATTGGAGCTCAGTCGAGTATCTTTTTTGGAAATAATATTATTTATAACAAAAAAGTTGTTGCGAACAGAAGAGATTACCTCTACTAGATTTCGAAGTCGATTTTGTACTCTGTAAGAAAACATGCCCTGAATGGAACCTTTCCTAACATGGCAACAGTTCTCCATCTTAAGATAGATCCGAATCTTATATTGGTAAAAGATTACATACAGTGTCAGGCATTTTCTGGAGCAGTAGAATGATCCAATGAATTTACCAGCGAAATTACTAACAGAGTTACTTTACAAGCGAACTTAGTAACATATTGAATGTAAGTCTATCAGTTTTAATACTTACTAGAAGGGACACCCGGCGTTGCCCGGTCGTAAAATACGCCCAAATATATTTTAATTTAAGCAGATTTCGTATTTATTATTTTAGAGTCAATTATTTCATATTATATTGTATTTAATGTCTAGTCATGATTGCAAAAGTAAAAACAAAAAATTATTAATTTAAGTGCCATTAGCTAGAATCGAAACCGAAACGAAAACATGACAAAACATAACTTCATGATTGAAACTATATCTGAAAGTTAAGCAAAGACTGAAGTTTATTTGTACTCAATATGGTTGGGCTGTGAAAAGAATTAGAAATCTTATTATAAATTTTCCTAATGGGTGTGTGTGTGTGTGTGTGTGTGTGTGTGTGAGGCGGTTTATCTCAGCCTACAGGCAATCCACCCAGGCGAGTGAGGTATTGAAATGAAGCTTATAACCCAGCGGATGTTTTAGTGATATTTTTTTTTTATCCATGTTTGGTGTATGGAAATGCAAAAAAAAAAAAAAAAAAAAAAAAAAAAAAAAATAAATAAATAAATAAAATAACGATTTACTAAACAACGTTTTATTTACTGGATATTTTTCCGATACAAGGACTCAAGTTTGCCCAGCTGGGCAAACTTGGGTTCTTGTTTTATTAAATTGACCTTTTTTTGATAGACAAGATGCAAGCAAGGGCGGTAGGATTTTATACATATATAGATAATCCATATCTTCGAGAAGAAGCGTACATTCTTGTTGTCGTTTGATTTAGCGTGAAACATACTAATCAGGTCATTTCCAACGCCATCTTTAAAATTCCACCGGAAATGACGTACAGTTGTGCGTTATTTATCAGATCTGTCCGCTCGCATATTTAAGCTTCAGATGTTACTCGTCAACATGATGTTCAGGAATGCAACTGCAACACCCTGTCTTCAGGTCAGACCATTCACACACGGACGGGAGACTTTATGCAGGCTTTTTTTATTTCTATTTTAAAAAATAAACGAATCCTCTTATCATCAGCAAATATATAATGGCCAGATGTGATATGCGCTTCTTTAGACATTTTTATAAAAATTTCTTTTTAACTTGAAAAAGATTCGTAGATTTGATTTATAATTTGAAAAGTTTGAATGGATGATGCAATAAACGCTATTTTCAAAGTTATTAAAATTTTCAGCCCTCCTTCTCTCTCTCTCTCTCTCTCTCTCTCTCTCTCTCTCTCTCTCTCTCTCTATATATATATATATATATATATATATATATACTGTTTTTAAAAATAATAAATAAATAAATAAATAATACGTCCAAATAAAAAATGGGTGACTTTCTAAGAAAAACACCGGTTCTCCGAGGCGGAGACATAAACATTACTATCGTTTAAAAAATCCAAACAAAAACCACTTATATATATATATATATATATATATATATATATATATATATATATATATATATATATATATATATATATATATATATGTGTATGTGTGTGTGTATATATATATATATATATATATATATATATATATATATATGTTATACTAGCAGGTTGCCTGGCATTGCCCAGTTGTAAGATACGACTATATATGATATTTTGATTAATGCAGATTTCATATTTATTATTATATTATACTAGCAGTTAAACCCGGCTTTGCTCGGGCCCTATGTACTGTTCATAACTTGCCCTACGTGTAAATACACTTTATGTAAGATTTCAAATGTTTAGACCAAAATTTGTCTGAGTAATTTCGTTTGGCGAGGAATTTGGTAGAATCTGCAAAGGTCAACTCTTTCAATTTGGACCTTTTAGCAGCCAAATTTTCGCCCCAAAACTGATTAAAATGCTTGCCGCATATCTGAATACCCTTTATGCATTAATTTCAAATGTTTAGACCCAATAGTTTGCTAGAAACCGCAAAGATAAAATCTTTTGAACTTTGATCCCTTGGCAGCTCAAATTTTCGACCCAAACTAATTAAAACATTCGCCCTGTTTTGAATACCCTTTATGTAAAATTTTCAAATGTTTAGGCCAGAAATTGGCGGAGTAATTTTGACCCCTTAACATTTATATTTGGGCTCAAATCAAATTAAAAGTTTGATCCATGTCCAAGTAACCTACATTTTAAATGTCAAGTGTTTAGAGCCAAAATTAGCGGAGGAGTTTGCTTGAGTTTTTAAAGGTCAAATCGTTGCACTTTGACCCCTTGACAACCAAATTTCTGTCCGAAAACTGATTAAAAATTTTCCCAAATCTCAATACCCCTTATGTCAAATATCAAGTCTCTAGACCGAAAATTGACAGAATTATTTGGTAGGGAAATGTACACACACAAACACGCAGACATTTTCACTTTTATAGATATAGGTTATATTGGACCCAATATATAGTTATGATTTAAAAAGTTAAAAAAAAGTGACTGGTGCGCCATCACCGAGAATCGAAACAAAAACGTTTAACTTACGACTTACTTTTTCCTTTGACGTTAACAACAACACTACTACTACTACTACTACTACTACTACTAATAATCTAACTGCGGACAACGACAACCATAGTAGAAATAAAAATACTAATAACGAACAAGATAAATGCAACTGTAGATCCCGCACAATCTGCCCACTTTAAAATAAATGTCTAACCAAATGCATAGTTTACCAGGCCACAATATTTGCGAAAGAAAACCAGAATAACAAGAAATAATACGTAGGTATTGACTTCATTAGATTTCAAAACCCGATATTATGACCACAAAAGTACGTTAAAAAATAAAGACACTGAATGAAAACAACACTAGCAAACAAATACTGGGAACTAAAAGAAAGCGGACGTTCGCCGGTAGTCGAATGGAAAATAGTAAGACAAACAAACACATGTAGAGACCTAGACGATCCATGTAGATTATGCCTTCATGAAAAATTTACTATCCGATACTTTAAAGAACCCTAACATCTAATAAACTGTAGGAGAGAAATAGCGAACAACTGTGTACACAGGATAAACTTTTCTCTAGGATAGCGATACAAAACAATTTTAAAATTAACAAAAACAAGAGAAAATAAATAAATAAAATAAACATACATGCACATAAATTATCATATGCATATACTAGTTGGACATGAGCGAGAGAAAGCATTTAACAGGTCTGAAAGTGACACAATGTTCAACGAACGAGATAGGAGATGCGCCGCTGTACAACTCATGCTCTCTACTGATTCTAGTTATGACAATAGAACCACTGCCAGTACCTTCAAAATCACTGGATTGCCACGAATGACAAGTTCCATTCATGTTTATGGTCTTTGATATGGTTTCAAGTGAGGGCCACTTCACATCTTCGAAGTCGGCTTGAAAGTCAAAACCAAAGTGTACATGGATGTGGCGAAGAGTGTGGTGATATCCTTGTGCAACCAGGTGGCCGCTGGGAAACCCTGGGTGTGACAGCAGGAGTAAGCGCCGGCCCACAAGTCCAAAGAGACTCAGGCTTAACTTCAGAATAAGTGCTACGACTTTGTACCCTTCTCTCACTCTCCCTTCCTCCTCCAACCTGGACCCACTGGACTACTTCGTTTGATTATACGTCAAGAACATCACCAACATGACCTCTCACAACACCAACCAAAGCTAGCCAGACCGCCGTCATCCGCCGAGTATTCGCCGACGCTTCCGCCGACGCTTGTGAGAAAGGCATGCTTCCAGTTTCGAACGTATCGCGGCGGTGATTGAGATCGAAGGCGTCTACATTGAATAGATGTCAGCTGTACTACATAATCGAGTTGTATGGATTGATTTTTTCAATAAAAGTTTAAAAATAAAGTTGTAGTTTTGTTTACTTTTAGGTGACAAATTTATCGTTGCATCCTTTAAACATTTACCATTATTTAGGATAAACGTTTAACGTTTGAACAATTTTGTTTATTTTTCCACTACTTTTTATATGTATATCTAGACTTTCTCATATATGTCACCATTCTTCCTATCTTCCTTAGACATTCACTCTCAACTGCCTTCATTCATATATTCTTTATCACATTTCCTTATGCCAGCCTTTTAAAGATATATAAGTCGGCTTTTTTACTCCTCTTCTGACGAGAAGCATTTGGCTACGAAATGTCATGACTTAAAGAACTACTTTTTTCTGTACTGTTGATTTTAAAGAAACTTGAGTCATAGCAATATTTTAAAGATTCGGCTTCGAAATTTTGGAGATGCTGATTAGTAATTTGTATCATAATATCCGATCTTATTTACCTACTTCCGAACGAGGACAAAGTAAGACACAAGGCCAGTTTTAAACGTGGATAAAAGAGACACATTGGATTAAAACCAAAGTAAAAATTACGTTTCTGAGTTTGGTTCGATTATTCGTTTTATTTGGTTTTTTCGGACTATTGTTCTCATCTTGTGATTGTCACAACATTTTCGTCGATGTAACCCTCTTCTGATGAATTTTGTCGAATTCAAGAATATTTCTGTCGAACTCGGGAATCTGCACGGAATGAGTAGTAGAAAGTATGGCGTCCCAACAAGGTTGCAATTACTCACAGATCCACTGTTACTCATTTTGGTAGCAACTGTCAGGATCCACTACAACATGTTAACCAAAATCTACTTAAAAAATAAACAAAATAATTGATAGAACATGTGCTAAGTAGAAACTCTTGACTGTTTAAAAAAAAAACAAAACAAAAAACAAAAAAAAAAAAACAAAAAAAAAAAACAACAACAACAACAACAACAACAACAAACAAACAAACAAACAAACAAACAAACAAACTAAGAATCCAAAAAGAATCATTTTTTATTATCTGGATTCTTCTTATTACTGTTCTCATTCGGAGTGTTATTTTCACAACGTTTCGATCGATGTAACTTCCGACCTTCTTCAAGCTGATCTTGTCGAACTCTGAAATTTTTCTGTCGAACTCGGGAATCTGCACGAAACAAACAAAAAAAGAACCTATTATTAAATCAACCGAGCTAGCATCCGCTTGTTCCGTCAACCATGACCGGGTAGAAGTTTTATGCAATTTTTGATTGTACAGGGTGAAACGATAAAATTGTAGCGCTAGAAAAGACTACATGATTCCATTTTCATTTGATGAAAACCGGTTTTCTGTTTTTGTTGCAGACCACCTACTATTTAGCCAGTTGTGTACAAATTGCAAGAGCGATAGGGGCCTTCTATCATGTGTGAAAGTGACACAATGTTCAACAATCAAGATCGGAGATGCACCACTGTACAACTCATGCTCCCTACTGATCCAAGTTCTGACAACATTACCATTGTCAGTAATCTGAAAAGGCAAATCCGAACGAGTCAACGAAACTTGAGGGCATGGTTATGGTCTTTGGTGTGGTTTCAAGTAAGGGTCAATCATACCACATCACGTCATCGAAGTCAGCTTGAAAGTCAACACCAAAGTATACCTGGATGTGCTGAAGAGTGTGGTGATCCCCTGGGGCAATTACCTGGCTGCTGGTAGACCCTGAGAGTTGCAGCAAAGCTCGGCGCCGGCCCACAAGTCCAGAGACCTAGGCTTTTCTTCAGAAGGAGTGCTACGTCTTTGTACCCTTCTCTCACTGGCCCTCCTCCTCCGCCAACCTGAATACGCTGGACTACTTCCTTTGGTCATACGCCAAGAACATCGCCACAATGACTTTCCACAACATTAAAACCAGTCTAATCGCCGCCACTTACCGTGTATTCGCCGAGTTCTTGTCGACTTTTGTGGAAAAGCAATACTCCTGATTCCGTATCGAGACGGTTATTGAGGCTGAAAGCAGTTACATCGAAGATATGTTGGCTCTACTACATAATCAAGTTATCTGAATTGATTTTTTCAATAAAAGTTATAAAATAAAGCAGTAGTGTTTCTTTCTTTAGAGCTACAAATTCATCGTTCCACCGTGGAATTTTAGTATCGCCTGCACTGAGGATTGAACCTTCAATCTCCAGAAAAGTGGTTTTTAGAACTGAATTTACTTAGTACCTTATCCGCTACGCCGCAAGTTCCTAAATAAAGGGTTTTGTTCGAAATTCCGTGCAGATTCCCGAATTGGACCGGAAGATTTCCAAGTTTGACAAGATACAACTGAAGAAGGTCGGAGGTTACATCGACTGAAACTTTGTGCGAATAAGACTGAAGACGAGAACAGTAGTTCGATTAATACAAATAATATAAACTTATCAATCCTCATCTAAAAAATTCAGAAATAATAAAATAATTGACGGAAATAACTGGATTCGACATCAAATAATGCTAAATGGTTGATATGCCGTAAATTAAAGTAACCAACAAGAGGCATCGTTAATAAAGTCTTGTTTGTAGTTTCCGTAATGCAGTTTGTTATAAAAATAATGTCTCGTACATAAAACTACTTAACCTTCCTTCACACAATGAAGACATCATCTGTAACGGAAGCACCAGTTTCTCGAGAAAAGATGAAGACATCAGATTCGGAACTCTTCAGGCATCTCCACGGGAGTTTGCTTTGCTGGGCGCACAATGCTTTTTTTAAACAGCTTTCCATCTGTGTATCAAATGCATCCCATAGTTAGCGAACCGACAGGCCACTTTCTGCTTCAAGAATAATTTAACGACCTGGCCAAGTACAAAACTATTGAAGGCGACTGCTGGGTGATGGATTTTACGGCGAACATAGGTGGGTAGGTCACCTTTTGAAATATTTCCACTCGTTTTGACATAGTGTTCGGTACACGGCAGCAGCTTTGTTGCGCATCTTTTAGACATAAACAAAACTATCACTTCTTTAGTATGACAAGGGCACGTATGGATATTAATGCATTTTTTGTCTTAGGAGAACAATTGAACAATAATATTTGATCGTTTTACGTTAAACTTACACACTTCTATTGTGTTTAGCGTTTAAATTACAGCGAGAAAAGTAGATCTTTCATATGGCAGAGGCGCGTGAAAGTTCACGATTTCTTTTATCTTTGGTAGTTACGACAGATACGAGAGGCGTGCAATAAGTAATGCCCCTGACCCACTTCCAGTTGCCTGATCTAGCTGAAATTTTGCATGTGCAATGATTTATATCTCCACGGGTTATGTGGCAAATTACAGCTCTGAAATAATTGTGGTTTCTGTTTTACAGGTATTTGAACTGAGTCAGGTGTGAAATGGAGCCTGTTGAATGTCGAGCAGTGATCCGGTTTTTGTATTTGAAAGGACGCGCACCACAGGAGACTTTTGATGAAATGAAAAAAACTTATAGTGATAATGCCCCATCATATGACCTTGTAAAACGCTGGCATCGTGAATTCAAATATGGCCGGAAGTCTGTGGAAAGAGCTCCACGACCTGGTCGCCCCCTTCTGCCATTGATGAGGCATCTGTCCGTCAAGTTGAGGCTGCCTTTTTTGAAGATCGGCGCATTACTATTCGCCAAATAGCTCAAGATGTCAAGATTAGTACAGAGTCTATGGAAACTATCATTCATGACCATTTGCATATGCATAAGGTGTCTGCCAGATGGATTCCCAGGTTGCTCACACCATTCCAGAAGCGAGAACGCATCGAGTGCTCGAGAATGAATTTGGAGATGTGCCAAGAAGATGAGCCAAAGTTTTTCAAAAGACTCATTATACAGGATGGAACCTGGGTCCATCACTATGATCCAGAGACCAAAGCCCATTCAATGCAGTGGAAGCACTTGGACTCACTAACTCCAAAGAGGGCAAGAGTGCAGCCCTCCGCTAGCAAGGTCATGCTCACAGTCTTTTGAAACCAGTACGGAGTAGTGATGACAGATTTCCTGGCAAAGGGTACCACAATTATAGGAGCCTATTATGCTTCACTTTTGGGGAAATTAAGGGAAGCTATCAAAATCAAGAGGCGGGGCAAGATCAGCAAAGGTACCCTCCTCCTGCAAGACAACGCTTCGGTCCACAACTCACATGTCGCTAGATCAGAAGCACGGGCGTGTAGTTATGAAATCCTTCCCCATCCTCCCTATTCTCCTGACTTTGCCTCCTCTGACTTTCACCTCTTCCCAGCTATGAAGTTGTTTTTGGAAGGAAAGCGTTTCCCAGATGATGCAGCCTTTATTTCTGAAGTCACGTCGTAGTTGGAGGACCAACCTGGGGTGTTCTACAAAAACCGTCTCCAGAACTGCATTAAACGATGGGAGAAATGTATAACTCTGGGTGGTTCCTATGTAGAGAAAGACTAATAACTGTGCCAAATTTCGTTGCTCTACTTCTATGGGAAGTGGGCTAGAGGCATTATTATTGCACGCCCCTCGTATATGATGTATTTTGCCATTTAATCTATATATTAATAGGATAGCGCGTGTGTTATTTACTTTATGTGTCGCGCTTACGTCCGAGTGACTGTCGTTTAATTGTTATGGACTTCCATTTATTGTAATAAATAATTTTACCAAGAATTCTTCATAAGTTTTGGTTTCATTTTCGATTATAGCTGATGGCGCTCAAGTAATTTATTTTTTATAAATAACTTTACCAAGAATTATTCATAAGTTTTGGTTTCGGTTTCGGTTATAACTGAAGGAACACTAACTCTATGATAATATACACGAAATCTGCACACTAACTCTATGATAATATCTGCACACTAACTCTATGATAATATACACGAAATCTGCACACTAACTCTATGATAATATCTGCACACTAACTCTATAATAATATACACGAAATCTGCAAGAATAAAAATATCATATTTAAGCGAACTTTACAACCGGGCTACGCCGGGCGTCTCTGCTAGCTTAGATAAATACTTTTTCAGTTTTAACAAAAGAGCTACAATAATATAAGAGCATCTCTATTTATGCTGAACATCTATAGAATGCCAACATCAATATATCAATTCATGGAAATCACTCCAGGCAAGGCGGGAAGACACTTAATGCAAGTAGCAAACAAGAACGAAAGATGACTATTGAATAAACAAGTTTAGATAGGAGGAAAACAATCAGCAGGAAGAGAGTTCCACAACTACGATTCTTGGAAAAAAAGTTACTGGAATAGGAAGCTGCATTACAATGAGATATGGGGAGACAACTAGAACTACGAGTCAAACGAACTAAAAGAAAAAAATGGAATATCACAGACGATTCTAAAGAACACATATCATAATAGTATGTATAGAAAAAGCTGAAACTAACAACAAACTTAGTGTCTATTCATCATTTTAAAGGCTTCAAAATCCTTTTCAAATTTTGAAGAACCATATAAACAATGTGGTTGTTAGTTGTAATCTTGCCATATTCAGCCACCACACACTGGTGAGCTGTGTATACAGTGAAACACGTGTATATATTTTATCTACTACTACTACTACTACTACAACAACAACAACAACAACAACAACAACAACAACAACAACAACAACAACATAAACAAACTAGTTGTACATATTGCCGAGCAGAGTATTTAGTCACATATTATTTAAGATACAACAAATATCATAAGTTGTTAAGATTTTCTTGAAAGTTTCCCATCTTTTGGTTTTTTGGAAGCATAAAGTATAACCATCTTCATCTATGAAAATCAAACACGGAAATAACATGAAAGCGTACTTCCGTTTTAGTCTCATAGGGTGTTATGCCACCTCAATTTTACTTAAGTGCTCATAATTCCTAGTTAGCAACTTATTTCTTTTCCTCCCTCCTAGTACTCTCCTGACTCAGTGAAGGTATAGCACACGTGGTATGGCGCAGTTGTATCTCAGTTTTCCTTGGACATAGACGCCGCTTTGTCCTTCTGGAGTGTCCAGTCACCCTAGCTGATTAACGTAGGTATGATTTTATGATTTATATATTTTTGTATTTTTCCAGTAAAAATGAAAATTTGTAGATATAAACACATATTATGTATCATTAGGCTACTCTGTAATATTTTTTATATGGAGTTAATGTGTTTTGACATTTTCTTTATCATAAGTTTTGAAGGGATTATTTTATTGTTGTGTAACTATGAGCATAGTTAATGTAATATTTTAAATTTTCCTTAGTTTACTTTAAATTTATTTTATTGTATTTTTAAAAATTAATATAAACAAGCTACAAGTGATTCAAACTGTTCAACAAGGACTTTAGATATATCCTGAAGTAGCAGAATAACTATATTTTACAAAATAATAACACTGTAAGCACTTTTGTATTCGGGTGTATAAACACCACATGGGACTAACTATGTTTGGAAAACTCAGGTGACTAACGAAATGTTAAACGCAGCTGATGTTGGTTACACTAAAAAATAAAAACAAATTAAATGTAAATTAAATAAATATATATATAATAAAACACCTTTATATAATATTTCTAAATAGAATACTTAAATCAATTCTATTATTAATTTTTATTAAAAAATTAGAGCTAATCATTAAAACAGATTTTCTTTAATGCAATATGCAAATGAGATAACCTTTTGATTGTTGATTTCTTTTAAGTAAATAGTATATATAGAAATCCTGGAGGAATAAAAGTACATAAAAGTCCGTTTTCAGTATTAAAATCTATTTGTAAAACCTTGTATCTTTTGTATATATTAACCAAATTGTGAACAAACAAACAGACAGGAATACGACTTTATTATAATATATGTCATCTATTTTATTTTTTAATAGGCATACTTGTTAGGCGTTACCCAGAAGTCGTTTCGTTTCGCCTTTTTTAAATTACATTTTCACCCCAAACAAGGCACATTGCCACTTTGGTGTAAGGGGCTACTATCAGGGACATAAGCTACTGGGGTACTATGTAGGGAGTTGGGCAGTTGGATGTCAATTCACCTTACACTTGAACTTCTGCATGTCAGTACAGTTGAGGAAGCAGGGACTCGGAAGGGAATTCCAAAATCTAGCGGTTCTGGGGAAGAAACTACTGAGTAGATATCTCTCCTACATCTAGGGATCTCCACTGTGAAGGGGTGGGATTTAGCTGCTTATCGGGTTTGTCAGGGAGTATTAACGTCGTGGGGACACAAGTGCTTGCAGTTCGTCAGAGTATTCACCATTAAAATACTTGTAGAACAGGACGAGGGATGCAACATTTCATCGGTGGGACAGAGGCTGAAGCTTAGATGACAGTTCAGCACCTATCAGGTTAGTGACTCTCTTTTGGACCTTGTTTAGTAGCAGATGTACCAGACCAAATATGACAACAATACTCTATACATGAGCGAATCGTGGCCTTATAGAGGTACAGGATACTTTCGGGCGTTAGTAGTTTTCTAGCACAGTAGAGAGAGCCTACCTTCTTCGCAACGGTCCTGGCAATGCTCTCAATGTAATTTTTCCAACTCATATTTCCCGTGAATGTTAGGCCGAGGAGTTTAAAAGATGTACTCCTAGATAATGAATCTTTGGCTATTGCTATTGGTGGCAGAGAAGATATCTGGGCAGGAGCTGCTAAAAAACGCCTATCCTGCCTTGACAGAGTACAAAATAGACTTCGTGGCTTAGTGGGGGATGCCCTTTTCTCTACCCTGCAACCTCTCTCCCACAGAAGAGAAGTTGCGAGCCTATCCTTGTTTTATCGTTATTTCCATGGCAGGTGCTCGTATGAACTCCAATCTCTGGTCCCCCCTCGCCAATCTTTCACGAAAAACACCCGTCTAGCCGAATCCACTGTGAAAAATTTCCTCCACTCTATATCTGTGCCTAAATCAAAACGCGGATTCCATGAACAAAGCTTCTTTCTTAGACCTGCACGCCTGTGGAACTCTGTTCCGTCTGCCTGCTTCCCACCGGACTACAACTTGGATGTCTTCAAGCCCAACGTTAACAAATTCCTAATGAACCGCCCCCTTAAGTAAACACTTCATCAAATCTCCACACTAACGTAATGTACTTGCAATAACCCTTATCCCTGAGTGGCTTCCGGGCCTTGATAAGTGGTGATCATTGTGTAAAAAAAAATAAAAATAAAAAAAGTTAAGCCTCTGTAAGATGATGGACTAGAGCTTGGTTAATTATGGACTCAAATATTTTGGCGAAAAGCGGGAGTACGTGCCGATAATTTACTGGGTCAGTCCTTTCGCCAGAATTCTTGAAAACTGGTACAAGAGAAGCAGTTTTCCAGCAGTCCGGAAAGCAAGATTCATTAAGGCATTTATTGTAAAGTTTGGAGAGAACTGGATCTACTTCGGCGGAGCATTTTTTTAATAGCACAGTCGGGATGAGATCAGGTCCACATGCTTTTGAAGTGTGATGTTTTTTTTTTTTATGATAGCATGCACCTGAGAAAGGGTAACTTTCAGATCCTCTAGTGTGGTGTCTCTCCGCAAAGGAAAGTCAGGGAGGGGGTGGTTAGCAGGGTGCAGTGTGGAGTTGGAGGCAAACCGATGGGCAAGCATGTTAGCTTTCTCGGTTGCTGTGCAAACAACCTCATGATTGTTGGATAGTGGGGGAATTGTTGATTGCTTATTATTTACTACACTGTTGTAGATTTTCCAGAAGTCACGAGTTCCTAGTTTTTGTGCTTCGATTGCGTTTTTGGTGATTTCAGTAAATTCTCTCTTAGCTTTCGCTATTTCTTTCTTACAGTTACTTCTGGCTTTTATATACTTCTGTTTGTTTGAACTGGACTTATGTCGGTTAAATCTGCGGTACGCATGCTGCCTTTGCTTACTGGCAGTTGCTAAATAGAAGTAAACCACAGGGGAGAGTGGAGCTTGCTATAAAATGTCCGTGTGGGAACATGTGTTTCAGTTGTCGTTTTGAACGTTTCAGTGGTCGCATTTGCGCACTGTTCAGCAGGAAGAGAAAAGATATTTCCCTATGGGGCATCTCTGATGAGATCCCTGATGGCTTCCCAGTATTTAGGTATCATCAGCTAGATTCGAAACTGAAACCGTAGCATTCAAAGCTGGTGACGTTACCACTGTACCAACGTGACACGCATATGAACTGATTTATAATTAAAAATAAATTAAAATGACTGCACAAAATGTATAACGATTTTTTTCAATTTTGAGCCATTTTTGACCCATTAAACCCTAACCCATTAAAAACTATTTTAACTAAAGACCCATAAAAGGACAGTAGAAAATCCAATTATTTGATGTCCCTTGCGTCACTCTGAAACTTTTAGTTTCGGAGGAGATAACGCTTGGAAATATGGAGATAGACAGACAGACACACCTTTTGCAGTTTATGCATTAAATTTTCATTATTTTCGTATGATGAAAAAATTTTTTTAGACGTCTTCTTTGAAATAATACACGTGTTATGTCGATAATACATTATATTAAAGAAACATCGTGTTATATATAGGAAGAAGTACCTAAAAACAAGTAATTTGGGTCGAACGTGCTTCTAAACCAAAGGAATACATTAATTTTCGCGCAGCCCTATCATATCAAAGAACCGACGTTTCCGTCATAATTAACCGCAGAACGCGAGAAAAGTTTGTGCGTACGTTACTCCACTTTAGAGAATGTTGGTATGTTTTTGTCGGTTCATCGAAGCCTTGCGCAGAAAATGACAAAGGGAGTCGGAGCGGTAGTGGCGGGATTCCCCTGCCATGTGTGACTACACAAAGTGGACAGAACTGTTTACGCACAAGTGCTAGTAGACTGGAAGCCCGGTTAGTTCTTCTGACAACAAAGTTTGTTTGGGTTTCTTTGAGCAACCGTTTGACAACCCCCTCCTTCTCCCGTGACTTTCGAAAAAGTTAATTTCTTAGCTTTGCGGTCGTTTACAAAACAAACAAAAAAAAAAAAAAAAAGAAAAAAAAGAAAGAACCCAACAGCCGTTGTATTACTATTATTATTTCGTTTTAGCTTATTATTAGTGTTGTTATTTGTAGCCGTTCTTTTAATCTAGAACTGTTCTGTTGTCTTTTATTAGTCGTCTTTTAATAAGGTAATGGAAAATCCAGATTGTCTTATAACTTTTACGAAACTACAGCTAACAAAAATAAAGACCTTTTACGAAACTACGGCTAACAAAAATAAAGTCAAATTACACTGTGTGGGGTTACTTATTTTTCAGCATTTGCACTAAGAAAACGCGGCAGTTAATGCATGAAGTACTTCTTAAAACTTAGGAAATTTCTATATTTTTTACTAGGGGGTCACCGCTTATTAAGACCCACAGGCCACTTGAGGATAAGGATTAATGCCTGTCATGTGGCTGGTGAGAAATCATAGTCATAATCAGTAATGGTGGGAAATTGGATAGAATTTGCTTATTTAACAAAACGGCTAACAAAAAATTGTTTACATTGAACTTGAAAACGACCATGTTATAGTCATACAGGAAGCACCACCGCGGTATTGTGTTCCAGAGATAAACAGTGCTAGTGAAGAAACTTTTCTCATTAAATTTTCGTTTGGTTTTGGGCAGGGCGAGAGAGAAAGAGAGAGAGGGAGAGAGAGATAGAGAGATAGATAGATAGAGAGAGAGAGAGAGAGAGAGAGAGAGAGAGAGAGAGAGATTACAGTGATGATCAGTAAGGGTGGAAATTGGTATGATTTGATTATTTAAGAAGACGTCTCAATAAGAACTTGTTTACCATGAACTTGAAAGCGACCATGTTGTAGTCAGATAGGAAGCAATGCTGCGGTATTGTGTTCCTCAGACGGGCAGTTTAAGAAAAACACTTTAATTGTGAGATTTTCATTTTGTTTTAGGCACAGATAGAGAGTAAGGAAACTTATTGACAGTTGTTGTAGCTAGACAAGTGTTTGTTACGAACATTTTACTGAGGAAGTTGCATAGATTGAAGCTCAGTCGAGCATCTGCCATAAAATAAAGATAAAGCAGAGATTGACTCGCAACGTCTGTTCTGGAAGAAAGCGGTAAGAGGGAGGTGAAAAGGCATTGCCTACTAGATGTCAAGGCAAGAAATAGTTTTAGTTATCACATCTATATTATATTGCAACAACTGCTGAAATACCGTATGTTTTGCAGGAAGCAAAGATCTAAAAGACAAGTATTAGTCTGTCTTTTTTGCATAAGTACTTTTTAGCAGTTGATAATAAATTAATGTCTTGTGTTCATTCATTTAATTTGCAAAGAATAAACGCACAGACGATTGCCACTTGCAAGGGGGAAAAAGTCAGTGTGAATTTAAGTGACTATGTACAAAGATAAACTATACAGGAAAAACCGTGGAAGTCTGACCAGCGTCTGTACAAGGCCGTCTTGAAGCCCTGCAGTGTGGGCTGATCTCATCGGGTAGCTGGTTCAACGGAGATGCCACTTGAACCGCGAACGCTGCTTGGCGTCGAAGCCTCCGGAACCGTCGAATGTAGACTCTTTTCGCATGGCCACGGAGCCCGCGATCCGGAGCACGTGTGAAGAACATGTGTTATTCATTCATAACAGACCAGTGGTGCTCAACCTCAACCTCAACTCTTTTTATTATGTGACGTAATCATATCACCCTTTCAGAAAATATCGCACTCAATATGTACATTCATATTAATGACAAACACTTTTCTTCCGCTCTTTATTTGTGCCTAAATACAAATACAAATTAAATGAATACAATTTCAATTAACGAAGTTTCTATTCCTAATATTTCCCTGAATTTTATACCACGGGACTGTTTTCTATGTAACTACAACATAGTCGTCTTCAAGTCCAATGTAAGCAAGTTCCTGTTGAGCTACCCCCTTAAAGAAACAAATTCTTACCGACAAACTTACACTTATTCACTCATCCTCAAGTGGCCTTCGTGCTTTGATAAGTCGTGACTCTTTCGCAAAAAAATGCTTACATAATATCATTTAATACAAACTATTGTTGGGACGATTAATCGGAATCGAAACTTTTTGGTGGTGTCGGAATCGAAAAAAAAAACAAACAAACCCAAAACGATTCTATTGTTTTTATTTTATTTTTTTCTATTTCAAATTTAATTTTCTTTTGTTCGCATTAACGATTAAATTATAAATATTTTCATGCTAAACTATCAGTAAAACTAAACAGTGTATACATCGCTTTCTTTATTTTCAAATGTATGAAAACGTTTACTTTCATATTTGGGATGGTGCATCTACTACTAGTATCTCACTCCTAGACAAGGTTCAAAAGAGAGTCGCCAACCTCATAGGTCCTGAACTGTCATCTAAGCTTCAGCCTCTGTCCCATCGACTAAATATTGCATTCCTCTGCCTGTTCTACAAGTACTTTAATGGTGAATGCTCTAACGAACTGCATACACTTGTACCCCCTCGACGTAAATACCCCCGACAAACCCGACAAACAGCTAAATCCCACCGCTTTACAGTAGAGATCCCTAGATGTAAGAGAGCCTTCTACTCCAGTAGTTTCTTCCTCAGAATCGCTAGACTTTGGAATTTCCTTCCGGGTTCCTGCTTCCCCAACTGTACTGATATGCAGAAGTTCAAGTGTAACGTGAACAGACATCTTTCTGCCCAACTCCCTACATAGTACCCCTGTAGCTTATGCCCCTGATAGTAGCTCCCTACATCAAAGTGGCAACGTGCCTTGTTTGGGGTGAAAATGTAATTAAAATTTTTTTTAAAGGAATTAAAACAAACGTATTTCTATTGCATATAAAACTCAACACTTCATCTTTGATGTCTTAGAAATTGATATGCGAGACGAAGAAGCTAATATATTATTCCTTTTCTTTTCTTTTTTCCTTTTCTTTTCCTTTCTTTTCTTCGTTCGACTTACTTTTACCTCTTCCTTCATTTTCACTTGTTCATGCTAGTCTGACCTTAGATTTTTATATTGAGATCAGATTCAAACAATTGTTAAAAAACAAATACAGTGATGATCATATTTATTGGCACGGTAAAATAAAAGTTAAATTTTGTCTAATAAATTCTAAAAAGGGATTAAATTAAAGAAAATAACAAAGTATATTATGTATTTTTAACTGGCCTTTCCGATGCAGCAATCGGATTTTAGAAAAAATAAATAACAAAGGAACAACAAACATAATTGCAAAAAACCCTTGTTCACAATTATTGGCACGATTTATTTAATAATCAATTGTATAGCCTTTGGCCTTGATTACCTTCCTCAGTCGCTTTTCATAGTTTACAACCAAGTTGTTGCACTCTTCAGTAGTAATTTTAGCCCACTCTTCCTGACAATAATCCTCCAATTGAATAAGATTCTTAGGCTTCCTTTGCATTACCCTCAATTTTAATGTTCTCCATAAATTTTCAATTGGATTAAGGTCTGGGCTTTGTGATGGCCACTCCAAAACATTAATATGATTGTCCTCAAGCCATTTCTTAGTCAGTTTAGCCGAATGCTTTGGGTCATTATCTTACATGAACCACCAACGACGACCAAGTGAGAGCTCTTTAGCAGAGTCTTTCAGGTTTTCATCCAATATTTTAACATAATCTTCCTTTTTTATGCCACCTGTGACCTTAACAAGTCGCCCTGGTCCAGAGGCAGCAAAGGATCCCCAAAACATCAAACTGCCTCCACCGTGCTTCACTGTGGGTATGGTGTTCTTAGGCAGGAAAGCTTCGCCAGATTTTCTGTAAATATAAGACACTTTATTATGGCCAAGTAACTCTATTTTCGTTTCGCCAGTCCATAGAACACGTTTCCAGAATGCAACATCTTTATCAATATGACGTTTTGCAAAGGCTAGCCTTGCTTTCAGGTGCATAGGCTTCAATAAGGGAGTCTTTCTCGGACGACATGCTTTTAAACCAGCTCTCTTCAAAACTCTACCAACTGTATGTCGAGATACATTCACTCCAGAGGTGCTCTGTTCAACAACAATTTTCCACAACAGAGATCCTTGGGTTTTGTTTTACTTGTCGAACAATTTTCCGTTCATCTCTTGGGGAAAGAATCCTTTTTCTCCCTCTACCGTCTAAACTCATAACGTGGCCTTGCGATTTGAACTTGTTTATTATGGCTCTAACAGTGGATTTGGGAAGGTTTAGCTTCTTTGAAATCTTATCATAGCCCTCCCCATTGGTATGGCATGCTACAACAAGCTTCCTGACGTCTTCGCTGTGTTCCTTAGTTTTAACCATGGCGATTGAAAATTATAATTTAGTCACTTATAATAGTTTAAATAAATCGCTATCTAAAAATTATCTGAAAAAAATTATTCACTGAATTAGCGTTAAACAAGCATAATATGGCTATAAAAAAGTTCAGAAAGCACGTAAACCGGAAATTGATTGATATTATACTGATACTAAAAGAAAAACAAAGCCGTGCCAATAATTTTGAACAAGGGTTTTTTGCAATTATGTTTGTTGTTCCTTTGTTATTTATTTTTTCTAAAATCCGATTGCTGCATCGGAAAGGCCAGTTAAAAATACATAATATACTTTGTTATTTTCTTTAATTTAATCCCTTTTTTAGAATTTATTAGACAAAATTTAACTTTTATTTTACCGTGCCAATAAATATGATCATCACTGTAGTCCTAATTGTTATCCTTTTCTTTCTCTGCTTCGCTGAGATTCCTCTTTTTGTCACTTCAAGATAAATTGCTTTTCACAGGAACATATGCGTTGAAAATAATATAAAAATGGTTGGTTGGTTGGTTGTTTTACGGCATATCAACCTTTTCGGGTTATTTAATGCCGAATCCAAAGATTTAAGAAAAAAATTTTTTAATAGAATATATTTGTTGTTTTCACGTCGGTTTCTATTTAACCCATAGTTGGGACCCTAACAGGTACTACCACTCCGGGTCAGAGTGGACCTGAAAGCAATGGTAATTAAAGGGTGGCTCCACACTCCCCAAAGCCCACAAGCTGGGGCCTCACCACTGGATATAGTTTAAGGTCATATCCAGGACCATAATATAAAAATGATTTCATAAAATCAATAGTTAGTTATTTGATCAGACAGGGGCGTGTTTAGAGCACAATTGGACCATGATACTTGACTTTTACATTTTAAAATTTAAGTGAAGCCATTAATTACAGATAATTTTATAAAATCAACAGTAGATTCTCTACAGTACAATGTTAACTATAATGTATTGTGGACTAAGTCACTGCGAGGAAGCATATGAAACTTCCTCCTGGTACACTGCGAAGAGGGGGGCTTACTAGAGCAATCAATCAATTTGATTGAAAAATGGTCGATATCACTGATTTCGATGACACTAAAAGTATGGTAGGGTAGAACAATTGTTGACCTTCAATCCCAGACTACGCGTGGTCTCCTTGCTAGTCCTTCACTAAGCGTGTTATGGGGTTAAATGGTAATAAAAACGAAGGAACACAGGAGTTTTAGGAAACGAACATGTATTCACATTACAAGCAAAGCAAGTTGAGTAATACCATTCCTCAACGGTGGGGTGTGTGCACCCGACCTCCTTGGTCGCGTGCCAGGCAGCGGTCTCGTTACCGGAAGCGGTCTCGTTACCGGAAGTGACGTCACCAGAGGAAGTGGTCATGAGATAGTCCATTAATCCCATGGAGGGGTGTCTCATACAAAGCATAAAAGAGTGTGCTGAGGAATTGATGTACGAGACGGACAAGCTAATATGGTATTTCTTTTCTTTGTTGGATCGGTTAACTTTTTCCTCTCCTTTCCTTTTCACTTTTTTGTTAGTCTGGCGTCGGATTTTTTTTTTACAACGACGCACGATTCGAACGATTGCTAAGAATCAAATGTCTTTAATTGCTACCGTTTTTCTTTCTTTTGCATTATTGAAATTCATTCTCTTTATGAAGTTAGTTTTACAGGAATGTATGAACACAAAATATTTTCCAACCAATAAAAATTGTTTCAAACCCTACAAAATAACAACCCAATGTGAAATTAACCAAACCTACAACAGAGGGGCTTGGTGAAATGAAATCAGAGTTCCCCCGGAGAACACCTGCGATGCAACACGCCTCGACTCCCAGCACCAACAGCGCACATCCTGCAAGACATGAATGCATCACGCTGAAATTCCGTTAAACCTGATGCTATTTCTCTAGTGAACTCAACCACCCAGAAGGTAAACACACACACACACACACACACACACACACACACACACACACACACACACACGCACACACCACACACACACACACACACACACACACACACACACACACACACACACACACGCGCACACACACACACACACACACACACACACACACACACACACACACACACACACACACACACACAACACACACACACACAACACACACACACACAACACACACACACACACATACACACATACACACACACACACACACACACACAACACACACACACAACACACACACACATACACACACACACACACACACACACACACACACACACACACACACACACACACACACACACACACACACACACACACACACAACGGAGTCTATTACGCTTTTGAAGTTAGTTTGTTCTCTGGTCCGTTCTACGAGTTTCACCTTCCTAGGATTTACCTCCCCACCCTTTGAGAATGGATTAGTTTATAGTTAATCGCCTGAGGCGATCGTAACGGGGAATACTGACGGTTTTTTAGGCAATTGTTGTTCAGAAAAAAAACTCTTCCTCTAGGGCAGGGTTTTCCAAAGTGGGCTCCACGAAGCCCTGGGGGCTCCTTTAGTGAGGTTGAATGGCTCCGAAAGCTATTCCTTAAAGAGGACCAAATGCTTTATATGGAAAAATTAAATGGCTGCAGACGTTTACATTGATCTTTTTTTTATCAGAAAAAGATATGATACATAATTAAAGATGTAAAGAGTTTCAGGATGAATCATAAAAAAGTAAATAAAAAAATAACAAAAAATGCAACAGTTTTTGATTAAACAAACATTGGTTGTAAACATGAAAATATAGTAAAATTACGAACAGTAACAACTAATAAACAAGTATAAGTTAAAATTTGAAATTAATGTTTTCCTTATTTATTTTAGAAATTATCTTGTTAATGCTTCGTGAAGAAACTTTGTTCTGCTCAGGGGTTCCATAGAGCTCTGTAGTTTAGGAAACCCTGCTCTAGGGCACTGGTTTCCAAATCACACTTTCCGACCTTGGGTTACATTTTCCCCGTCGTGGGACTAGGAAGAGAAACAAATTTTATTGTATTAAAAAGAAACTGATTAATTCTGCAAAATTGTCATAAGGACTTCTAAAAAATTTAATTGTTGGTTATAAGTAATTTATTTTCGTTCTCAACAATAAACGATAGAAAAGAAGTTTACATTTTCTCTTCTTTTGAGTTCAAGGCGATTTGCTTTTAAAGTAAACTTGATTCTTTTCGGAAAAAAAAGTGTTATTTTATGAGCGGGAAACGCAGTACTTGCTGGTAACTCTAACATTGGTATACATTTCTGAACCATTTTCAAAGGTCAAGGATGTTTTAATCAAATTAGGATAATTTTTCACGTGCGATATTGAAAACTGTCATTCGTTTATTTTACACCCACCAGAGCCGAAAGTTCGTCGGAGCACATTTCATTAAAATTCTTGTAAAACAAGCACAGGATTCAACATTGCAGCGATGAGACAGGGGCTGGATCTTGGTAGAAAGTGAGCGATATATATATATATATATATATATATATATATATATATATATATATATATATATATATATATATTAGACACTCTTTAGGACCTTACATATGAGAGAGAGAGAGAGAGAGAGAGAGAGAGAGAGAGAGAGAGAAAGCTTAATGGTGCACTAGGTCATATGTGACAGCAATACGTCCATACATGGGAAAACGGTAACTATCAGAGATATAGGATACTTGCAGGTGTGAGAACATTTTTTAACGCGATAGAGAGGAGGAGTAACTTCAACAAAGAATTGAAGAACTCACCTGACGAAGGGCAGAGGAATAGTTGGCCGAAACGTCGTGAAACAACAAATAGATGTTGAGGATAATAGCCCGCAATAAATAAATGGATTAATAATACAAATTACTCGTCCAAATAACAATTCAATTAAATAACTACAGCATTCTTGTAAAACTTGAAAAAAATCAATTCAGGTAACTTGATTATGTAGTAGAGCTGACATATATTCAATGTAACCGCCTTCAGCCTCAATAACCGCCTCGATACGGGTTCGGAACTGGGAGCATGCCTTTTCCACAAGAGCCAACAGGAGCTCGGCGAATACTCAACGGATGGCGGCTATCAGGCTGGCTTTGATGTTGTGAGAGGTCATGTTGGTGATGTTCTCGACGTATGACCAAATGAAGTAATCCCGCGGATTCAAGTCGGGGAAAGAGAGGGGCAGTGAGACAAGTTTACAAAGTCGTAGCACCCCTTCTGAAGCCAATCTTGGGTCTGTTTAGAATTGTGGGCCGACGTCGAGTCCTACTGCCAAACCTAGGATCTGGCAGCGGCCACCTGATTGCACCAGGGATCATCACACTTCAGTACATCCAGATACACTTTGGTGTTGAGTTTCAAGTTGACTTGTGAGAATGACATGTGAGGTGGCATGATGTGGCTCTCACTTGAACCAAAGATCATAACCATGACCGCAAACTTCGTTTAGCTGTGTCGTAAAGTGTTGAACCGTCCGGATTTTTCATTTTAAGGGTGCTGGCAATGGTCTTGTTGTCGTCACTTCGATCGGTAGAGAGCATAAGTTGTGCAGAGGCGTGTCTCTGATCTCGTTCGTTGAACATTGTGTCACTTTCAGACATAATAGAAGATTTTTATCGCTCTTTGGATTCGTACACAACTGGCAAACTAGTAGATGGTCTGCAACAAAAAATGAAAAACGGTTTTCATTAACAGAAATGGAATCATGTCGTATATTCTCGGGCAACAATTTCATTGTTCCACACTAGGTAGGTGGTTTTCTTTGTTCCGATGTTGCCATTTTTTAATTTGGGGACATGTTTATTTATGACCGGCTGCCGTCACGTGACATCACTTAAAGGAATTTTTGGTCTCACCATGACAAGCCGTGGTCTCGCTTAATGTAAACAAATTCTTATGTTGTATAAAATAATTTTTTTTTAATATCAGATTCTAATCAGTAAATTTCAAATGGATTTAATCACGTGATTTTTTTATAATGTAACTATGTGATTGAAATTTAATTTAAATTAATCACATATGATCGCTTTCCTACGGCAAAATGAATGCCGACGCTCAAAATGTATAAACATTTTGACCCTCTCCCTTTACTTAAAAATTCACCAAAAATCAGGAAATTAACCAATTTCTATGAAAATTTCAGTATTTATCAAATAATGATCGCGTAATTACTTTTATTTAAATCTTAGTGAAAATGCATTATTTTGTTTAAACAAAAATACCTTTACTAAAATTATGGTTTTCAGTAGTAAATAAAAAATGCAAGAATTTATTTTTGCTTTTTTATGTAAATAAAGCATCGTAATTTGTAACAATAAAAAATAAAATAAAATAATTTTTACAGGAACATTACGAAAAAAGCCCCTAAAGTCCGTATTAATGAATTCGATATAACTTGAAGAAAAATGAATTTCTTGAACTACCGATATTACCATTGAATTAAGCATTGTTTATTTAATATTTTCACACAAAAAAATAAAAATAAAAAATAATAGCAAAAATATTTCTACTTTTTTTTAAATTACAGATTTCACATAATTTTTATATGCAAGATTTTAATAATTTCCTTGCTCGCAAGAATGTGAAACTTTCGGCCTAAGATAATTTTTATATAATATTGGCCAGTAATTAAAAAAACATAATTTAAAAACAGAAACATAGAAAAATAATTAAATTAAAACATGGTAAAATTTATATAAACATTTACAATAGAATTGTATGGATGTGGATGCTCATCTGGGTAAAAAAAAAAGAAACCCAGCGCCCCTCCTTCCTTTTATGACATCATTCTCAGACAGCTTTTCGTTCGACTGTCTTAGATTTTCGGCCTCTGTATATTCCGTATTTCATTCCAATTATGAGGAAAAACATGGTGGCGAATATAATAAAAGAATTATCAGTCACGTTAACCGATATAAAAAGGGAGGCTGAAAATGACGATGTCATCACAGACATAAAGAAAAAATAAGGGAAAATGATGAAAAAACGCAAAGCATATTTTCCGTATGAAATGATGTTTTATTATATAGTGAAAGAGTTGTTATCCCGAAAACCTTGCAGAAAAAATCTTACGTGATTTTCATACAGGACACCCGGTTATAAATAGGATGAATACACTTATGCGGAGTTACGTTTAATGGCACCACCAATAGTCTATAAACCTTGTTCACGCATTCATATAAACTTTACTGGACCGACCGAAGGACAATACTACCTAATCGTAGTAGATAGTTTTTCAAGAACCCGACGACAAATAACACAATAAGTTTTCTGCATGAAATATTTGCACGTTTTGGTGTGCTCGACATTACAGTCACAGATAACGGAACACAATTTACATCAAGTGATTTCAAGGACTTTTGTGACACTTTTCAGGTAAAACATATAACTACACCACCGTTCCACCGTAGATCAAATGGCTTAGCGGAAAGGTTCGTAGACACGATAAAGCGTGCACTTAGAAAATCAATAGGGACCCCGACGGATAAAGCATTACAACAATTCCTGCAAATATACAGGATAACTAAGAACCCAAATACACAGTCGAAATTATCGCCAGCAGAATTAATGTTTGCTAGAAAAATAAAATCACCATTTGATAAATTAATACCAAAGCAAGCAATCGTCCATCAAACTACGCACGCATCACGTAAAAGGTTTAAACCTGGTGACCGTGTATATTTTAAATGTATGAAAAATAATATTTCATATTGGGAGTGTGGTACGGTAGATAAACGTATCAGCGACTTGGTCTACATGATAAAAGTTTCAAAAGGGATACACAAAAGACATCAAAATCAATTAAGAAAACGTCATATAAAAGACAACGAACATGACAAACCTGATGAAAAGGAAGATCCAATTGATATACTATACGAAGCGTTTGATATCGAACCATCACAAACCATGGCCGAGCCGAGAAGATTGGGAAGGAAAAGAAAGTTTACAGAACCAATTATAATGAACCCCAAGAGAAACAGATATTGAAATCTACACGACTTCAAATCTTGGGAGGGGGGCGTTGTGGAGACGCCCACTAATTAACATAGGTAGGTGAGTGAGATATATAAAGGTATCAATCACCAATACCGGGGGAGTTCTGCAACGGCCGCCAAATAGGCAAGACGGCTGTGTTGCCTCCAGTAAGACATGCAACACGCCACCTGCCGGAATATCTCCAACTGAAGTATATCTGAAGACATGTAAATATGTATATAACTTTTCTGCCTAATATAATTATTGTTATACCTTTACTTTCCGTGTTCTTGTTAATTATTTGTGCAGACACAACAATTATATTCGTTTTTTTTTTTAGGGAGGCACAATTAAAAAAAAGATTAAAACGGAGCGAAATTTAAGTTTCCGTTCCATTTTTACAACAATCGTAAAACAGCGCACACTTAACAAGTTTTATCGTAAGTTTTAAACATCTAGATCTATTTACATTATATTAAAAACCGAGCGACCCATAAAATCTGGTAGCTGAGTGTCAAATCTGCTTAAAATATTCAAAAAAAAAAAAAGGAAAAAAATAAAACCTCTCCCAAACATACTGGCAATAATTTGGCTTTGTCCTTCCCTTGAGTGTTTCCAATAAGGGGGATTAATTTACTAGGATTTGTATTAGAAGCTGAGCACTTTTTAAAATTATTTAATTGTTAAATGTTTTAGTTTGCAATCGCTGATAGCCCACTCAAAAATTGAACAAAAGACGAAATTAAAAAGAATGGTACTCATGCAGAATTTGACCCGGCCCCTGGATTTCAATTATGGTTAAGGTTCGATCGGCAATCACCGGATTCAACCGAGGTTGTTTAAATGTTGAAACACTAAATCAACATTTTATTTATTTTTTTTTGCATAATTAATTAATTCATGATGGGAGTATTTTTCTGTTTACTTTTTGAACATCTGTTGACAAAAAAATAATTTGTACATTCTCTTGAAAAAATAAGGCAAACTTTTCTCTACTTTCACCTAACTATTTACAGTGTTCATATAAAGCATTCGTCTGTTCTTTTTATAATAAAAATTCTGTTTTCAAAAAGAAACGTTTACTGCCAACTGTCTTTAAAAAATTGCAAGTTTTCCTGAAAAAAAAAATCAAAAAAGCTTTCACCTAACAAATTATGGTAAAAATTAATCTTTTTTGTGGACCCCCCCCAACTTTTCTTGATAAAAAAATTGAAAAATATAATAAAAGTAAATAAACAATACAAATGCAATTTTTTATGAGGAAAATGTTCCATTTTAATAAACTGAGCCACAGCTCGTATATATATATATATATATATATATATATATATATATATATGTCTGTATGTGTGCATATATATACACATATATATGTGTGTTTGTGTGTGTGCCCATATATAAGTATTTTATTTATTTATCCGTATACCTTTAAAGCACTCGCAACAAATACTCGTCTAGCTACAGCAACTGTCAATGATTTTCCCCACTCTCTGTGTGTCTAAAACGTAATGAATATTCCATGAACAAAATTTCTTTCCTAAAACTATTCGTGTGGAACACAATACCTTGAGGCTGCTTCTCAGCTGACTAAAACATGGTCATTTTCAAATCTAATTTAAATTAAATCTTGTTGAACCGTCATCTTATATAATCAAGCGCTAACCAAGTTCCACCATTACTGATCATCACGGTGAGACAACACCTAATACTCACTTACTCTTACCTAGTGTAGCCTCAGAGAGTTGTTAAACGATGACCCCAATAATTATATATATATATATATATATATATATATATATATATATATATATATATATATATATATATATATATATACTCATCCGACTCAAGTAATGTTAGTAATGTTTCGTTGTATCATAGCTCATTAGTGCGGCTAAACTAGCAACTATTTCAAGCCAGGATTGAAACTCGACTGCTTAGGCGACAACCAGTGCTTCTAACCGTTACGCTATTTAGATGTAGAAACCATAATGATCAACATTGTCCAAACGCCTAAGCTCTATTTGTTTACATATAGAGCATTTCTATGCGAGCGGCACTTTGTTATTTCGGTCTCCAGTATGCTCAATGATGCGTCTTAATAAGACTCATCGGCGTGGCCAAATAAAGCTATACAACGGTAAATTGGTTCGAACGCAAGACAAAAATTACTCTTAACTTCTATTCAACGCTTTTGCTCCCCACCTCCCCGGATGATAGAAATAAACATATTTAAGATTCTATACAGTGTATGTACTTCCGGATGAATTCCGTCCGGATTTTACATTCTATAGCTGACTAAAGAAGAAAGGAGTATCTCCGAAAATGATTATTCCATAATAATAATAATAATAATAATAATAATAATAATAATAATAATAAAAAAAGAACCCGATATTGATACGTGCTTCTTAAACTAACTTAGGAGTCATTGCTGAAATCATAGTTCCAGCCAATATCATAATCACCGTCCTTTAAGAATCTTGTTAAGATTTTCTTGGTGCATACATAGACAAATATATAAAATTATTTGAGTTTATTTATATAAAAGCAAATGTTAACATTGATCTTCGTAATTCTATATGAATTTCGTCGTATTTTCATAATTTATGGGAAGCTTCTTTTTTTTTTTTTTTTCTTTTTTTTTTTTGTTCAGCATGAATCTAAGGTTTCACTTGTCACCTTGGCAATTGGTCAGGCTGTTTGGATTTGACGTGAAAACGAAACTGCTGGTGAGCGACAAAGTAACGACTTCCTCTCTCGGAAGAACATTCGGTCGAATAATCCAAGGAAAACAAATGTCCGAGTTAAACAAACATTGTTAAGAGTGTGTGCTAGGAAATGTCGACGACAACAACAACAACAACAACAACAACAACAACATTCTGTTTTCTTTGTGCGTCATCACACATCTATAATGGGCTTTGTCCGTCTAATGGTCGGTCACGTGGCAGTTTGAAATAACATTTTTTTATCATGTAAAGCAGACATGGAATGGACGTATCTTGCATCAGACACGTTCAATGATCTCTAAAAGTGTATCTTTTACGTCTTCGTCGGTCTGTCACGCTTAAGTTACAAATATAACACGCATTGCGAAATCAACGGATTGAATTGACCCATCTTTATTTTAGATACGTTCCATTATTTCTAGAAGACGGTATGGTTAATGTTTTAAAAATAAAATTAATGCCGGTCTGTCACACCTAGGTTTAACAAATTGGTCAAATTCATAGATTGAACGGGCGCATCTAATTTTAGATACGTCCTATGATTTGTAAAGTATAGTAAGTCTGTTGAGCTTTATTTTTAAATATCATTTTCGTTAGTCTGTCACGCTTAGATTTAACATAGAATTTCATTTCAAAATGCAGAGTTAATGGACGCAACTAATTTTAGATACATCCAATCGTCTCTACAAGAAGCCTTGTCTCTTACGTTTAAGTACCATTTTCATCAATCTGTCAGGTTTAGGTTTAATATAGAACTGGAAAAATGTCTCACCTGCAGATGGAATTGCTGTATGCTATCTTTACATATGTGAACTGGTCTGTTTGTCACAGGTTTTATTTATTTATTTTAATTACATTTTCACCTCAAACAAGGCACATTACCTCTTTGATGTAGGGGTCTACTATCAGGGACATAAGCTACAGAAGTATTATGTGGGGAGTTGGGCAGCAAGATTTCGGTTCACGTTGCACTTGAACTTCTGCATGTCAGTATAGTTGGGGAAGCAGCAACCCGGAAGGGAATTCAAAGTCTAGTGGTCCTGAGGAAGAAACTTCTGGAGTAGAAGGTTCTCTTACATCTAGGGATCTCGACTGTGAAGAGGTGGGATTTAGTTGCTTGTCGAGTTTGCCGAGGGTATTTACGTCGAGGGGGTACAAATGCTTGCAGTTCGTAGGAGCATTCACTATTAAAGTACTGGTAGAACAGGCAGAGGGATGCTACATTTCGTTGATGGGACAGGAGCTGAAGCTCAGATGACAGTTCAAGACCTATCATGTTGGCGACTCTCTTTTGAACCTTGTCTAGGAGCGAGAGACTAGTAGTTAAGTTAAAACAATATTTTAGTTGGTTTGTCAAGCTTACGTTTGAAAAAGAATTTTCATCAAATTTCATTAAAAACTCGCGGGTTGAATGATCGTTTCTTGGATGATGATGATGATGATGATGATGATGATGGATGAACCACTTAATGAGGACGCTGCATTCTTTCATGGTGCGTATCTTGAGCAAGAATAGCCTGACGGCGTCCATCTCTCCAATCCAAGCTTTGAAGCACATATAACACCTGCTGCTGCCAAATAATGACCCATTCTAATACTGACCAGGCCCAACACCGTTTAACTTCGAAGATTTCACAGAAAATTGTGTGTCAACATTTCTTAGATACGCCTAAAGGATTTTAAAAGAAGCCCAATTCATCGGCAATCATCGCTAATCGCGTAGTTGGAATGGACGCCACTCAGGAAACCCCGTTTTTGTTTTCTTTCGTTCGTAGCGTTGTTCATGGAAAGGCTAAACCGTATAGCCTTTCTCCGAAAACGATGGAAATGAAAATGTAATCCAACGCCGGCAGTTATTTGTATTTCTCGGATTCAGGCGTTTATTTAACGGGAACTTACGGGTGTCCATCACAGGAATTTGTATGGGGGCCAGGTTGCTGGTGTTTGGGGGTGGGGGCTGTGGGCTCGTAAACCTGTTGGGTCATGAAGGCCCAACTAACTAGGAGAGACGCCAAAAACGATATTTGTTTAACGATAAAAAACTAATCGTCCAGGGGAGATAGCGTATTGAGGCTTAATTGGCCATCGTTGGGTTTAGGTATAAGGGAGGACGGGTGGTTACTGGGGTGAGACCCGCAGGCTTTCTAAAATGCCCATCTGTAATTAGAGAAAGCCGGTAGAATTTTCACACTGGAGAAGCTGGGATTTAGTGTGGGGTACATTGTATTGTACCCTAATTGATTTCAGACCCATCTACTGGTAATCGCACATGTGTGTGTATGTGTGTGTGTGTAATAGAGAGAGAGAGAGAGAGAGAGAGAGAGAGAGAGAGAGAGAGAGAGAGAGAGAGAGAGAGAGAGAGAGGGAGAACGTCGAGGATTTTTTTACAAAGGGGTTCCACATATGTAGGCCTGGAGGTCACTCGTGGATAAGGGTTACTGTATGTATTGTACAGGGTGGAATGATATAATTGTCGATCTAGAAAAGACGACATGATTCCATTTCCGTTTGCTACCCCCATGAATTAAATAAAGACCCCGTTTGAAATTCCGTGCACATTCGGCAGAAAGATTCCTGAGGTCCAAGATCTGAGGTTAAATCGATCGAAACGTTGTAAAAATAAGATGAGAACAGTAGTTTGAATAATGCTATTTATCAATCCCCATCTAAAAAGAAAACGGGTTAGAGAAATGTAGAAATAAAAATTTGAAGAACGATAAAGAAAAAAGATAAAGAAGGAAGAAAAAGATAGAAAAAATGGATGAAATGTGTTTGAGAAGCAGAACAACGCATGAACGTCTGGGATAAATTGAGAAAAAGTGTTGACAGATCATGAGTGTGATGGTCGAAAGGCTCAAGATAAACACTTTTCACAACTGCTCGTCTGCAGTTCGACATTCATTTCAAATTTGACCTGATGTTTCCTATCAAGTTGATTTAACTAGATGATTACAGATTGCGGAATATACTGGCGGCATAACCGTTAAAAGTACAGAGACCAAAGCAATACTACGGAAATCCTTTCCTGCTGACTATAACATGGTCATTTTCAAGTCCAACATAAACAAATTCTTGACGAACCGTCCACTAAAATAAACTATCCAATTTCCTCCATCATCGATCATGACAATTGTCTCCTTTGGAACTCATTATCCCTTTAGAACTTAGGCGGAACACTTTTGGATACGATGAAACACCAAGGCGAAGGGTGCATGAAAGCGTTCTATTCGAACAACGAACCTATTGTAAAATTATTCGATAAAACTATTCTAAAATTCACATTCGGACAGAATTTTCGTAATAATTCCAAAAAGTTATTTTCTTAAACCGTTATTTTGAAGTCCAAAGTAAGACAAAAAAAAAAAAAAACAAAAAAAAAACATAACACTTTATTTGCGGACTGTTATTTTGACCTTCTTCAGGTGATTAACCGCAACGGGATAGGAATGCTGAGTCTCGGTTAACCATCTGAAGAAGGCCAGAGGAATAGTTGGCCGAAACCTGATGAAACAACAACTATGAAGATAAGAATAACAGTTCTACAAATAAATAAATATACAAATTATTCAAAGGATACCAATAAAATATATAACACATCAGGTTGTAAATTTTGGACAAAAATTTCTTTATAATACCCGCTCATAACCATTCATAACAGTACACATTAACACTCAACAAATTTACAGCACTTACAAAATTACATAACAACATAAACAGTACTTATATATATTATTCCTTAATTGGAATTCATTTTTTGAGATGAGCATCATATATATTAATTTATTCTTATTTCGGACTACTAGAATCCAACCTTGATCGCCCTTCGGGGCCCGTGGCGCAGTTGATAGAGACGTTGAATCTCTACAGTTCCAGATGAACATTGTCTGAAGATAGCGGTTTCAATCCCACCCAAAGCGTGCCAGAGGTTAATTGGCCAAAAATGTGGTGAGACGACAACAACTACGGATGGCAGTGATGGCTGAGAATGCAGTTAGGAGATTCGAAATTCCTATCCGTCGCGGTTACCACCTGACGAAGGCCAGAGGAATTAGTTGACCGAAACGTTGTGAATAAACAATCCAATAAAAGATGAAAAAAGCAACAACTAATAAAGATGAGACTAGTAGTCCGAAATAAGAATAAATTAATATAAACAGTACTCATCGGATGTAACTAATATTTCTTTCAAAATCAATATATACATCAACAAACAATTCTAACCAGCTCTAAAACTTCACAAACCAAGCAGAGTGAAAGAAAAGTGGCGACGCGTAAACGTGTAACCAAATGACTCGATAAGTTGTTGCATCATATGTGATTAGTCTTATTTATTTCATAATATTTTCCCTTTCAGCTCTGTTTAACTTGGCATAATTGCGGACACTAACTTCTAAGGTTGCTTCTTCCTCGTTCTTGTTCCATATCACTGTTAGGTTTTTGGCTGCGTTTTCTAGGCACGTAGCTGTAGGGATTGCAGATTCACATTGGATGGTGCCTAACTTATTACAAACTGTTCTTTCTGGTGTATGTTCCAAAACTTGTTGCTGCATTCGATATATAACGTAGTAGCCGTCCACTCCCACCTCCGTTGCAGACTTGTTTGCTTATTCTGTTTCATTTTTATGACAGTCTTGTCCAAAATGTTTGGCTAGTTTCGTGAGGGAGGTTGTTCCGCTGGCTCTTATTTCGTGATGTTGATATACCATTTTGAGGTTTGGATTTTGAGAAATCATCAGATACTCACGGTAGTGGCACCGTGCTGATGGTTAATCCCTGAGAAACCCATAACCCCTTGCTTCTCTAAGCAGATACAGCTTAGGCAGACACCGGTTTCTGTATGTTGTTCTGTACAGTGTTAACATTTTTCGCATTTTAGTGTCTAATTTTTTTTTTTATAACACTTTAACCTTTTTGGTTAATACCAGTTATCTTGTTTCTGTTTGTATGTTCCGTTTTACAGGTCTTTCTTACCCAGCGAATATATTCACTGCCAATTTTTTCATATAATCTTGGCTGAATAAAATCATTCTCTTCTATGCCAATGTATTTGTATTTTTCCTGCTCTTCTTGGTCTTTTAGCGTGCCTTAAAAAAGCAATTTCTGGTGTTTAATGCACCACTGGTAATCGTTCAATGCGCCAGTGTTGGCACACGTGCCATAGGTTGGCGATCACTTCCCTACATCATCCGTTTTATTCCGTCTTTTATTCTAACTTGTCATCTATTTCCTTTCCAATACATTCTGCACGTGTTATCATTTTTTCAAGTCTTCTTTCCGTTTGTCCCCCCCCCCTACCATTCGCCAGAGAAATCGCCATATTTTTTTTTCCATTCCCTACTTCCTATTTTCATTCCTATTCTCGTATATATATATATATATATATATATATATATATATATATATATATATATATATATATATATATATATATATATATATATATATATTAGTTCATCTTTTCTAACTGCATTTTCCTTTTTTTAAATTCAAGATAACCCTATTTCAGGATGTTCGAGGTATCAGAACACAGTGCAGGTGTTTACCCTTCGTCGATTAATTTGCAGGAAAGCGTAGGATAAGGGGAGGGGCTTTCGCATAGCTGACAATTGCCCTTGTCTGCTGTAAATTTGCCTTGATGCTTTACGGTCGATTCCTATAAAACTCGCCATTACACGCACGGACTTATTAGTGCAGATATGCACGCAGACTGGCAGCCATGTTTCCTAGATTCATATTTACACTCTTATAAGATGAATGGAATTTAAGTCAGTGGTGAAGTGGATACTGACGCAGAATGACAACTTCGGTGGTCTACGTTCAGAACCGATCAGTTCCATAGCATAACGAAAAGACCGAAATGTATTTGGTTTTAAATTATTAATTTTTTATTATTATTATACTAATGATTCACTAATTATCAAGGCCCAGGGAAATTAGAGGATAATGATTAAAGACAATTGTCGGTTGGAAGGCAAACGCTACCACAAGAAGATTAAAACAATGCATAGAATGGACACACTGATTATCCAACTGGATGGTTCAACAATTATTTGTTTACATGGAATAAAATACTGCGGGGCTGCTTTTCAGCTGACAATAACATGGCCGTTTTCGATACCCACGTAAACAAGTTCTTGAGTTCGATTTCTACCCGATTTCCACGAATATCAATTATCACTATGATAACTCATGAACTTTTTGCTTTGGCCTTGATAAGCAGTGACTTCCTTATAAAATAATTACACGTGGAGATTACTTCGTTGTAATCTGTTGTGAAGCAGCCTCGTAGTATTTTTTTTTATAGATAGTACGTTCTATGAAAGAAACTTTGTTCATGGAAAATCCGTTTGTGTATACTACATGGAGAGAGAGAGAGTTATGCATGTAGCAAGACGAGTTCTTGTTTAGGTAACCATCTTGAAACATATTGCAATGTGTTTCAAGATGGTTACCTAAACAAATAACCGATGCTTAGTCTTCTAATAATGTTCTTTTTTATGTGGAATTAAAACAAAATCTCTGTTTTTATAATGAGCATATCCACAGGAAGAGTCTATATTGACATAAAAATAACGATTTTTCTGCATAACGAAACTGATCAGTAAAAAATGTACCGAAATTTTAATATGCTGAAAAAACGGTTTGGTAAGAAATATAAGCATATGGACCTTGACCGTGGAATGTAGCAACACTGCTATTTTATATATATATATATATATATATATATATATATATATATATATATATATATATATATATATATGTATATATATATATGCTCTGTTGCTATATTTAACAAACATTGAGCTTCTAAGTAAAAAGGATTACTATACACAAAAAGTAAAATATAATTGAAGAAATATTTTATAAAAAAAAAAAAAACGAAAAGGTATATATAGTATATATGTAAATAAATGTTTGGAGGTACTGAATTTATAAATACGTTTGAAAATAAGCGGAAATCTCTCAAGAGCTCTTTCGGTCATCATCTCATCAGGAGAAAATCAATAGCATTGAAATAATATAAATGACGAAAAAACGAGCAATGGGGGATCTTTTATAAATTAAAAGGTGTCCAAAAAAAGACGATTAAAACCAACAATTTAATTTAATAAAGCATGTAAACATCGATTAAAATAGCATCGCAAGGAAACAAAAAAATGAGAGATGGTCAAAGTTCCTCGAAGAGATTTAACGTTTTTAACAATTCCTTCTGACGACACAAAGAAGGTTTACGAATTGCGATAGAGACAGATTCTAAATTTTTAAATGATTTTTAGAATCTGCTTTATGAAGTATCTTAGACGACTCCATTATATACTGATTGGTACAACAAGGATTCTCAACAAGATGTTGGCCAATAGCAGATTCCAAAACTGTGGAGGAAGAGAATCACAGATCCCGCTCTATCCTGTCTAGTCTTGGGTGGAATGTGCTGGTTTATACGAGTCTGCAAATGCAAGGAAGTTCGCCCGATATAACCAACATCACACTGTCAGTATATATATATATATATATATATATATATATATATATATATACATATATATATATATATATGTATATATATATGTATATATATATGTGTATATGTATATGTATATGTATATATATGTATATATATATTATATACGTATATATATACATATGTATATATATATGTATATGTATATATATATGCATATATATATATGTACATATATATATGTATATATATGTATATATATGTGTGTGTGTATATACGTCTTTATAAAGTATTATGTTTTATATGTTTATGTATTTATATCTTTATGTAAATGCCACTTTACAAACGTCTATAAGTTAATCATAATTACAGCAGGTGACCTCATCCCTGAAGGAACATTACTTTTTTCACAGGCTTTATCTCTCATCATGCACGCGCATGTAAAAAGACTCCAAATGTTCAAAGGAGAAATCAATTTTTGTATGACCAAATCTTTAGATCAGACATATTTAAAAATTCTTGTGTGTTTTTCTTCCCTTTCGCCAAATATCGCTCTAATAGAAAATGTGTTAATTGCATTGGTAGCTGCTCAGAGCACCCATTCCTTTTCTTACATATGATATGGTACAAAACTTCTAAATCTAGTGAGCGATGTCCTTTTTTCCTCCTTGCTGCCTCTTTATAAGAGAAGAAACGTTGGGAACCTATCTCTGCCCTTTTATTATTTTCATGGCAGGTGATCGACTGAGTTTCAATCTGTCTCCCACTCTGCAGAACATTCACTCGTCTAGCAACAATCACTATCAGCAATTTCCCTTAATCTGTAAAAGTAAACGAAATTATATATGTATATAAGAATAAGTAGTTAATAAAACATGTTAAAAAACAATTTGAAAAAGAGTTAAAAACATATTTAAGTTTAAAAAGGAAGCACAGAATAAGTGGATAGTCCTTAATCCGCGGAGTTTCGAAGAAATACTTTTCTTCTCATCAGAGGGTAGGATTTAGCAAAATGCAGGATCGGATTTTGCTTGCAAAAGTATTTGATGAAACTACAAGTAAGTCATAGATCTTACTTGATAACAAATAGTGAAGCAGAGGTAATAGGGTGAAGAAAAAAGTGATTTCACGTGATTAGATAGTCTGGTAAAGGGTAAAATATCCAATAACGGTAAAATTCAAAAAAGTTGATAAAATATCTACTTCCACAAGTAAAATAAGCTCTATTTCCTATTTGGTTTTATCGTGCTTTTACATCTGGTTGAGATTACTTTATAAATATTAACTCTTCAATATTAATAATATGCTTCAGTTATTATTATTATTATTATTATATAATTTCACAAAACTAAGACAATTAAAACAAAAAAATGATAGCATTAGATTGTGCATTTTCATATTTGTTTCGTGATCATTTGGACAATTTCAAACATTATGTCATTCAAAAATATTCCAAAATGACCACTCTTCAGACGGCGAAATACACTATTTATACATATATAAACATACTTCTAATCTTTATTTCAGTGAACAAGCAGTTGTACCTATGTCCTCTCCACTTTAAGCAAATATACCTGCGCTTTGCGCATGACTTTGCTAAATGCTCGGGTACCCACTTTCATTTGATTTTTTACATGGTAGTCATCACTTATCAAGGCCCGGAAACCACTCGGGGATAAGGGTTAGTGCTTGTACAATAATCAATGGGATAGTATCGCAGTAATCGTTAGTATTGGGGATTTGATAGAGTGTCTTACTTAAGGGGGCGGTTCGTCAGGAATTTGGTTATGTTGAACTTGAAGACCTCCAAGTTGTAGTCAGGTTGGAAACAGGCAAACGGAAGAGAGTTGCACAGCGTACACTTCTAAGAAAGAAGATTTGTTCATGGAATCTACGTTTTGATTTAGGCACAGATAAAGAATGGAGAAAATTTTTGATAGTGGTTTCAGCTACACGGGTGTTTATCATGAAAGATTGGCGAGAGGGGACCAGAGATTGGAGCTTAGACGAGCACTTGTCATGGAAGTTACGATAAAACAAAGGCTTGCAAGTCTCTTCTGTGGGAGAGAGGTTGCAGGGAAGAGAAACAGGCATTCCCCACTAAGCCACGAAGTCTATTTAGTACTATGTCAAGGTAGGATAGGCTGTTTTTAGCAACTCCTGCCCATACGTGGCGGAAGTACTCCATCCTCATCAATAGTACACACAAAATATACGGCATATATACGGTCTAATAAGCTATAAGTATTTTGTAAAACTATGCCCCATTCATCGATAAATTTATTATATAAAAAAGTTCTGTGTGTGTGTGTGTGTGTGTGTGCGTGCCCAGCTAGTGAGGAATGGGCTAGGGTAAAGAGCACGAGTGGGATTGGAGAGAAGAGTGGGTAAAACGTGATATGGGGAGGGGAAGAAAAGAGAAACAGATAAAGTGATGCAAAGAGATAGAAGTTGTAATAGAAATAGATTACACTTTTGAACCAGGTTATGCTGGATAACCCTGCTGGTCAAAGAAATGATAACAATCAGCAAAATAAATACAGTTTAAGTTCCAAAGTTTAACAAATCACAGATTTAGTTCTTGCATAATTCAATTTGTCACAAAAACGGAATTGAACAATATAACAAAGAAAAAAATAATACAATTTTAAACTAAATTGTTAAATAGAAAATATGGATCATCAACTGTTTACCATGTAGCTGTCTCGGAGATGTAAATATATACAAACACACACATATATACGTGTGTGCTTTTGTCTGTGCTTCCTTTTCTGTTATATTCGTACGAGACTAATAAGAGACAACAGAATGGTTGTTTGTTTTGCTTACTGTAAAGGAAGAGATGGTTGCAGTCAACCCAAACCCTTATCCTAACCCATGCATTAATATATTCGTATTCTTTGTTCATAGATGTTGACATCCGAATATAAATGCAGTTTCCATCTGCACGGACGTCTTTCCCTTTTGCACCCGCTGAATCTTGCAGGCACCGTCATCAGTAGCAGAACCAATTAAACTATTTTCCTTTTGTCAGTATGCATAGGCAATGAACACGTGACCACTTGCATCGAGCATGTACGTTTTCACCCTCTCCAAAAATGCAAAGATCTAATTTATAAAACTCAATATGCCTATCTGTCTGTCTTTGAATGTTTTGAATGCTAGTTTTGCTTGCGGTTTCGATTCTAGCTGATGGCACCCAAATACTTTGCTTTTACTTTTGAAACATGACTCTGTAATAATATATACGAAATCTGAACAAATTAAAATATCATATTTAAGCGTATTTTAAGACTAGGTAAAGTCGGGCGCCCCCGCTAGTAAGAAATAAAATACATAAATGCAAAACTTATTCATTTCTTTGACCAGCAAGGTTATCCAGCATAACCTGGTTCAAAAGTGTAATCTATTTATATTGTAACTTCTATCTCTGTACACCACTTTATCCGTTTCTCTGTTCTTTTTTCTTCCCCTCCCCATATCACGTTTTACCCACTCTTCTCTCCAATCCCACTCATCCTCTTTACCCTAGCCCATTCCTAACTATCTGAACACACACACACACACACACACACACACACACACACACACACACACACACACACACACACACACACACAGAACTCTCTTTTACATAATAAATTTATCGAGGAATGGGTCATTTTCTTTCCAAACCAGTACATGAAATACCCGCCTCCCCTGAAGAAAGTTGGCTCAGTTGACCCTCAGGCAATCAACAATTTTTAAATCTTTCAGATATTGTTTATCAAGGCCAACGCTGATGAAGAATATACCAACTTTATGGATCTTTGTTTTGTAGTTTTTTTTTGCTGGGTATAAAACATAAAAACATGTAGACAACTACCCTTTATCTAATAGCTATTTTAACTCCACAGGAATAGTGACCGTTTTTTTTGTTTTTTTTTACAAGGGGTCACCACTTTGAAGCAGTATAAGATGATTAGGTGCTTGTTCACGTTGATGATAAACTTACACATTTCAGGTGAAAACATTATTACCTACTTCTGTGTCTAACAAAATTAGTATAAATTCGAAAAATTAGACGATATGCTAGATGTTATTTTTAGCAAAAAAATCATCCATGATTACCTTCTGTTTAAAAATAGCAGACTTTTAATTTAAGCCAATTGAAGTCATTTTAAGTCAATGAAGATAAGTCAGTTTGTCATACAGAATTAGTTTCACAACTCTTCCACGTTAAAACAAAACATGAAACTTGATAATTCGATTAATTCTATTTACTAGTAATTATTTTCTACTGGACCATCTTTCGTAATTTTTGGAATTTATACTAATTTCTCCATCGCACATAAGTAATAATGTTTTCACATAAAATGCGTTGGTTTAAAAGATAACTAAAATAAACACACAGCGAAACGCAGCAGCAGAAACAAGTGTAGATTGAAAATAATTTTGAAGACTAACGCCAGTAATAAATATGCTAATCCAGCCCACAATTTGAACTTTTGTCCTCAGCAAAGCTGGTGCAAGTTCAATATTCAACATATTCAAAATATATACAGAAAAATCGTTATGATGTACGTACTCGCCCCAGAACAAAAAATATATTCTAAAAACGACGTAAATTCATCAAGTATTTTTAAACTAAAAAACTCATTTTTAAAGACATTAGTGTGCTCTTTTCAGTCACATTTAAAATTCAGCCCGGGCTACTTCCTCCATACCAATCTCTACAAAAAAAAAGCGATCAGAATCAGTCTTGTAATGGCTACGATTTCTTAATAATTGCTAAAAATCGTAAAAAAATGATATCTCTCTCTCTATCTCTCTCTCTCTCTCTCTCTCTCTCTATATATATATATATATATATATACATTACTTGATTAATTTACATAATTTTTGGATTATGTCATTTTCATTCTTTGACGGGTACCTACATCATAAATATTTTTCTATGGTTAAAAAAAAAATGTCAAATTCTGGACTTGCACTTAAATTACTCTCTGATAACGCCGGACTGAAATGCTAATATATCTATAAAAGTGAAAGTGTGCGTGTGTGTGTGTGTGTGTGTGTGTGTGTGTGTGTATGTATAATGCGAACCTGAGAAATACCTCGGACACTGCCCGATGATGGATGTCGAAATCGAGTAATACCCAATGGTGATGAAAATATGGCCGGATGGAATTATGAATTTAATTTATTTTATTTATTACTAGTATTTTAGCCCGGCATTGCCCGGGTGTTTGGAGGTGTATGTTGAGCAAAAGAAAAAAACAGCGGTAAACTTTTAAAACTTTGACCCCTATTATGACCCCTTAACATTTATTGTTTTGGGCGCAAATCAAGTTATTAAGTTAGATCCATGTCCAAGGAATCTATATCTAAAATTTCAAGTGTTTAGATCTAAAATTATCGGAGGAGTTCGGTAGAGGTCTCAAAGGTAAAATCGTTGAACTTTGACCCCCTTAAGAACTAAATTTCTTGCCGAAAACCGATTACATAGATTTTTCCAAATCTCAGTACCCTATATATCAAATTTCGAGTGTGTAGATTGAAAATTAACAGAGTTATTGTGAAGGAAAATATACACAGACAGACAGACAGAGACTCACAGACACGTTCACTTATATATATATATATATATATATATATATATATAGATATATATATATATAAATAGATATATATGAAATATATTATTTATTGTTATCAAACGCGGATAACCATTGAACGATGGGGCTATGTGGACTATTCTAGAGTGCTACGAACCGTGCTATTTTTTAAAGATAGGATTTTCTAATTAAATTCAATTTTCATGGTATCATTTGTTTATTAAATTGTTAGGTGAAAGCACACAATGACTAAAAAGCCTCTCTTCTGATATTAAGAATGAGTTACTAAATAATGACGTTATTATTTCAATGCGGTCCGTACTCTGATTAAGTACCAATTCTAGTATTGATTAGGAGAGCGTTTTAAAAAAAACAGGACTCATACCAAGGAATGCCGACGTGTCCGTTCACAAGTACTTATATATTATTTTAGATAGCCTTTTATTTTTGTTAGGGAGAGGTTGGACTTTGAACTTTAAACATTTGTACGAAGGGCGTTCCAAACCTAATCTCTCCTATCGTGGAAACCAATGCCAAAAATAGAATATTCTGATTCATCGATATGAGAAGGATGAGCCTTCAAAAAAAAAAACAAAAAAAAAAAAAAAAACTAAAGTTAATTCACAGAATGATTTAAAGAAAATTATTAAATTAATTCTTATACTAAATTAATACTTATACTATTAGCTTCTCAAAACGTCCAATTTCTGGAAACTCGTTTATTTTCCAAACTTCGTGTCACTTCAGTCTATACTTATATATACTTCGCTGTCTAATCAAATTAAACTAAATAGGTTTCTGCTTGAATTCATATTGATACAATTAATGCACACTTATTTTTAACCACAGTAAAGATGTTTGGAAAATACGATCTTTTAATCGGCTTCATAAACGAAAGCCTCTACATATGTTTTCGATTATTACCGATTGCAATTCAAGGAACAAACCGAAAATGGATGAAGCCGGCCTCGATTTGAAAACTACGAAAAAATGTAAAAAGACAGACGATACTAGATTACGAATGCAAGACCAAATGGATTGTAGTCAAGTTAAGATTATGGTTATTATTAGGTTAGAAATGAAGTTTAAGAAGTAAATAATTATTGCGTTATTTTATCTAAATACATTCTTTCTAGTAAAACCTTGACGAAATTCAGCGAATGTCTCCTTTGGTCTATCTTTCTGCACGAAGAGAAGCATAAAGAGAAACGGCAAAGTCAGTTAGTAATGAAGGGGAAACAAAGGAAATTCTCATTTTATGTTTATAACGGACATTGAAGTTTTTTGCTGACTACTAAAAAGAAGTATGAAATAATTGAGTAAAGTAAACGCGAAAATCGCGTAAAGTACGATAGCGCAAAAAAGCACATAAAAGAATATTTATGTTGTTGCTGAAAACATGATGCACGTACATTAATACCCACACTAGTATTAAACTTTGTCATCGTTCGGAAGAACATATCGATTACATTTTCTTGTATTTTTTCTATGCCAAACGAGGCATATTGACACTTGTAAATAAATGGGCTACTATTTGAAATCACGTGTAATAGGGGATTGTAAGAAAAACACAGGTTTTAAGATTAGTCTCTCTCGGAAAGCCATGCGAACAATGATGCAGAAAACTGATAATCTAGTTAATGTTACCAATATGTCTGTCAGTCTGCGTCTCTCAATTCTTATATTAGTATGTTATGAGGCTAAGAAGTAGATAATTGTTTAAGTATTTAGTCTCTCTCTCATAAATCCATTCTTTTCAATAAAATCTTGAAGAAACTCAGCAAACGTCTTCCTTATGTCATCTTTCTACATGAAAAGAAATAAACATTAACGACGAAAAGAAACGGCAAACTCATTTAATAACGAATAGGAAAAATGACCGATTCTCATCTTATATCTATAATAGACATTAAAATTTCTAGAAGAAAGTATAAAAAGATTGAATAAGTAAACGCTAAATTAGCATAAAAGAAGGAGCGAAAAGCTCGTATATTAAAAAAAATTTGGCTATTAAAAATATAACATTTTCGCCACATTAAAAACGAATAGGGGGCAAGTAAATAGCGACACGAAGTCTCTATTATAGTAAGGAATGTTCGTTAAAGTTTGGTTCGCCATTTTTCACGAAGCAGGTCATGCGATGTTCGAGGCTCCTGCTCAAAGCATCTCAGTTATGTTGTTATTAGAATTCCTAGCGCAACCATTCTCATTGGCAAAATGTTAGATGGATCACGACGGTAATAAACAATGGAGATGCCATGTCAGGCGTCGGCTCATAACAATATCGTCAACGTCACTCAGAAAAATAATCAGGCTTCGTTTAACAGAAACGCGTCGACCTAACCACGAACCGTGCCCCATCTGTCAATCCATCCGAGGCGCCCTGGAACGCATCCAAGCAATTGATACCTACACTGTTATTTTAATCAGGACAACCGTTGAATTTCAAGATCGCAGTGTGCTCTAAATGGAAATTATGATCGGAAAATGATAGACGTTTGTAATTTTTAAAATGTGTCATATTGTATTGAATATCCTTTGTTTTGTATATATTTATGTATTGAATATCGTTTATGAAGTAATATATATATCATATATATATATATATATATATATATATATATATATATATATATATATATATGTATATATATATTATATATAGGGTGTCACAATAAAATGTATACACTCTTAAAATTATCTCAACTTGCTACATGAATACGCTATACCACGTTCCGAAGAGAAGTTTAGGAATAAAGAATGCCACTTTGCCACTATCATCATGACGTAAGAGCATATCTTGATTGTTATTTGCGAAATAGAGAGTTAGGGCGAAAAGGAAGTATCGAGTACTGTCTACGCTCACCGGATTTGACATCCCTCCGCGCCCAATGGATTTTTCTCTCTTTTGGAGGCGGAGTTGGGGACATGTTAAACACAGTGTTCACACCACAAAACAAGCTACAATGAATGAGTTGAAAGCAACCATTAAAAGAAGATGTGTCAACATACCAATTGAACTGATTAGGAACGTTTTCGATTAAATCAGTGAGCGTTGTCAGCTGTTCATTGACCACAATGGTCAATAATTTGAACATTTTCGATAATTAACTGGTTTCAATATTTGTTCGCAGTATTTTGATGTATGAAACTTTTCTTTCTTAAAATAAATATGCGTTTTATGGTCATTTAAAGAGTACCGGATTTGACCCCCCACCAATGGATTTTTTGAGGGTATGTAGATGGCTGAGGGCAGGTTAAACACGGAGTTCACACCACAAAACAAGTCACAGTGAATGAGTTGAATGCAATCATTATTAAAACGTAGAAATATGCATAAAAATAAGGTATAGTTTAAATCTAACCAGAAAACCAACAATTTCGTAGACAAATTAAAAAAAAATAAGTTTCGTATGAAAAAAAACATAATTATATTATAGATTTATCTATTGTAAATATTATATAAAACAATATTATCTACAACAACATTATCTAAAACAATATTATCTAAAACAATATTATCTGGAACAATATAATCTGGAACAATATTATCTAAAACCATATAATCTAAGACAATATTATCTAAAACTATATTATCTAGAACAATATTATCAAGCACAATTTTATCAAAAACAATATTATCAAGCACAATTTTATCAAAAACAATATTATCTAAAACAATATCATCTAAAACAACATTATCTAAAACAATATTATCTAGAACAATTTAATCTCAAACAACATTATCTAAAACAACATTATCTAGAACAATATTATCTAAAACAATATTATCTAGAAAAATATTATCTAAAACAATATTATCTAAAACAATATTATCTAAAACAACATTATCTGAAACAATATTATCAAGAACAATTTTATCTAAAACAATATTATCTAGAACAATATTATATAACACAATATCATCTAAAACAATATTATCTAAAACAACATTATCTAAAACAATATTATGTAGCACAATATTATCTACAACAATATTATCTGGAACAATATTATCTACCACAATATTATCTAAAACAATATTATCTAAAACAATATTATCTAAAACAATATAATCTAGAACAATATTATCTAAAACAATATCATCTAAAACAATATTATCTAAAACAATATTATCTAAAACAATATCATCTAAAACAATATTATCTAGAACAATATTATCTAAAACAATATTATCAAGAACAATATTATCTAAAACAATATAATCTAAAACAATATAATCTAAAACAATATTATCTAAAACAACATAATCTAAAACAATATTATCTAAAACAATATTATCTAAAACAATATTATCTTAAACAATATTATCTAAAACAATATTATCTAAAACAATATTATGTAAAACAATATAATCTAAAACAATATTATCTAAAACAATATAATCTAAAACAATATTATGTAAAACAATATTATGTAAAATAATATTATCTAAAACAATATTATCTTAAACAATATTATCTAAAACAATATTATCTAAAATAATATTATCTAAAACAATATCATCTAAAACAATATTATCTAAAACAATATCATCTAAAACAATATTAACTAAAACAGTATTATCTAAAACAATATTATCTAAAACAATATTATCTAAAACAATATCATCTAAAACAATATCATCTAAAACAATATTATCTAAAACAATATAATCTAAAACAATATTATCTAAAACAATATTATCTAAAACAATATTATCTAAAACAATATCATCTAAAACAATATTATCTAAAACAATATTATCTAAAACAATATTATCTAAAACAATATTATCTAAAACAATATCATCTAAAACAATATTATCTAAAACAATATCATCTAAAACAATATTATCTAAAACAATATCATCTAAAACAATATTATCTAAAACAATATTATCTAAAACAATATTATCTAAAACAATATCATCTAAAACAATATTATCTAAAACAATATTATCTAAAACAATATTATCTAAAACAATATTATCTAAAACAATATTATCTAAAACAATATAATCTAAAACAATATTATGTAAAACAATATTATCTAAAACAATATTATCTAAAACAATATCATCTAAAACAATATTATCTAAAACAATATTATCTAAAACAATATTATCTAAAAACTATATTATCTAAAACAATATTATCTAAAACAGTATTATCTAAAACAATATTATCTAAAACAATATTATCTAAAACAATATTATCTAAAACAATATTATCTAAAACAATATCATCTAAAACAATATTATCTAAAACAGTATTATCTAAAACAATATTATCTAAAACAATATCATCTAAAACAATATTATCTAAAACAATATTATCTAAAACAATATTATCTAAAACAATATTATGTAAAACAATATTATGTAAAACAATATTATCTAAAACAATATTATCTAAAACAATATAATCTAAAACAATATAATCTAAAACAATATTATGTAAAACAATATTATGTAAAACAATATTATCTAAAACAATATCATCTAAAACAATATTATCTAAAACAATATCATCTAAAACAATATTATCTAAAACAGTATTATCTAAAACAATATCATCTAAAACAATATTATCTAAAACAATATTATCTAAAACAATATTATCTAAAACAATATCATCTAAAACAATATTATCTAAAACAATATTATCTAAAACAATATTATCTAAAACAATATTATCTAAAACAATATTATCTAAAACAATATTATCTAAAACAATATTATCTAAAACAATATCATCTAAAACAATATTATCTAAAACAATATTATCTAAAACAATATTATCTAAAACAATATTATCTAAAACAATATTATCTAAAACAATATTATCTAAAACAATATTATCTAAAACAATATCATCTAAAACAATATCATCTAAAACAATATTATCTAAAACAATATTATCTAAAACAATATTATCTAAAACAATATTATCTAAAACAATATTATCTAAAACAATATTATCTAAAACAATATTATCTAAAAGAATATTATCTAAAACAATATTATCTAAAACAATATTATCTTAAACAACATTATCTAAAACAATATCATCTAAAACAATATTATCTAGAACAATATTATCTAAAACAATATTATCTAGAACAATATTATCTAAAACAATATTATCTAAAACAATATCATCTAAAACAATATTATCTAAAACAATATTATCTAAAACAATATTATCTAAAACAATATTATCTAAAACAATATTATCTAAAACAATATCATCTAAAACAATATAATCTAAAACAATATTATCTAAAACAATATCATCTAAAACAATATTATCTAAAACAATATTATCTAAAACAATATTATCTAAAACAATATTATCTAAAACAATATTATCTAAAACAATATCATCTAAAACAATATCATCTAAAACAATATTATCTAAAACAATATTATCTAAAACAATATTATCTAAAACAATATTATCTAAAACAATATCATCTAAAACAATATAATCTAAAACAATATTATCTAAAACAATATCATCTAAAACAATATTATCTAAAACAATATTATCTAAAACAATATTATCTAAAACAATATTATCTTAAACAATATTATCTTAAACAATATTATCTAAAACAATATTATCTAAAACAATATTATCTAAAACAATATTATCTTAAACAATATTATCTAAAACAATATTATCTTAAACAATATTATCTAAAACAATATTATCTAAAACAATATTATCTAAAACAATATTATCTAAAACAATATTATCTAAAACAATATTATCTTAAACAATATTATCTAAAACAATATTATCTTAAACAATATTATCTAAAACAATATTATCTAAAACAATATCATCTTAAACAATATTATCTAAAACAATATTATCTTAAACAATATTATCTAAAACAATATTATCTAAAACAATATTATCTAAAACAGTATTATCTAAAACAATATTATCTAAAACAATATTATCTAAAACAATATTATCTAAAACAATATTATCTAAAACAATATTATCTAAAACAATATTATCTTAAACAATATTATCTTAAACAATATTATCTTAAACAATATTATCTTAAACAATATCATCTAAAACAATATTATCTAAAACAATATTATCTAAAACAATATTATCTAGAACAATATTATCTAAAACAATATTATCTAAAACAATATTATCTAAAACAATATTATCTAGAACAATATCATTTTAAACAATATTATCTAAAACAATATTATCTAAAACAATATTATCTAAAACAATATTATCTAAAACAATATTATCTAAAACAATATCATCTAAAACAATATTATCTAAAACAATATTATCTTAAACAATATTATCTTAAACAATATTATCTAAAACAATATTATCTTAAACAATATTATCTTAAACAATATTATCTAAAACAATATTATCTAAAACAATATTATCTAAAACAATATTATCTAAAACAATATCATCTAAAACAATATAATCTAAAACAATATAATCTAAAACAATATTATCTAAAACAACATAATCTAAAACAATATCATCTAAAACAATATTATCTAAAACAATATTATCTAAAACAATATTATCTAAAACAATATTATCTAAAACAATATTATCTAAAACAATATTATCTAAAACAATATAATCTAAAACAATATTATGTAAAACAATATTATGTAAAATAATATTATCTAAAACAATATTATCTAAAACAATATTATCTAAAACAATATTATCTAAAATAATATTATGTAAAACAATATTATGTAAAACAATATTATCTAAAACAATATCATCTAAAACAATATTATCTAAAACAGTATTATCTAAAACAATATTATCTAAAACAATATTATCTAAAACAATATTATCTAAAACAGTATTATCTAAAACAATATTATCTAAAACAATATTATCTAAAACAATATTATCTAAAACAATATTATCTAAAACAATATCATCTAAAACAATATTATCTAAAACAATATTATCTAAAACAATATTATCTAAAACAATATTATCTAAAACAATATCATCTAAAACAATATTATCTAAAACAATATCATCTAAAACAATATTATCTAAAACAATATCATCTAAAACAATATTATCTAAAACAATATTATCTAAAACAATATTATCTAAAACAATATCATCTAAAACAATATTATCTAAAACAATATTATCTAAAACAATATTATCTAAAACAATATTATCTAAAACAATATTATCTAAAACAATATAATCTAAAACAATATTATGTAAAACAATATTATGTAAAACAATATTATCTAAAACAATATCATCTAAAACAATATTATCTAAAACAATATTATCTAAAACAATATTATCTAAAAACTATATTATCTAAAACAATATTATCTAAAACAGTATTATCTAAAACAATATTATCTAAAACAATATTATCTAAAACAATATTATCTAAAACAATATTATCTAAAACAATATCATCTAAAACAATATTATCTAAAACAGTATTATCTAAAACAATATTATCTAAAACAATATCATCTAAAACAATATTATCTAAAACAATATTATCTAAAACAATATTATCTAAAACAATATTATGTAAAACAATATTATGTAAAACAATATTATCTAAAACAATATTATCTAAAACAATATAATCTAAAACAATATAATCTAAAACAATATTATGTAAAACAATATTATGTAAAACAATATTATCTAAAACAATATCATCTAAAACAATATTATCTAAAACAATATCATCTAAAACAATATTATCTAAAACAGTATTATCTAAAACAATATCATCTAAAACAATATTATCTAAAACAATATTATCTAAAACAATATTATCTAAAACAATATCATCTAAAACAATATTATCTAAAACAATATTATCTAAAACAATATTATCTAAAACAATATTATCTAAAACAATATTATCTAAAACAATATTATCTAAAACAATATCATCTAAAACAATATCATCTAAAACAATATTATCTAAAACAATATTATCTAAAACAATATTATCTAAAACAATATTATCTAAAACAATATTATCTAAAACAATATTATCTAAAACAATATCATCTAAAACAATATCATCTAAAACAATATCATCTAAAACAATATTATCTAAAACAATATTATCTAAAACAATATTATCTAAAACAATATTATCTAAAACAATATTATCTAAAACAATATTATCTAAAACAATATTATCTAAAAGAATATTATCTAAAACAATATTATCTAAAACAATATTATCTTAAACAACATTATCTTAAACAATATCATCTAAAACAATATTATCTAAAACAATATTATCTAAAACAATATTATCTAAAACAATATCATCTAAAACAATATTATCTAAAACAATATTATCTAAAACAATATTATCTAAAACAATATTATCTAAAACAATATTATATAAAACAATATCATCTAAAACAATATTATCTAAAACAATATTATCTAAAACAATATTATCTAAAACAATATCATCTAAAACAATATTATCTAAAACAATATTATCTAAAACAATAATATGTAAAACAATATTATCTAAAACAATATTATCTAGAACAATATTATCTAAAACAATATTATCTAGAACAATATTATCTAAAACAATATCATCTAAAACAATATTATCTAAAACAATATTATCTAAAACAATATTATCCAAAACAATATTATCTAAAACAATATTATCTAAACAATATAATCTAAAACAATATTATCTAAAACAATATCATCTAAAACAATATTATCTAAAACAATATTATCTAAAACAATATTATCTAAAACAATATTATCTAAAACAATATTATCTAAAACAATATTATCTAAAACAATATTATCTAAAACAATATTATCTAAAACAATATTATCTAAAACAATATCATCTAAAACAATATAATCTAAAACAATATTATCTAAAACAATATCATCTAAAACAATATTATCTAAAACAATATTATCTAAAACAATATTATCTAAAACAATATTATCTTAAACAATATTATCTTAAACAATATTATCTAAAACAATATTATCTAAAACAATATTATCTAAAACAATATTATCTAAAACAATATTATCTTAAACAATATTATCTAAAACAATATTATCTAAAACAATATTATCTAAAACAATATTATCTAAAACAATATTATCTTAAACAATATTATCTAAAACAATATTATCTTAAACAATATTATCTAAAACAATATTATCTAAAACAATATCATCTTAAACAATATTATCTAAAACAATATTATCTAAAACAATATTATCTAAAACAATATTATCTAAAACAATATTATCTAAAACAGTATTATCTAAAACAATATTATCTAAAACAATATTATCTAAAACAATATTATCTAAAACAATATTATCTTAAACAATATTATCTTAAACAATATTATCTTAAACAATATTATCTTAAACAATATCATCTAAAACAATATTATCTAAAACAATATTATCTAAAACAATATTATCTAGAACAATATTATCTAAAACAATATTATCTAAAACAATATTATCTAAAACAATATTATCTAAAACAATATCATCTTAAACAATATTATCTAAAACAATATTATCTAAAACAATATTATCTAAAACAATATCATCTAAAACAATATTATCTAAAACAATATTATCTTAAACAATATTATCTTAAACAATATTATCTAAAACAATATTATCTTAAACAATATTATCTTAAACAATATTATCTAAAACAATATTATCTAAAACAATATTATCTAAAACAGTATTATCTAAAACAATATTATCTAAAACAATATTATCTAAAACAATATTATCTAAAACAATATTATCTAAAACAATATTATCTTAAACAATATTATCTTAAACAATATTATCTTAAACAATATTATCTTAAACAATATTATCTAAAACAATATTATCTAAAACAATATTATCTTAAACAATATTATCTAAAACAATATTATCTAAAACAATATTATCTAAAACAGTATTATCTAAAACAATATTATCTAAAACAATATTATCTAAAACAATATTATCTAAAACAATATTATCTAAAACAATATCATCTTAAACAATATTATCTAAAACAATATTATCTTAAACAATATTATCTAAAACAATATCATCTAAAACAATATTATCTAAAACAATATTATCTAATCCAATATTATCAAGAACAATATTATCTAAAACAATATTATCTAAAACAATATTATCTAAAACAATATTATCTAAAACAATATTATCTAAAACAATATTATCTAAAACAATATTATCTAAAACAATATTATCTAAAACAATATCATCTAAAACAATATTATCTAAAACAATATTATCTTAAACAATATTATCTTAAACAATATTATCTAAAACAATATTATCTTAAACAATATTATCTAAAACAATATTATCTAAAACAATATTATCTAAAACAATATTATCTAAAACAATATTATCTAAAACAATATTATCTTAAACAATATTATCTAAAACAATATTATCTAAAACAATATCATCTTAAACAATATTATCTAAAACAATATTATCTTAAACAATATTATCTAAAACAATATTATCTAAAACAATATTATCTAAAACAATATTATCTAAAACAATATTATCTTAAACAATATTATCTAAAACAATATTATCTTAAACAATATTATCTAAAACAATATTATCTAAAACAATATTATCTTAAACAATATTATCTAAAACAATATTATCTTAAACAATATTATCTAAAACAATATTATCTAAAACAATATTATCTAAAACAATATCATCTTAAACTATATTATCTAAAACAATA